>NW_028270172.1:13374166-13695000 GCF_037043375.1 Chiloscyllium plagiosum
GCCAGTCGTTGTCATGCTGTGAGTCGGTGAAGTAGGTCTCATCTGACAGCTTCCCAGAACGCTGCCTCAATTCACCGAGAGCTGGGCTCCAGCCGATATCATCATCATTGTCATCGTCCGTCCCCATCTCGTCATAGGCGGACACAACGTCTGCCTCATTCTCCAGGGCAATGAACACTCTGCTCTTTGGCTTGGCTAGCAAGCGAGGGCGGATGGCTGGTGTGCTCTGCATTGCCATCCAGTTGCCATCAGGGCTGTGCAACATGGCCATAGCTGAGGAACCTGCAAAGCAAGTAGAATCACAGCACTCCTACTGGGCTGAAAAAGGCCATTTGGCCCATAGAGTTGGCACCAACCCTCTGAACAACATTCCTGTAACCCCATGGCTGGTCGAGCTAACCTGCACATTCTTGGACATTATGGGGCAATTTAACACAGCCAATCCACCCAAGCACAACCCACTGAAGTAGATTATTGCAAAGTGAAAGCACAATCAACAGCTTATAATGGGTTGCGATGGACAGGAAAACACATTCAACAAGGGAGCTCAGTTACTTTTCCCTGGACGACTCAATGACAGGAGATCCCATGGTACAGTGGTTGTCACCCTGTAATTCCTTCCAATGCACCTGACAACAGTTAATGTGATTGGGAGGGTTTCCCAGTCAGCCACCCTGCAGAAGGCCATGGCAAACTACTGGCACTTTCGGGAATTATGGATCAACCCTCAGAAAAAAGGATGGTTGGATGGACAGACAGTCCGATGAGATTGAGGGACAAATAAGATTCAAAAAGACGTTTGGGAAGATGGAGCATAAAATGAGGAAATTATAGCTGGGCCCTAAAAGTTACTGCTTCCATCAGACTGTGTGGAACAGAGCACAACAGAGAGATAAAGCTGAGACTTCACCGTAGGTCATTCAAAACTGGGCAATGTAATCTAAAAGTGGCATAATCAATGGATAATTTTGGTCTAGCCCCACCCAGCTTTGCATTTGTACATTGGACCCTTAATTATAAAACCTTAAAGATTCCAGATTGATTTAATAAAGCAAACCTCTATTAGCCTGTTCTCCTGTGTGGAATCTTGGCAGCAAAAGTGTGGTGAATCAACAGGCAGTCAAATGGCAAATAGCATCCTGATTTTAAACCTCCAGCCAACGTTTCCTCTTCAGAGCAATGAAGTATTTGTTTGCAGATGTTAGGAGCCAAGATCTGAATTCGGTCAATTCGGAGGTATTTAGCAAAGGTATTTTGAGGATTTTGCTTGGGACCAGGCACTCCAATCTCAGGAGGCAATGCCATATCCTTCCTGATTGTCTCCCACTCCAATATCCCCTGTCGTTTCCTCCTTTCTATGTATACCAGACTTCCAGAATCTCCATTGCTCATCAACACTCTTACCTATATACCAGGGACACCAGTCATCTCTCTCTAATGAGAGAGCAGCCCCTATGGTCCTCTGGATGACTTAACCTTTGATACTACAGCAAATAGGGGTCTGGAAGGCGCTGCTTGGGAGGGTAGTTGAGGCCCATACGCTCACAACCTTTAAACAGTACTTGAATTAGCACTTGAGGTTTCATGGGGAAGCACCGTGGCTCAGTAGTTAACACTGCTGCTCCACAGTGTCAGGAACCTGAGTTCAATTCCACCCTCAGCAACTGTCTGTGTGGAGTTTGCACATTCTCCCGGTGTAGGTTTCCTCCTGGTGCTCTGGTTTCCTCCCAGAGTCCAAAGATGTGCAGGTTCGGGTGGATCTGCCATGGGAAATTGCCTGTAGCATCCAGGGATGTGCAAGCGAGGTGGGTTAGCCATGGGAAATACAGGGATAGTGGGGTGGGCCTGGGTGAGGTGCTCTTCAGAGGGTCAGTATGGACTGAATGGGCCGATTGGCCTGCTTCTACACCGTAGGGATTCAAAAGAATAACAAGTGCTAGAAAGCAAGCCTAGTGTAGACCCCTCAGTTTTGTTCCCTACTCTACTTCCTTTGTCCCAGCTCAGTTGTAGTATGAGTTTTCTGCTTTCAAATCAAGATTAATCCATTGTTTATCCTCACTGTTTGCATTCAAAATTTTCTTTACTATTCTCATGTGCTGTGCATTTTTTTCTCTCTGGTTTGTAGCCCTGTCTGTGCAGAGGAACTGGGCATGAAGTTAAAGGTGAAGATGAACCTCACTAAGTTATTATCTCTTCATCGAGCCTATCTCGTGCCTTCTGAAAATGTATCTGAATTATGTCACATGGCTAATTCCTGAATGTCAATTTAGTAATGCTGAAATAAATTTAGGATGCAGCACGGTGGCTCAGTGGTTAGCACTGCTGCCTCACAACAGGAACCCAGTTTCGATTCCAGCTTCGGGTGACTTTCTGTGCGGAGTTTGCACATTCTCCCCGTATCAGCGTGGGTTTCCTCCGGGTGCTCCAGATTCCTCTCACAATCCAAAGATTTGCGGGCTAGGTGGATTGGCCATGGGAAATGCAGGGTAGCGGGGATCATGTGGGTCTGGATGGAATGCTCTTCAGAGGGTCAGTATGGACTCGATGGGCCGAATGGCTTGCTCACACACTGTAGGGATGCTATAATTCTTAGTGAACTCAGCAGGTATGAATTGTCCATCCATTGATTCTAAGATCCCAGTTAATGCTTACTGCTGGTTGGTTCCTGGCTCCTCAAATCTGAATAAGTAACTGCTGACAGTGTAAACCTGTGGTACTCTGGGTTAATGCTTTCCTTACAACTATCTCAAATTGAGACTGAAAACAAAGCAGTTAAAAGCAGTCACTGCACTGAAAATGAAAATTACCAAGGCCCTGTGAAGTTCTTGGGCTTTGTGAAGGTGTAGATCAGGAGAGCTCAAATAAATAAGTGTCCAGCTCTGATCGTCCTGTGATAGGAAGGATGTTGTTAAGTTGGAGAGGGTTCGGATGATGTTTACCAGGGTGTTGCCAGGAATGGAGGGTTTGTGTTATAAGGAGAGGCTGGATAGGCTTGGAGTTTTTTCATTGGAACGTAGGAGGTAGAGGGGTGACTTTATAGAGGTTTAAAAAGTCATAAGGGGCATAGATAAGGTGAACAGTAGGTGTCTTTTTGCTAAGGTGGGGGATTTCAAGACTAGGCAGTATATTTTTAAGGTGAGAGGAGTGAGATTTAAAAAGACATGAGGAGAAATGTGTTTTTTACACAGAGTGGTTCACGTGTGGAATGAACTTTCTGAGGAAGTGATGGATGCGAGTACAGTTACAATGTTTAGAAGACATTTAAATAAATACATGAATAGGAAATGTTTGGAGAGATATGGGCAGGCAGGTGGGACTAGCTTTGCTTGGGATGATGGTTGGCATGGACTAGTTGGACTGAAGGGTCTAGTTCTGTGCTGTATGACTCTATGACTCTACATGAGTAAAATACTGCAGATGCTGGAAATCTGAAAGGAACAGAAAATGCTGAAGAAACTCAGCAGGTCTGGCAGCATCTGCCGAGAGAGACAAAGAGTTAACATCTCAAATCCAATTTGACATCTTCAGAACAGATCTGAAGGTCAGTCATACTGGACCTGAAACGTTAACTTTATTTCTCTCTCCACAGATGCAGCCAGACCTGCTGAGTTTCTCCAGCATTCTGTGTGTCTGTAAGTGCCGGTGTTGACTGGGGTGGACAAAGTTAAAAATCACACAACTCCAGGTTACAGACCAATAGGTTTACTTTGGAAGCACTAGCTTTCAGAGCACTGCTCCTTCATCAGGTAACTAATGTTATGTTAGCTGTTAACTATGCTAACTATGTTAATCTGCTAACTATGTTAAGTTACCTGATGAAGAAGCAGTGCTCCGAAAGCTAATGCTTCCAAATAAACCTATTGGACCCTGACCTGTACGATTTTTAACTTTGTTTCTGGAGAGCTCACATGGTCTCACGTTGCATTGCTGGGGGGAACCTCAGTCCAACACAGGAATGGATATGAATTTGCTAAAAGGGTTCTCCCTAAATTAAAGCGGGAGATTGGAACAAGTCTCAAAGAAAATTCCACTCCCCAGCCCATATTGCCCTATCTGGTTTATAAACTTCCTGGTTCACCTGATACCTTACAAATTAAAAAAAATCAAGTTATCAGAACAGATTTCTTGCTTGGATTGCTTATGATTCTGCCTGAATCAGAAACCCCATATCTTTAATGTTAAATTGTTATATAAAGATTGAGGGTTTTTTAAAAACTCTTTAATAGTCTGTCATTCTTGAAAAAAATCATGTTCTTTTTTAACTTTTTCTGCACTCCAGTCAGCTGGCAAACTGTCCATGGAATGATCAATTATTAATGCCCACTTTAAGTGTTCCGAGATCTGGTATTCCACAGTCACCGTCCCCTGTTGGTTACATACCTGCATTATCCAGCAAATCCATGCTTTTCCAACTTGGCAGTGAATAGGATCTTAAGTCCAGATTTTCGGAGGGCTGGAATTGTCCAAGCTTCCCCATCACTCCGGAGACAGAGGATTTAGGGTTAGTTTCAGTTAGGTCTTTACTTAGATTTTCCTCGCTGGTCAGAGAGAATTCAGAGTGGGATCTCTAGGAAGAGAAAATTAATAGGGTTGCCTTTATGTCTGATCACATATGACACTCTTTGCACACCAATGATCAATTTTGCCAATTGAGAAACTGAGATGATAGAATGATGTCTGCACCACAGTCAACATTAATGCCAAAAAGTGCAGTCAGGAAGATGACATAAATCAATGATGCAGTGGCTATTACTGCAAAGAGAGAACTGTTAAAACTTTTCATCGTGTACCCATCAGGACAAGTGCAAGAATGCCATGTTTACAATAATCATGACAAATTTAAACTACAGGAGAAAAGGGCGCTCATTGATTAGCAAGTCAATTTGTTTGGTTCAGACATTGTGATGGCAAAAGCATTGGCATCGTATAGGCTCCCCAAACTCCCAGAAAATTCAAAAACTTTCCCAGGCTTGAACATATTCCTTTTGGTTGCAGGGAGTAGGTCCCTACTTTGTTTCTGGCAAGCGTGATCGATAAATATGTGAAGATATACAGCTATATGTACATAAATCTAATAAAAAGACACATTTTGTCCAAGCATTTTGTCTTTCATTTATTATGGCAATTTGTAAGAAATGCCAATGGCAAGGGAAAAGGGCACTTTTAATGGAATGAAACTAAGTTAGCACAAGGGGACATAGCTTTAAACTGAGGGGTGATAGATATCGGACAGATGTCAAAAGTAATTTCTTTACTCAGAGAGTAGTAGGGGTATAGAACACCCTGCCTGTAACGGTTGTAGACTTGCCAACTTTAAGGGCATTTAAATGGTCATTGCATAAACATAGGGATGAAAACGGAATAGCGTAGGTTAGATGGGCTTCAGATTGGTTCCCAGGTCAGCACAACATCAAGGGCTGAAGGGCCTGTACTGCGCTGTAATGTTCTATGTAAAGTGTTGACTGGTTGGTAAGCAGACTCAAAGTGCAACTCTAGTCAAGACATGGGCATAGAGAATACACTAGCTGATGATGACTGCCAATTAACTGCCAAGCTTTGCTTATATTTGCACTGAGCAAGTTGACACTGATTGGTTAAGGCAATGCCCTGAGAAAAGGATCTGAGAATGGCTGACACTCGATCTGTTGAGTGGAAACTGTTCAATAACATAAACGCGTTTATATATATCATATTCCATAATTACCTTTAAGATATTTCATTTCATGGAGTTTTAAAAATAGTTCACAAGATGCAAGCTAGGCCAGCATTTATTGCTAATGCTAACTGCCCAGAGGACAACTGAGAGTCAATGATATTGCTATAGGTCTAGAGTCACATATAGGACAGAAACCTCCTTCCCTAAAGGATATTCATGAATCAAATGGGTCTTTTTCTCCCGACAGTCAACAATGGCTTTATAGTTCTTAATGTCAGATGTTTATTGAATTCAAATTTTACTATCAACTCCGTCAGGATTTGAATCTGGATCCCCAGAACATTACTTGAGAGTCTGGATTAAATGATGAAAGTCTTTATGAAAGGTTCCAACCTGAAATGCTGCCTCTCCTGCTCCTCTGGTGCTGCTTGACCTGCTGTGCTTTTCCAGCTCCACTCCTTATCCACTCAATCTGGATTAAGATGTCTAGTGATGACAGCACTAGGCCCTTACCTTCCATTAAGATCGCACAGCTATTTCAACATAATATAAAGTAGCTCCTCACGGAGGAACGTTTTTTGGCTCAACAGGAGCAGGTCAGTGGGTGGACTGCAGGGAGCAGATTACCCTTTGCCCAACATATTCCTGAGGCGATAGGTTGGGCCCACTTAACCTCCACAAGGAGAACAATGACCTTCTTCTGTCCTGCCTTAGGAGATTCCCAAGATGCTCCTGCCCTCTCAGCTGACAAGTGACCCTGGGTGACCTGATCTTCTCAGTTGATTTACTACGCCCTTTATACCTATTCTGAGCCAGAAGCAGACAGACAATAGTTAAATAAATGCTACATAAAACAGTTGAGATTTAAATGAATGGGTATCGTGCTCTCCACACCCAGGAAAAGCAACCCTGACATTTTTCATTTTCTTTCAACTTGAAGCTTAATTATTTCTGCACCATTTGAGGCATACTAAATCTCTTGGTTTCATTCCTATGCTATGTCTTCCTCATATGAGATATATCTGCTATTACTCACCTGCTCAGACTCACGTCTGATCACCTCCATTAATTCCACTCCCCCGTCAAAGTTGGTGTTATCTCACATTGAAATACTGAATATGAAACGTTGACGTATATCAAAGACCCAATACTGAGCTCTGAAACACCCCAAAATCAATGCTTACCATTACCCTTGCCAGTCTCCTCTAACCCTGACACACTCTTTTCAAATCTTCAGGCAATTTATGCTGAATACTCATAGGTACAAGCTTAACTACAAGCCTCATGCATTATGTTTTACAAAATGCCATTTTTGTTTTGGAAAGTGCACAATTTCTAATGGATTTGCCGTGGGTCTACTTGCACTGCCACTTCCTGAAGGAAACATAGGCTGGGCAGACAGAAATTCTCCTTTTCTAAAATCACACTGGCTGTTGATTACATGGTTGTAAAGTGTGGGTTCAGTTTCAGCACTGGCTGAGATGACCAGGAAGGGCTTTCCTTACTAACATGGTCACCCTCAGGTTTACAGCAAATAAACTATGATTGCCTGACTGTGAATTCATGGGATTATTATAACCGGTAGACACTTTGGAAAATAGTGCAACGTGGGATAACACCAACTTTGACTGCAAGATAAAGTCTTCAATAGCTCAGAGGAGTCTATGGCTGCTCCCTCCTTAGAGAGAAATGGTTGGTCTAATAGCAACGGTTCTTCTTCTCTAATAAGAGATGAGTCCCCTATGGTCCTCTGAGACTATGGTGACTTTACCTTTTACCTTATATTATTAACCAAATAGTCCTCAAATTTACCACTATATTGAGCAATTCCATGATTTTACTCCGAGTTAATGTAAGAATAAACTTTTTTGAATTGCCTGTGTCTGTCGTCTCACTCTCCACGAACATGATCAAAATACTGGCCCAGTTCCAATCTCCTGGTCCCCTCCAAGTTTCCATCTCTGTGATGGTCAGTCCCTAACAGGGCTCTTCCCTCAGTGTCTTTGTATAATTCTATGCTTCTCTGAGGCTTATTTGTTTTAAGTCCCTTTGACTTAATTTTCCCAGAATCCCCGATGCATCGAACATTTGAATTTCATCCTTTATCGAAATTCTTTTTGAAGAGGGGATATATTGTCTGCGTCTTCTCTTAAATACACTGAGGAAGGAATCATTCAGACTATCGATTATTTCATGCACATTCTCTATTTAAAGATAATTTGTGCCTTTTAATCTGCTCATCTCTGCTCTGATGCCACTCTGGTTATTGTGGGTTGGAAAAACAATTTTTACTTTAATGCTTTGACTCTGTAACCTTGCTATTTTCTGGTTCCTCTTTACCCTCTTTTTTTATCCTCTTTATTCAGTCATGTGAACTCTTTCCTGCTTTGTAGAGGCCACTTTTTCTCTTTTCTTTTTCATATATTTTAGGGGCACACCGGCAGCTTGGTAATCTTTGAAATGCATTGTGAAATGTTTCTTCATATTGCTATTGAACAATCAATCTTTGCAACGTCCCTTCCAGGTCAAGTCCTCACAGTAATATTATTCTTCAATAACTTGTTCATAAAATCAGAAAAAAAGGAATGTCTTGCTTAATATCAATGTAGCTGTTTTGAGACTAAGTTCTGAGATATGACTAATTAGTCATCAGTCTTAGTCTCAGTCTCCCATTGTCCCTTGACGTCACTGATGTCAATCATGAAGTTACTGGACAGACACAGATAGAGAGAGAGAAAGACAGAGAGAGAAAGAGAGGGAGAGAGACAGACAGACACACAGACAGATGGATACAGATACACACACACACACACCCCTGTATGGGAGCTTGCTGTGCACAAATTAGATGCATGGATTACGCCACTTTAAAAAATGATTGCTTTTAAATTTAGTTGGATCATTACGGGCTTGTGAAAGTTGCTAGATGAATGCAAGTCTGGTGTTTCTGGGCTTCGGAATTTGGAAAATGAATCAGAAAGAGTGTCTGGATTACTCCCATCACTGTGGCTGAACCTGATATAGTCAGGTATTCCATCAACACTGGCAATGTTTCATCAATCCAAACAGCAACATTCTCTTTAAATATAGCAGAAGTTTACACCATGCAAGTGGGTTGAAAAATGTGGAGCACTGAGACAGCGCCATTGTAATCAGTTCCTTCTGAAACCAAACAGTGTATCGTGATGTATTAAGAGCAGCTGGAAAAGGAGGGGGCACTACAATCAATCTAAGGATCCAACCGAGTGACAAATGATCATCTGAAAAACACACTGCAATGATTTCTCACCCATCTGTAGTGAGGCGCATCACTCAGTGCCTATCACTGGGCAATGTCAGGTCATTAATTTGAAATTGTTGGTGCATTCGGGACATGTTGGTGCCACTGCGTGGGATGGGGAAAGTAAATCAACAGTTAAATCAATTGTGACATCTTGGAAACACAGCCAAAACACACTCAGGTTTCTTCGCAATGCTGTATTTGGTTCAGAGTGAACAGTAATGTGAAATTTGCAGGTATATTGCACTAAGCTTATAGCAACTCTGCCTAACAGTTCCATACTGGTATTTATACTCCTCTTGAACCTCCCCTCCTCCAATGCCTCAGGTAACATGTCCTCCCCATCAAGTACATGTCTTCCTTCCCCTTAAATGCAATGCTGCTCTCTGCCTAAACTAACCTGTGTGCTAGTGACTGGATCCCTGGAGGTAACCAGGTTTCTCCAGAATTTCCCATCAGATTGATTAGCGATTATCTTGAAACTTGCTGAAAAGAGCTATAATGTCTCAGCTTTCACCTTGCTGTCATCGGGAGAGGCTGCAGCTTCTGTTCAGTAGTACAAAGGCCCTGTACTAGCAGGTGACAGACAGTGACTCTCTTGTAAAGGTTGTCATTGTCTTACCAGACCATAGGGCTATGCTCTCATCAGAGAGAAATACGACCAGTAGTGGTTTAACCTGAGGGTCATCGTGCCTTGGGTGAGGGGAAAGGTTGAGGAGGACAGTCTTTCATGGTCACCTCAGCTAGTACATGAATTGAACCCACATTAGTGGCATCACTCTATGTCACAAGCCAGCCGTCCAGTCAACTGAGCTCAGGTGCACAACTTGTCAAGACGAGTACCATTTTTAGAATTTGTTGGTTACTTCAGTAAACATCTTTTTGAATGAGATCAGAGAGTTCTTCTGGAACAGTGATTAAATCCAGCTTTTTTGTCAGAAAGCAAGTGACTGCAGACCCCTTTGGTGTTAATGGAAAGATGTTTATATTATAGTGCAACAAATAGAGTAAACATGTTAAGGCAATAGCATTAAGGCAATTATAAAAATGACAGTGACTCCCGATGTGATTTGAACACATAACCTTCTGGTCTGGAATAGGTGCACCATCATTGCACCACAGGCTCATCAAGGATGGTTGATCTACTTGTGGTCTCAGCTCCATTTTCCTATCTGCCATCCTTCTAACTCCTGACTCCCTTCAAAAATCTAACCAACGCAGCCTTGAATAGATTTCAAGACCCACCTTCACTGCCAATTAGGGGAAGACGATTCCTCACTCCAACAATCCCCCAAGAGAAAAAAAATCATTAAATGATCTTATCTCTTTACTGTCTAATAGATTTATCTCAAATGATGTACATTTAGTGGAATAAACTGTCAATTTGGAAAACTCCATGCTATGTTATAATTGGACATAATTAATGTTCAAATTGTCTAAACTTTCAATCATAGAGAAAGACATTAATGAGATACATTTGTTCTTATGCAGAAGCTTCCTTCTGTAATGAAAGCATTAACATAGAAACTACCAATTCACTATTGTATAGATTAATTGGGACAGAATAGATTACAATTTACATTAATGAATTCTGCCAAGAATTGATGCACCATTTCAATGACACATGAGATTATCTAAAATATACAGGATGACCAATTTAGGAAAGCATGTTAAGCTTAATTTTATAATTTAGAGTTTAGTCTATACATGCAAAACATTAACATAAATCAAATGTGTTTTTGTGATGCTCACAGGAACCAGATGGCTAAGAACAGAGGAACTACATTGCTCTAATCAGATAAAGGAAATGAAAACATTATTAACCACTTCTCGAACATTATGAAAAATGACAAACGCATTTAATATTATTTTGAGGTGATAGGCTGAAACAGATAATTGGCTTTTTATTACAGTTGCAAAACAATCAAAGAGTTATCAACCAGGAGCTATCAGGATCTTTTCCAGAGAACAACAATCAAATCAACAGTAATTCTGGAGAAAACATGCCATATGTTTTTTTTTAATTCATGTGTGGGATGTGGGCATCCCTGGCTGGGCCAAAATTCATTACTGAAAATGTGTTGCTGGGAAAGCGCAGGTCAGGCAGCATCCAGGGAACAGGAGAATCGACGTTTCGGGCATAAGCCCTTCCGAAACGTCGATTCTCCTGTTCCCTGGATGCTGCCTGACCTGCTGCGCTTTTCCAGCAACACATTTTCAGCTCTGATCTCCAGCATCTGCAGACCTCACTTTCTCCTCAAAATTCATTGCTCACCAGGCAGTTAAGAGTCATCTACATTGTTGTGGATTTGGAGTCACATAAAGGCCAGACCAGGTAAGGATGGCAGACTTGTTTCCCTGAAGAACATTAGTGAACCAGGTAGGTTTTTTCCTGACAATCAACAATGGTTTCATGATCATCATTAGACTGTGAATTCCAAATTCTTTATTGAATTCAAATTCCACCATCTGCCGTGGCAGGATTTGAACCCAGGTCTCCAAAACATTAGTTGTTTCCTCCAGATTATTAGTCTAGTGATAATACGACCAGGCCATCACCTGCCCTATGATTCCACCTGATGGGCAAGTCAGATTCAAGAACGAAATGTGGCTTGATAGATAATCTTTTTTGCTTTAGTTAGTTAACGTGGTAGTTAGTCACTGGGACACATTCACATGAGGTTGCAGATTTTCTTCAAGAGATCAGAAGTTTACTACACAAAAGTCATAAAATAAAACAAACCAAGCCAACTAAATATGTACAACAGTTAGAATAATCAACAAACACAGTAAAACAAAGTTTTAATCCATTTCCTGACACTATCCATTGCAGAGGTTCAGGTCCAGAGAATTTACAACTCTTTAGGGTTAGAGTTAACGGACTCCTGATTTTTTGCTTACAATGCACTGTCGAGACAATTCCATGAGTCCTTTCACAATTTGCTGACGTCAACTTCTCACAAATCCGAGAGCCTAAACATTCTCTGTTCTAATGATGTTCTAACCAAACTCTCCCAATTTGGAAGTTTACAAACTGAACCTTTCTGCAAAAGTAAACTGGTTCCTGAACTGCCCTGTTCACTTCTTCCAGGGGAGATTTAACATTTTTTCTAAACTCAACACTCGGGTTTTCTGAACTGAATTAAAAAGAACATACTCAAACCTAGAGTCTTTTGAAAATAAAGCTATTGCCTTTATATATTTACTCTATTTGTTGCAATACAATATAAACATTTTTCCTTTAACACCAAAGGGGTCCGCAGTCACCTGCTTTCTGACAAAAATGCTGGATTTAATCACTGTTCCAGAAGAGCTCTTTGACCTCATTAAAAAAAACCTTTTACATAAGTAACTAAAAATTCCCAAAAATAGTACTCATCTCGACAGATTGTGCACCTTTCATCACGGACGATATAACATTATCAGTAAATTTTCTATGCAAACTCAGCAAAATATTAAAATAACATCATGAATTCACCAGTAGTGACTTTTGGCGTATTGCATTCTGGGTTTGAGAAGAGAATATTGTTGAAGCTGATTTGGAAGTGACTCTCTGAGACATTTTAATGGGCAACACACTGGGGTGCCTCATAATACTCCGATCGCACTCAGAGGCTGCCATCAAATGTAAGAACTATGAGCAGGAGGAGGCCATTCAGCCCCTTGAGTCTGCTTCACCATTCACTATATTCATGGCTGATCTCATCTCAGACCGAACTCCACCCTCCTGCCTATGACCCTTTATCCCATTACTAATTAAAAATCTATCTCCTCTTCAAATCATAGTAGTTACCCCCTGTACCCACGAGTGGTATGTTCCAAGACCTATCGTGGATGCCTGAAACCGCGGATACGAGTGAACCTACGTGTAAGTCATTTTAACAACAACACTGCGATAACGCGGCAATGAATGCAGACAGCGGGGACGCTAAAGGTTAACTGGATGTGAGTAAAGCTGGCCAGCATGGGTACAGAGGATAAAGAGAGATGAGTAAGGTACTGAGCACGATGAGGTAGGAAGATTTCATCATGTTACTCAGAATGGTGTGCAATTTAAAAATATAAATTCTTTATTTCTGGAATTTAATATTTTTGGTCTGCGATAAACAGCGGATAACGGAAACCATGGAAACCGAATCCATGGATGTGTGGGGGTCTACTGTATTCAGTTTTTCAGTGCTCAGTGCAGTCTGGGGAGTGAATTCTCAGGATGTATCGCTGGCTGGTTCCAGTGCTGGCGGTGACAACGCAGTGGCAGGAAGTCACCATGACAACACTGCCCACGGTGACAGTCTCCAATGGTGGTATGCCAGGTGCAGGAGGTGGGGAAGGTGGACTGGCCTAGCAGTGAAAGATGGCGGCTGAGGATCAGTAACTTTGACGTTAAGTTGGTCTGGGGGGAGGGGGGGAAGGAGGTGGTGGTTCCAAGCCAGCTCAGAGCCTGTATGTAGAAGGACTTTTCTTTAAACTATTTCTTTTCATTTTCCCTCATGCTTAAACTATTAAAATGGTGCTGGATTATGGCAACAAATGAAAGCTTTTCACTGTCTTTTATTGTATTTCACTGTAAAATACATGTGGTAATAATCATTTATTCATTTATTTATTTGTTTTCAAATCTGCTACTTCTTATCCTCAAACCACAACATCTCATTTTGGTTTGCTCTACATATGGAAACATCCTCTGTATATCTACTTTGTCAGTTCCCTTTAGCTTCTCATGTACATCAATTAGAAATCTCTCGTTCTTCTTAACACTACTGAGTATAAGCCTCAACTACTCAAACTCTCCTTGTAAGACAAGCCTTTCATCTCTGGAATTAATCCAGTGAATGCTTACAAACTGTCTCCAATGCAATTACATTCTTCAAGGCACATACTATTTTAATGCAGGACTGAGTAGAGAAGCAGTAAATGGTTTACACACCAAGGCCAGGAAATGCATTCAAGGAGGGTGGAAGTGGAGAAAGGAACTTTTTTGAATCATCTGTGCCTTTTGCTTTTTCATGTGTAGCCACCAGGAGGAGCAGAAGAGCCTCTTCAGGGCCCATAAGAAATGTTCTTCCCTCAGAAGTATTTGGCTCCCTTAATCCTCTGGTCATACTGAGGAATATTTGTTCAGTCCCCATTGCAGCCTCCCGATAGTTAACGTTGCAGTTCCTGGCCCTCAGTCAGCAGTAGTCATCAGTGAACATCCTCATTTTTGACCAGATGTAAGACAGCTATCACGTTTAAAGTGGGTGAAAACGGTTGGACTCAGAACACCATCCTGATGAACCCCACATCCGGGCGCTTAGATGATTGTTTCCAATAAACAACAGCTGTCTTCCTTTATGCTAGAAATGACTAGAACAGATTCCCTACAGTGTGGAAACAGGCCCTTCGGCCCAACCAATCCACACCGACCCTCCGAAGAGTAACCCACCCAGACCCATTTCCCTCTGACTAATGTATCTAACACTATGGGACAATTTAGCATGGCCAATTCACCTGACCTGCACATCTTTGGATTCTGGGATGAAACCAGAGCACCCGGAGGAAACCCACACAGACACGGGGAGAATATGCAAACTCCACACAGACAGTCACCCGAGATTGGAATCGAACCCAGGTCCCTGGTGCTGTGAGGCAGCAGTGCGAACCACTGAGCCACCGTGCCACCCCATATTCTCCAAGAAGCTGAGAGTTTCCCCCGATTCCATCTTACTAGCACTCCTGAAGTCACACTCAATCAAAAGCAACTTGACATCAAAGTCACTCATTTTCACTGCCTGATTGTTTGATTGATTTACTGTTGTCACATGCACTGAGGCAGAGTGAAAACTGTTGTTTTGTGTACTATACAGGCAGATCGAATCATACAAAATGCATCAGGGTAGCAGAACTGAGTGGAGAATACAGTGTTACGGACGCAGAAAAAGTGCAGAGAGAGATATCGACATTAATATGTGAGAAGTCTGATAACAGCAGGGAAGAAGTTGTTCTTGAATCAGTTCGTACACATATTTAAACTTTTGTATCTTCTGCCTGATGGAAGAGAGTATAATCAGGGTGGGAGGGCTCTTTGATTGTGTTGGTTACTTTCCCGAGGCAGTGGGAAGTATAGATGGAGTCAGTGGATGGAAGGTTGGTTTGTGTGATGGACCGGGGGGGGCTGTGTTCATGACTGTCTGCCGTTTCCTGCGGTCTTGTGAAGATCAGTTGCTATACCATACTGTGATGCTTCCAGATAGGATGGTGCATCTATAAACATTGGTAAGAGTCCTTGTGGGTGGGCATAGTGAGTTTCCTTAGCCTGCTGAGGAGGTAGGGGCATTGTTGTGCTTTCTTGACCGTCGGGTCCACCTGGGTGGACCGGGACAGATTTCCAGCATTTGTGATGAACCTTTCACTTTGGGGAAAAAAAAATCCCAGTATTTTCTTTTGTGAAGATCTCATTAAATCTATAGTGAAACAATCAAGAAATGAGGTAAGTTAGAAACCAGTGGAGTTAATTGGACATCTTGGCTATGAATTCAGTGAAATTCAATTCTTGGAGCAGTTGCTACTAGAATGAAAGCTAAGAAAAAAAAAATCCAATAAAAACTAATTGGGGTGATGTTGAGTTTCAATCTGTTCAGTTGCAGAACACAGAACTCACAGGTCGAGAAGCAAGGAAAACTCTCAATTAGAAAACCAGAATTCTGGAAGTTCTTGGGGAAAGAATGCTTGAGTGAGTAAAAGAAAAAGACTGAATCCTAAAATTGGTATGAGATGTTCAAGTGTGCTCAAATAAAAAAGACTCAATATTGAGTTCAACAATTTTAGATCACAACTTCTTCCAACTTGTCTTTCTTGTCCTTTATCCCTTCATGACACAGATATAAAAATATTGAAAAAGGGGCGATAATGGCTGATATGCTGATGGTCAAACATCATCCAATTGGGTAATGAGTTATGCTCCTTTCCAGTTGGTGTAGGAAGGCACTGCGCCATGATGTGCATTAACATTCAATCATTCGGCAACATTCACATTCCCGGCTTAATGCATGATGTGGAGGGGCCGGTATTGGACTGGGATGGACAGAGCCAGAAGTCACACGACACCAGGTTATAGTCTGACAGGTTCATTGGGGAAATCATAAGCTTTTGGAATGCAGCCCCTTCATCAGGTGCAGGGGGAGAGATGAGCACAGAGACACAGAGTTTATAGGCAGAGAGATCTAGGGCAGAGAGATCAAAAGATCATACAGGTGACATGTGTGGAAAGTCTCTGCAGGTTTACTCATCATTTAATATTCTTGGTCACCCGCACAGACTGATTATCTGACACTCCATGTGCACCAGTTGTATGATCTTTTGATCTCTCTGCCCATAAACTCTGTGTCTGTGTGCTCATCTCTCCCACTTCACCTGATGAAGGAGCAGCGCTCCAAAAGCTGATTTCAAATAAACCTGTTGGACTATAATCTGCTGTCGTGCCATTTCTGACTTTAATGCATAAGTGACAGAGGGGTTATGGCTTTAAGGTGTGTGACCTTTGTCCGTTACAAAGAGGGGAAAAGGATAGCACAGCCAGTGAGTGAGATGCTTTAACCCCCAGGTGGGCATTTCCCCATTAACCCAAAATGCCAGCTCCATTATACAGTTAACAAGCCAGCTTGAGTAAGTTTGGGTTTGCACTGAGTGCAGTATAACTCCAGCATTCCAAAGTATTTCTCAAGAAGCCAGACTACCAGGCGTGAAACTGAACAAATATGTATCCTGCGTCTCTGAATAGCTGGCGGTCATGGTGCACTACAAACTCAGAGGATGTGGTAGGAACATTCAGGGCAAAAGGAATCCCATGGAATAGGATCATGGAATAACCCAGCACGGAAGGAGTTCCGTTACCACAGACTGTATTCGCAGGTAAGTAAGCAAAGTCTTATCACAGCATAGGTCTTATCAGACAAACATCAAAGCACAATTCGAGACAAAGTGGAAATGGCTTCATGAAATCAAAGAACAAACAAAATCGATAATTAGGCCATTCAGAAAACAAATTTGCTCATGATTAATACCTGTCCAACACAACAACTTACAAGGTAATAAAACAACATCTTTTCTAATAACCTTTCAGCTGCTGGGAGACGGGACATTGTGTATCAGTTAATCAGTGCACAGAGTAAGGAGCATGGATGAGCCTCTGATAAGATAGCCCAGTGGGCAGAACTAGGCCTCTGACAGCCCTGGTCCCCTGATGGAAGTGTAACTAAAACTCTTTGTGCATAGTACTTACAGACTTAGGCATCGGAGTGTATGGGGAGGATGTTGGTGCTGTCTGTGAAACTTGGAAATGAACATTTCAAAGCACTGCTTTGCTACTTCCTCCCAGCAGGTCAGCATTCTCATTCAGCCTTCTAAATAAATGGGCAGGGTGTGCTGACTTTGCAATGTCATGATGCAGTGACTCAACTAAGGAGGAACATGAGCTATGTGCCTGTGGCCATCCTTCAGTTTGGGGATTCACTGACATGGTGCTGGAGTTTAAACATAAAAGGGGAAGCTGAACATCCATAGCAGTGAATGGCATATGTGTACGGATGTTTCACGATGAGCCAGCGGATTCCCAGGTGACTAAGGACATGGGCACCACTGGTGGAGCGTCAGGGAGTGGTACCAACCTTTGTACCACATTACACCAAGTACCAGGTTTCAGAGTGAATCCTCTAGACTGGAGAGGAAACTGGAATGGGAAGGGAAGGATTCCATTCTCCAGGTCCACGTGAACGCCAATGAGAGAGGGAGACTGAAAAAGAAGTTCTGCTGCAGGTTCGGGCAGCTAGAGATTAAAATAGAAGGCAAAACCAGGACAGTAGTGATTTCTGGGTTACAAATAAATTGGCATCAGGTAAATAGATGAATTTGTGGCCCAAAGAGTGATGTGGGAGATTGGGCTTCAATTCATGAGACAGTAGCACTGGTGAATGTGCCATGCCATTGGGATGGTCCTCATCTAAATCAAACCAAGATAAGCACAAGCCATAGTGATAAAGGTTGGCAGTAGGATATCAGGGAGAGAAAGGATCTTGGCTCAGAAATTCAGGGGGTTGAATCAGTTTAGGTGGTGGTTAGAAATAGCAAAGGTCAGAAAAAACTGGTGGAAGTAGATAATAATTCCCCTTACTGATTTGATGTGATTTATTATTTTCACATGCACCTAGGTACAGTGAAAAGTTTTGTTTTGCATGCACTACGGGCAGATCATACCATACAAAGTGCATTAGGGTAATAAAACCGAGCAAGGAATACAATGTTACTGCTGTAGAGAAGATGCACAAAGAGCGTGATTAACACTAAATGTAAAATTTGAGAGGTCCATTCAGAAATCTAATAGCAGCGGGGGAGAAGTTGTTCTTGAGTCTATTTGTACTTGCATATCTTCTGCCCAACAGAAGAGGGTGGGAAGAGAGTATAACTGGGATGGGAGGAGGGTCTCTGATTACGTTGGCTGTTTTACAAACAGTGGACATACAGATGGAGTCAATGCATGGAAGGTTGGCTTGCATACTGTGGAGAGAGCACTAAACAAGAAATGTGGACCCTGTGGGTTTCCATGGTGGGTGCTACCCTGCCATAGCCACTTTGTTGATGCTCTTTTAGGATCTGAGTCTCCATATTACACAAAGTCCACTGGCTTAGGGAACACATGGTGGGTGGGGGCATGTGGAACCCATTCCTTTTTGATTAAACATAAACTAACGTTTACCCAAAGCATTCTATACACTTCAACGATCTAGAAAAAAATCACTTCTAAAGAAATCATAGTCAACCCACTGCTTGTGATCTATGGATGACTCCTCCATAATTGTAGTGAGTTGATTGTTCTGTAAGGGATAATGTTGGAGACTGCATTAAGCTTCATCCAATCTGACCATGTCATGCAGTGTTGGTTGGGGAAAGCCAGAACATTTAGGATCTCAAAAGGAACAGACCTGGTATCCTAGGTTGCCTCAAAGCATTATTAACAATGTCTATTTCAGTCATATAACATTGTACCTGATTGCTATCATGCAATAAACTACATCATAGTTAAGATAAAGGCCTCTGCTTATTAGACTCACTGGTAGATTTCCTTTACCACTGTAAACCACTGAGGGCCTTTAGACCTCATCAAGGAGAGAGCAGGGCACTGGCAAATTCTAAGCAGGTAGTGATTGCCATCTCATCACCTACAATATAAACTGATTCACTGCTCTTTCTTCCTGTAGCATACTCCTGAAAACTTACCTCTTCAACCACACTTCTGGTCCTCTGTCCTAATATCTCGTTCTGTGGCTTAATATGGAAGTTAATTTTCGAGATAGATAGAGAGAGAGAGAGAGAGAGAGAGAGAGAGAGAGAGAGGGAGGGAAGGAGGACTGGTGGTGGTTTAACTTGAGGGTCATCACACTTCAGCCAAGGGGGGAGGTTCGGAAGGAGAGTCATTAATGGTAACCTCAGTTGGTGGGGCATGGATAGGTGAATAGGGTAGGGGAATCCAGATCTAGTGGGCATAGGTTTAGGGTGAGAGGGGAGAGATTTAAAAAAGGAACTCGGGGCAACGTTTTCACACAGAGGGCGGTACGTGTGTGGAATGAGGAACTGGTGGAGGCTGGTACAATTACAAAATTTAAAAGGCATCTGGATGGGTATATGAATAGGAAAG
Organism: Chiloscyllium plagiosum; assembly: GCF_037043375.1. Classification (NCBI taxonomy): domain Eukaryota; kingdom Metazoa; phylum Chordata; class Chondrichthyes; order Orectolobiformes; family Hemiscylliidae; genus Chiloscyllium; species Chiloscyllium plagiosum. The sequence goes on from NW_028270172.1 coordinate 13,393,769, forward strand.
GTTTACAGAGATATAGACCAACTGTTGGCCAATGGGACTAGATTGATTTAGGATATTCTGGTTGGCATTGACAAATTGGGACAAAGGGTCTGTTTCCGTGCTGTATGACTCTACGGTGTAGGAACTGAGCCCACTCTGTGAGCATCACTCTGCATAGGGTGAGAAAATTAATAAAGCCAAAGCACAAAGGGATCTGGGAGTGCTAGTCGAGGATTCTCTAAAGGTAAACATGCAGGTTGAGTCCGTGATTAAGAAAGCGAATGCAATGTTGTCTCTTATCTCAAGAGGGTTGGAATATAAAAGCAGAGATGTACTACCAAGACTTTATAAAGCTCTGGTTAGGCCCCATTTGGAGTACTGTGTCCAGTTTTGGTCCCCACACCTCAGGAAGGACATACTGGCACTGGAACATGTCCAGCGGAGATTCACATGGATGATCCCTGGAATGACAGGTCTAACATATGAGGAACGGCTGAGGATACTGGGATTGTATTCGTTGGAGTTTAGAAGATTAAGGGGAGACTTAATAGAGACGTACAAAATAATACATGGCTTGGAAAAGGTGGATGCTAGGAAATTGTTTCAGTTAAATGAGGAGACTAGGACCCGTGGACACAGCCTTAGAATTAGAGGGGGTCATTTCAGAACAGAAATGCGGAGACATTTCTTCAGCCAGAGAGTGGTGGGCCTGTGGAATTCATTGCCACGGAGTGCAGTGGAAGCCGGGACGCTAAATGTCTTCAAGGCCGAGATTGATAGATTCTTGTTGTCTCGAGGAATTAAGGGCTACGGGGAGAACGCTGGTAAGTGGAGCTGAAATGCGCATCAGCCATGGTTGAATGGCGGAGTGGACTCGATGGGCCGAATGGCCTTACTTCCACTCCTATGTCTTATGGTCTTATGGTCATAGCGAACCAGCCATCCAACCAACTGAGCTAACTAATCCCCTAGTGGCTGGATGGCTGGTCTGTGATGCAAAGTGATGCCAACAGTATGGGTTCAATGCCCACCACCACCATTAGTTGTCTCTCTCTAATGAGAGCATGGTCCTGTAGTCCTCTAGGATGACGGTGACATTATAAATGCAGTCTTGTTTATCTTCCAGTGGGATATTTATTTGCAAGTTTCTGTTGGTCAATGTCTTCCTGTAGGAGCATGGGTAGGAGGGCTTCACGATTGTGTTTCTCGGTCTCTTATCTTTTGACATCTTTGCGCCAGGGCCTGCAATCAGGAGCAGGGACCTGACAGGACTTTGCCTTTTTTCTTCCCTTTAAAGGGCGTAGAGATTTAACAGAATCTCCGGGGAGAAGTAACTGAAGTAAAACTGGTGAAGGAGGTTTCGTGTCTCCTGCGAGCCTAATGTATTTGCAGTCCCCATGTTAAGGCCAGCAGAAATTGGCTTACTGGGAAAGGATAGAAAACTTCAGCCTTGAAAGGTTCATGTTAAATCTGAGGTAAATACAGAATTGTGTTTTCAGGTCAAATGAAATCTTTATTGTGGTTTACCAATGATAAAAGGATTAAGGATGTTGAAACATTATCTCACACAGTGGAGGTGAATTCATTCACATAGTTTAAGGCAATGTTGGAAGGAATTACAGGTTATTTGTAAGACCGGTCAAACAGATTGTCTTCATCCCATGTCTATATCTGTGTAGAGTGAGAATGTTAGGAACTGACTGATGGAAAAGACTACAGGACCTATCCAGTAGATGGCGATATCACCCAAACTAACGAAGATCCCAGTTTCCGGTTTTTGTAACATTTTAAAGGTAAGATTGGCTCTAGTTTAAGCAGAAAGCTCTGGAATTTCCTTCTTAAACCCCAAACTTCTCACTCCTTACCTCTTCCATTAAACTGCCTGATGAAAGATCATGAATCTGAAACGTTAACACTATTGTTCTTTCAGAGGGTGTGGGCATCCCAGGCAAGGCAAGCATATGTTACCCATCCCGAATTGCCCTTGGATGGAGTGCCATGCCAGAGGGCAGCAGTGGACAGTAGATTCCCTTCCCCCGGCGGGATTTCACAAACCAGATGGGTTGTTTTTGTTACAATCAACAGAGCATTACATCGTTAAAAAATGTAGCGCTAGAAAAGTCCGGCCAGTTAGACTGCATTCAGGGAGGACAAGGGTCGATGTTTCGAACATAAGCTCTTCATCGGGAATGGTGCATTACACAGTCACCAGTAGTTTAGCTTCTTTTGTGCAGATGTTTAATTGAACTCGAGTTTCCCCAGGTGCTATGGTGGGATTTGAATCCACACCCGCAGAAGATTAGCCTGGAATACTGGCTTCATAGTCTGGTGACATTACCACTACACAACTATTAATAAGCTAATTTTTAGTTCCAAAATTATGACATTCCACCACATACCGTGGGAACACAAGCTGAGAGTTTCAATAATAGCCCAGAAATGTGACAATCCGCCACTGACTCCGAGTCTCCTCACAGATAGACCAGACCTCTGGAACGTTTTGCACTGATTTCAGATTTCCGGCAGCTGCAGTGTTTTATTCCTCCCTCACCCTCTAACCTTCTGCAGACGTGACAAAGTCATTTTGGACTAGAAAAGTTAACTGTTTCTCTGTCCACGGATGCTGCCCGACCTGCTGAGTTTCTCCAGCACTTTCCGTTTTTACTCTCTACTTTTATGTTCCATTCCACTGGCAAAAAAAGGCAACATTCTCTTCACTAGCAGGTTAAAATTGCAAGATTCAAATACAAAGACATTCAAATCCCTTCACATCACAGTAGTCTCTCTTCACTGAAACAATCTTCAGATTTTCTACCCTTTCCAAAGTTTTCTTAACATCTGCCAAGTCTTGAAGGTAATGCAATGAGTTTCAATGAAGGATATTGCTAAGCTAGAGGAGGTTTGGAAGAGATTTATCAGGATATGGAAGTTACAAAGAAACGCTGACTTTTTTCTCTGAAGCACAGGAGGTTGAGGGATGACGTTATTGAGGTGTATAAAATAATAAGGGACATAATTACAATTAAATTACCCTCTGCTTATATCAACGAATGACTTTATACATGGCTGGGGTCTCTTCATTGGAGTGCAGGAGACTGAGAGGTGACCTTACAGAAGTTTATAAAATCATGTCTCAGTCACATTAGGGAGATTTAAACAATCCTTGGATAAGCGCATGGATGATTTTGGGATAGTGTAGGGGGACGAGCTGAGAATAGTTCACAGGTTGGCGCAACATCGAGGGCCGAAGGCCTGTTCTGCGCTGTCTTGTTCTATGAGGGGTATAGATAAGGTAAATGGTAGGTGTCTTTTCCCTAGGGTGGGGGATTTCAAGACTAGGGGGGGCACACTTTTAAGTTGAGAGGCGATATATTTAAAAACAACATTGGGGGGGGGGGGGGCAAATGTTTTACATAGAGAGTGGTTCATGTGTGGAATGAACTTCCTGAGAAAGTGGTGGGTATGGCTACAATCACAACATTTAAAAGACTCTTGGATAAGCACATGAATAGGAAAGGTTTGGAGGGATATGGGCCAGGAGCAGGCAGGTGGGATTGCTTAGTTTGGGATTGTGTTCAGCATGGACTAGTTGGACAAAAGGGTCTGTTTCAATGCTGTATAACTCTATGGGACACTGCAAATAGGAATCACTCTGTACCTGGACAGCAGCAGGAATTTGGCACTAATTTATTTTAATTTCCCCTCCCATGATTCTGACCAGCCTAGTGAATTATGATGCACTGTTTAAAATAAAAACAAAAGAATTGCAGATGCTAGAAATCAGAAATAAAAACAGAAACGGTTGGATAAATGATGCTCTGAATGTTGCCTCAGCTGAATCAGCATTTACCCATTAATAATACATCACCACAATGCATAAGCTCTGCTAGCAAAATAACAACACAATACTCTGGGTGCTGGAAATCTGAAAATAAGAACAGAAAGGTCTGCAGAAACTCAGCAGGTCTGACAGCATCTGGGGAGACAGAAACAGAGTTAACATTTCTAATCTAATATGACACTTCTTCAGAACTGAAAGCAGCTGGAATATGGTGTAGACAGACAGGGAGGAGCAGCAAGTGGAACAGATGGTGAAGCCAAAGATAAAGGGAATGCTAATGGTGGCCAGGTGAAGGTAGAGATGTAAAAGGGGTGAGTAAGAATATTATGAGCAATTTAGCATGGCTTATCCACCTAACCTGCACATCTTTGGACTTTGGGAGGAAACTGGAGCACCCGGAGGAAACCCACATAGACTTGGGGAGAACATGCAAACTCCACACAGACAGTCACCCGAGGCTGGAATTGAACCCAGGTCCCTGGCCCTGTGAGGCAGCAGTGCTAACCACTGAGCCACCATGTCTAATCCTGCTCCAGAGCCTTCAGCACATATTCCAGCTGTGCAGTGCATCCCAGTGCAGTACTGACGAACTGCTGCCCTGTCAGAGGCGCTTTTGTTTCAATGAGCTGTTAAACTGAGGCCGTGCCCGATAATATAGATGGATGAGAAAGGCCACCCAGTATTACTCTGAGGTAGTGTAGGGAATTTCTACTCAGTATCCCAGTCTGGATTTATCCCTCAAACAACATCATTAAATCAGATTATCTGGTCATTATCTTAGTGTTGCTTATGGAGGTTTGTTGGGTACATCTTCTACATGGCAACAGTGACTACACTGCAAAGAAAGTACATCATTGGCTGTAAGGATATTTGCAAACATCGTGAAGTCACAAAGGGCTCTATGTAAATGTAGGCCCTGTTTTCTTCCCTTGAACACATATCTGCTGTTCTGGTTTAAGTACAGAGTTAATCTAGACTAGAGCAGATTTATAGTTGCTGTGTCTTCTGAAGTACACAAGTGTTCTCTGACTACACAACTTGCTTCTTCCCGGTGACATTAATTTAAAAGCTGTACAAATGGTTCAGCTCCATTTCTGGAGCTGAATGAGGGTCTACAGCAGTTGTGTATCATTGTCAGTTGGAGTCTCCAAATACTCTGCACACTCCAGAGGCTGCAAGTGGATCATGGTTTTCATTTCCACATCGAGACCCCAATTTTCTCTCAATAAAGTTTTGTCAACAATAACGCCACTGACTGGTTGTCGTTCATGAATATTGCATTAGATTAGACACACAGAAGCAACCATTGTTTCAGATAATGATTAGATTCCCTACAATGTGAAAACAGGCCCTTCGGCCAAACAAGTCCACACCAACCCTTCGTAGAGTAACCCACCCAGATCCGTTCCCCTCTGACTAATGCACCTAACACTATGGGCAATTTAGCATGGCTAATTCACCTGACTGGCACATCTTTGGACTGTGGGAGGAAACCGGAGCACCCGGAGGAAACCCATGGAGACACTGGGAGGATGTGCAAACTCCACACAGACAGTCACCCGAGGCTGTACATTGATTGGCCACCTTTAGAATACTGCATTCAATTCTGGCCTCCGTGCTATAAGAAAGATGATGTTAAACTTGAAAGGGTGCAGAAAAGATTTACAAGGATGTTGCCAGGGTTGGAGGATTTAAGCTATATGGAGAGGATGAACTGGCTAGGGCTGGAATTGAACCTAGGACCCTGGCGCTGTGAGGCAGCAGTGCTAACCACTGAGCCACCGTGCCGCTGAGAGGTAGCAGTTGTCTCCTTTATAAATTGCTTTGGTTTCTCTTCCCGCTAAAAGCCAAGTTGTTGCTTAATCTCATGCTGAAGAATGTAAAAGTAACAAAGACATGTTGGGATCAACATGAATGAGCATTATCAGGATGATTGTTATGGTCATTACATGGAACAGAGTCATACAAATGTACAGCACGGAAACAGACCCTTCGGTCCAACTCGTCCATGCCGACCAGATATCTTAAATTAATCTAGTCCCATTTGCCAGCATTTGGTCCATATCCCTCTAAACCCTTCCTATTCATAAACCCATCCAGATGTATTTTAAATGTAGTAATTGTACCAGCATCCACCATTTCCTCTGGCAGCTCATTCCCGCCTCAGGCGACTGACTGTGTGGAGTTTGCACGTTCTCCCCGTGTCTGCGTGGGTTTCCTCCGGGTGCTCCGGTTTCCTCCCACAGTCCAAAGATGTGCAGGTCAGGTGAATTGGCCACGCTAAATTGCCCTTAGTGTTAGGTAAGGGGTAAATGTAGGGGTATGGGTGGGTTGCGCTTCGGCGGGTCGGTGTGGACTTGTTGGGCCGAAGGGCCTGTTTCCACACTGTAATGTAATGTAATCTAATCATTCCATACACGTACCACCCTCTGTATGAAAAAGTTGCCCCTTAGGTCCCTTTTAAATCTTTCCCCTCTCACCTTAAACCTATGCCCCTCTAGGTTTGGACTCTTCTGGTGGAAAAGGCCTTGGCTATTTATCATGCCCCTAATAATTTTATAAATCTCTATAAAGTCACCCCTCAGTCTGCGATACTGCAGGGAAAACAGCCCCAGCCTGTTCAGCCTCTCCGTATAGCTTAAATCCTCCAACCCTGGCAACATCCTTGTAAATCTTTTCTGCACCCTTTCAAGTTTAACATCATCTTTCTTATAGCACGGAGGCCAGAATTGAATGCAGTATTCTAAAGGTGGCCAATCAATGTACAACCACAGCATGACCTCCCAACTCCTATACTCGTTGAATTACAGTGAATCCAGGGCCTAGAAACAGACCAATCAGCCTTGCTCACTGGATATTTCACATGAGCTTCCTCACACTCCTCTTCATAAAATTCTACCAGTGCAGCTTTCTGTCCTTTTCTCTCTCAAGATTACCGTGCTTCCCCTTAAAAGATTAGATTCCCTATAGTGTGGAAACAGGCCCTTTGGCCCAAGTCCACACTGACCCTCCAAAGAGAAACCCACCCAGACCCATTCCCCCCTGACTAATGCACCTAACACTACGGGCAACTTACCATGGCCAATTCACCTGACCTGCACATCTTTGGACTGTGGGAGGAAACCAGAGACTCAGAGGAAACCCACGCTGACACGGGGAGAATGTGCAAACTCCACACAGACAGTTGCCTGAGGCGGGAATCGAACCCGGGTCCCTGGCACTGTGAGGCAGCAGTACTAACCCAAAGTACCATTGTAACTCCTGCCACTGATGAGGAAGATATCAGGGAGAGTGGTGCGTGTGCACCAGATGCACTCTGTAATCACCTGCTCATGTGTAACTCTTCCCATCAATGTGTAAAATTCCAGTGACTTTTTATCAGAACGGTCTGATGGAGAGTCAATGGACTTGAAAAATTAACTCTGCTTTCTCTCTCCATACTTGCTGCCAGACCTGCTGAGTTTTTCCAGCAATTTCTGTTTTTGATCAAGGATTTAAGCCTGACATTGGCAATTGATTTCTTCAATACTGTCACTTCTTTTTAACCTAAAAGTATTCTTAAACTAAATATTATAATTAATATTCTTCTGAGTTCATTGGATGGTGGGAATTTCATTTACTGAGATTTCCCGATCTTTGTCATTATCGTAGAAGAATGTATTACAGAGGAAATTCACGATAAGCGATAGGTGTGAACTTGCACTAGAGTAAGGACTACTCAGATCTAAGAATGGGTAGCATTGTCTTAATTGTTTGTCTCAACCGAGCCAACTGGTTAGTTTTAATGGAAGCAGCTACCAGACTGGAAGGTTTTCCTAAACTTGTCGTGCAAATAAGATTCAGGTTTTACTGTCATGTGTACTCAAGTGAGGGGTACAATAGTGCAGTGTAAAGTGTATAATGTCGCGACACACGACCCCATCTTAGGTACAGAAAAAGAAAAATAAAGAAATAAGTTAATAAGTTCAGCCGTACAATGCAGCGTTATACTATTTTTACCAGGCAAATTTGCACAAAAGCACTTCACACCAACGTGTCAAAATGAATCTGAAAATATTTAAGACAAAAACTCAACAGCCAATGTGGGGGTTAAATTCTTGATCCTTGGATTCTGCTAGTAATGCTACAGCAAGGGTTTAGAACATAGAACATTACAGCACAGTACGGCCCTTCAGCCCTCAATGTTGCGCCGACCTGTGAAACCAATCTGAAGCCCATCTAACCTACACTATTCCATTCTTGTCCATATGCCTATCCAATGACCATTTAAATGCCTGTAAAGTTGGCATGTCTACTATAGTTGCAGGCAGTGCGTTCCACGTCCCTATTACTCTCCGAGTAAAGAAACTTCCTCTGACATCTGTCCTATATCTATTACCCCTCAATTTAAAGCCATGTCCCCTCATGCTAGCCATTGCCATCCAAGGACAAAGGCTCTCACTGTCCACCCTGTCTAACCCTCTGATTATCTTATATGTCTCAATTAAGCCACTTCTCAACCTTCTTCTCTCTAACGAAAACAGCCTCAAGTTCCTCAACCTTACCTCATAAGACTTTCCCTCCATACCAGGCAACACCCTGGTAAATCTCCTCTGAACCCTTTCCAATGCTTCCACGTGCTTTCTATAATGCAGTGACTAGAACTGTACACAATACTCCAAGTGCGGTCGCACCAGAGTTTTGTACAGCTGCAGTATGACCTCATAGTTCAGAAACTTGATCCATCTACTAATAAAAGCTAACACACCGTATGCCTTCTTAACAGCCCAATCAACCTGGGTGGCAACTTTGTGGGATCTATGTACATGGACAACAAGATCTCTCTGCTCATCTACACTACCAAGAATCGTACCATTCGTCCAGGACTCTGCATTCCTGTTACTCCGACCAAAGTGAATCACCTCACACTTTTCTGCATTAAACTCCATTTGCCACCTCTCAGCCCAGCTCTGCAGCTTATCTATGTCCCTCTGTAACCTACAACATCCTTCAGCGCTATCTACAACTCCACTGACTGTAGTGTCATCTGCAAATTTACTAACTAATCGTTTTACACCCTCATCCAGATTGATAATAAAAATGAAAAACAGCAGTGGACCCAAAGCAGATCTTTGCGGTACACCACTAGTAATTGAACTCCAGGATAAACATTTCCCATCAACCATCACCCTCTGTCTTCTTTCAGCTAGCCAATTTCTGATCCAAATCGCTAAATCACCGTCAATCCCATGCCTCCATATTTTGTACAGTAGCCTACTATGGGGAACCTTATCAAATGCCTGACTGAAATCCACTTGTTTGGCCACCTTTTCAAAGAACTCAATAAGGTTTGTGAGGCACAACCTCCCCTTCACAAAACTGTGCTGACTATCCCTAATCAATGTATTCTTATTGAGATGATTATAAATCCTATCTCTTATAACCTTTTCCAACACTTTACCCACAACTGAAGTAAGGCTCACTAATCTATAATTACCAGGGTTGTCTCTACTCCCCTGAACAAGGGAACAAATTTGCTATCCTCCAGTCTTCTGGCACTATTCCTGTAGACAATGACGACATAAAGATCAAAGCCAAATTGGCAATCTCCTCCCTGGTTTCCCAGACAATCCTTGGATAATTCCCATCCGGCCTAGGGACTTTCACACTTTCCAGAATTTCTAATACCTCCTCCTTGTGAACCTCAATCCCGTCTAGTCTAATAGCCTGTTTCTCAGTATTCTCCTCGACAACATTGTCTTTTTCCAGTGTGAATACTGACGAAAAATATTCACTTAACACTTCCCCATCTCCTCTGACTCCACGCACAACTTCCCACTATTGTCCTTGATTGCCCCTAGTCTTATTCTAGTCACTCTTTTATCCCTTATGTATCTATAGAAAGCTCTAGGGTTTTCCTGAATCTATGTCCCAACAACTTCTCATGTCCCCTCCTCGCTCGTCTTAGCTCTCTCTTTCGGTCTTTCCTGGCTACCTTGTAACTCTCAATCGCCCTAACCAAGCCATCACGTTTCATCCTAACATAATCCTTCTTCTTCCTCGTGAGAAGAGATTCAACTTCCTTAGTAAACCACGGCTTCCATGCTCGACAACTTCCTCCCTGCCTGACAGGTACATACTTATCAAAGACACGCTGTAGCTGTTCCTTGAATAAGCTCCACATTTATATTGTGCCCATCCCCTGCAGTTTCCTTCCCACTCCTATGCATCCTAAATCTAGTCTACTTGCATCGTAATTGCCTTTCCCCTTGCTGTAGCTCTTGCCTTCCGGCGTATCCCTTTCCATCGCTAAAGTAAACATAACTGAATCGTGGTCACTATCACCAAAGTGCTCCCTACCTCCAAATCTAACATCTGTTCACATTCCAAACATTTAACACGACTTAAACGTTGCCTGATATTAAGATACCTAGAGCTTGGTAATAGCTCTCTTTCTCTCTCCATGGGACCTGTCATTACTTAACCAAAGTGCTGCTGGTTCTGGTCACCTGATGCCTGGATACCAAAACAAAGTACAAACATGCTCTGGCCTGGTCTAACCTGCACTCATCATGACTCTCACCAAATTTTATAGATGCACCACAGAAAACATTCGATCAGGATGCACCATGGCTTGGTACAGCAACTGCTCTGCCCAGGACTGTAAGAAACCACAGAGGGTTATGAACACAGCCCAGACCATCACGTCGGCCAACCTTCCATCTATTGGCTCCATCTACACTCGTCGATGTCTCAGAAAGGCAGCCAACATCATCAAAGACCCGTCCAATCCCGGTTGTAATCTCTTCCAACCTCTTCTGTCAGGCGGAAGATACAAAAGCTTAACCATACACACCGAGAGGTTCAAGGACAGCTTCTTCCCCGCTGTTACAAGAGTGCTGAACGGACCTCACTACTTTCAAATCAAATGTTGATCTTGCTCTTTGTGCAGCTGTAACTTTGTATTCCTCACTCTGTTCAATCACCCTATGGTCTTTGTACGTTATGATCTGTCTTTACAGCATGCAAAACCTTTCACTGTACTTCAACACGTGACAATATAAATCCAATCAAATGAAATCCCATTTCTACTGAAATCACACAAGTGGTTGGAGCCACCAATTTATGATGATCAGCTTCCTTCATGAGAGGCATAAGTTTATCTCTGGCCCCCATTCCCACACCTGAGAAAATGGTGGGTGTCATATTCAGGGATGGGACTTTGGATTCTCGGACTCATCTCCCATTTTTTCAAGCATGGTTCCACGAATGAGCGACTTCAGTGATGAGACGTTGGGCCTGTTCTCCCTGGAGAGAGGAAATCTGGTAAATGTTTACAAAATGATGGATCAAGCAGACAGAGAGAAGCTGGTCCCGCTCGTAAAAAAAAAGAACAAGACTGAGAGGGCATAGCTTTAAAGTGACGCACAAATGAAGAAAGGTGCTGTGAGAAAACTCTTTTCCAAACAGCAGGTAATTAGGGTGTGGAATGCACTGCCTGGAACTGTGGAGCAGGCAGACTCCAGTGAGGCTTCAGGAGGCAGTGGATGGATATTGGGAGGAAGAAATGGTGTGTTGGAATATGGGGAAGGCAGGGGATTGGCACTAGGTACAGGCAACTGGTGCAGGCATGATTAACTGAAGGGCCTCCTTCTGAGCCATTACAATTCCGTGATTTTCCCAACGACAGAGAATTCCAGTGGCAAAAGCAAATCTGACTTCCGCCTTTTTCATCTTTACTTACCTCAGCTTGGGGAGTAACTCATCTCTTGACTCCTCAAAGCCTGTCCATCATCTACAAGGTGCAAGTGAGGAGTGTGATGGAACACTCCCCACTTGCCTGGATGGGTGCAACTCCAATGACACTCAGGAAGCTCAACACCAACCAGGACAAAGCAGCCCACTTGGTTGGCAGCACATCCACAAACATCCAATCCCTACACCACCAACGCTCAGTAGCAGCAGTGTATACTATCTACAAGATGTGCTGTAGAAATTCACCAAAGACTCTCAGACAGCATCTTCCAAACCCATGATCACTTTCATCTAGAAGGACAGGGGCAACAGATACACGGGAACACCATGTTCCCCTCCAAGCTGCTCACCATCCTGACTTGGAAATATATCGCCATTCCTTCACTGGGTCAAAATCCTGGAAATCCTGGAAGGTGGGGGCAGCTCACCCCCACCTTCTCAAGGGGCAACTAGGGATGGGCAATAAATGCTGGCCCAGCCAGCGACGCCCACATCTCACAAATGAATAAAGAAAAAGAATTTTAAGAAGAACTTCTCTGAACTTTATTCCCTGGTTCAGTAAGATAATGGCCCCGTCCCTGAGCCCAAGTGACTCTCCTGGTCTTGTTGGTGATGGAAACAGTGGGCATGGGGATTGGTGGCCAGTTTACTCATTCTGCCAACACGGGCATGATAGGTACATAAATGGCAGCGATTCACCATTATAGACACCACACTCTGTCAGTATTTGGCTGAAGACACTCATGAAAATACATGAGGGCAGCTACATCCTACACTGGGTGAACACAGCCCCAGCCTGCAGCATAAAGTCACTTGTTCTTTGGTTGCACCTGGAAAGCTGGAAATGGAAATAATGCTGTTGAACGTACCCACAGGTTGGACATCCTACTGCGGTTCTCCGGAGCATTTTCTTTCACAGAAAGAGGATAGATAGAGGCTCTGTTCTGTGAATGTGGCTGTTCAGACTCAGAATCAGTCAGTCCATTCCCAGATTTCTTCCTCTTTATCACCTGCAATAAACGGAAGGCAGTCATATCTCAGTGTATGCAGATGAACGATAAATAGACAAAGGCCCAGAATTTTGTACCACTTATCATGGGCATGTTGGAAGGATTGGCAGATTGGGCATTTACCCAATTGAAGGAGAAAGTGAGGACTGCAGATGCTGGCGGTCAGAGCTGAAAATGTGTTGCTGGAAAAGCGCAGCAGGTCAGGCAGCCTCCAAGGAACAGGAGAATCGACGTTTCAGGCAGGCTAAGATGGCACACTTTCCTCATTCCTGAAGAAGGGCTCATGCCCGAAACGTCGATTCTCCTACTCCTTGGATGCTGCCTGACCTGCTGCGCTTTTTCAGCAACACATTTTCAGCATTTACCCAATTGGCTGTGTCAAAACACAGTGTATGTGACCAGTAAATCCTGGATTGGCTCTTGTACCCTATCCCTCCTGGTTCAGAGGCAGGGGCACCATGAAAGTTTAGATTTTTGCCAAATCGCACATACTCCACAGTTTATCCGAAATGGTGCTGGTACCTCGGATCCAGAATTCCTAGCCAGATTTTTGGCAGATCTTGTTTTCATTAATTGGGAAAACAGGAGTGGGGCAAGATGGAAAGACAAATCCAACGGGGCGAATTGAACAGAATGCTGAATTCAAACAAACTTTATTTTTACAGCAGTGAGTAATTTATGATTTTTTTTAGATGAAGTGTAAATAGGTGAATATGATCTCTGAGACTATAAAGCTGTCAAGTTCTTTAAAACCTCTCTCTCACTCGACATAAAAATAAAGGCAGTCTGCCCGTGACTACATTGAAAACAACATTACTGCTTGCACTTTCAATAGATGCTGATTGATGTATCGTTATAGTATTATTGCTTAACTCATTATCACAGTGGGGAGGCTGTAAAACCACAGTTTTATTAACAAATAAGTTATTAACAAATTAGCTGTCTTTAATGTGGGGTTATAAATGCAAATATTTATGTTTGTAAGTGATTAAGCAGTTGTGGAGTTCTAAATGTATTGAACGGACTTGATTAACCTGGGTTTTTACAGAGCGAAACTAGAGTTAGATACTCAGTACTTCATTGTATTTGATCTCAACATGATTCTCTGCCCGTGAGAGTTACTGGGTGAGTTGGTATGAAGGGTGTAAGAGGAAAAGATGGTGCACAGGGGTGGTGGGGTCATCTATTGAAATGATTTGGTACTAAGTTGGCATCAGGCTATAAGGAGAAAGTGAGAACTGCAGATGCTGGAGAAATAGGAGTTGAAAAGTGTGGCGTTGGAAAAGTACAGCAGATCAGGCAGCCTCCGAGGGAGCAGGAGAGTTGATGTTTCAGGCATAAACCCTCCGCCAAGGACATGCAAGTCCTGGGCCTCCTCTACAGCAAAGTCCTAGCCACCCAACTCCTGGAGGAAGAATGCCTCATCTTCCACCTTGAGACTCTCCAACCACACGGGATCAATGTTGGTTTCACCAGTTTCTTCATTTCCCTTCCCCCGACCTCATCCCAGATCCAACCCTCCAACTCGGCACCGCCCCTCCTGAATTGTCCCACCTGCCCATCTTCCTTCCCACCCATCCGCTCCACCGTCCTCTCTGACCTATCACCTTCTCCCCCACCTGCATCTACCTATCGCCTCCCCCAGCCCACACTCCTCTTATTTTATCTCTCAGCCCTCTTCCCCCCCCACCCCCGCCTATATTCCTGATGAAGGGCTTATGCCCAACACATTGATTCTCCTGTTCCTCGGATGCTGAGCTGCTGTGCTTTTCCAGCACTACACTTTTTGACTCATCAGGCTGTAAGGAGCAATGGGAATGAATAAAGGTGCTGAAGTCGACAAGAAGGGGCATTAAGGATGGGTGCAGGGGTGTGGGTTGGCATGAATGGGACATGGGAAATGAGTGGAGAAGAGGGGGAGTGGGAGATATGAGGGGTAGAGGGCCTCATATTCAATCACAGAATTGGTCTAGAGAACAGAGGTGAGCCTTTTGACTGGTCTGTTTTATCACTTGGCAGCCCCTCTGGCATATTCCAGGGTGGGCCCGACACTCGCAATCACTTCCCACTGGGATGACGGGCCCGTTATTCCAGGCACTTTCTCCTCTGGCCGATTTTTCCCACGGTGAGATTGGTGGACCATGAAAATCCTCAACTCTGCGCTCCCACCCCTGCCGTGAAAACAGGGTACAACAGGAACAAAATGCTTCCCTTTTTTTGGGAGCTCACACCAGTGAAGTGAAGAAGCTTCCTGCTGTAGAGTTGGAATGCAGCATTGTTGTACACACTGTCTCTATTAACTACAACAAAACTGGATGTAAAATGGATTGGGATTTCTTCCTCCTTATCACCTGCAACAAAGGGAAGGCAGTCATATCTCGGTGTACACAAAAGAACAATAAATAGACAAAGGCCCGGGATTTTTGTACCACTTGTCACAGGCATATTGGAAGGATTGGCAGTTTGGGCATTTGGGTGAAAATGAGGACTGCAGATGTTGGAGATTGGAAAAGCACAGCAGGTCAGGCAGCATCCGAGGAGCAGAACTGACGTTTTGGGCAAAAGCCCTTCATCAGGAATGAGGCTGGGAGCCTCAGGGGTGGTGAGATTAATGGGAGGAGGATGGGGCTAGGGGGAAGGTAGCTGAGAGTGCAATAGGTGGATGGAGGTAGGTCGGAGGGGAGGGTGGAATGGATAGGTGGGAAGGAAGGCGGACAGGTAGGACAGGTCATGAGGGCGGTGCTGAGCTGGAAGGTTGAAAATGGGATAAGGTGGGGGGAGGAGAAATGCGAAATCAGGTGAAATCTACATTGATGCCATGTGGTTGGAGGGTCCCGAGGCAGAAGATGAGGCGTTCTTCCTCCAGGCGTCGGGTTGTTAGTGAATAGCAATGGAGGAGGCCCAGGATCTGCATGTCCTCAGTTGGTTGGTGCGGGTGTCCCGGAGATGTTCTTGAAACACTCTGTGAGTAGGCATCCTGTCTCCCCAATGTAGAGGAGACCGCAACGGGAGCAACGGATACAGTAAATGACATGTGTAGAAGTGCAGGTGAAACTTTGATGGATGTGGAAGGTTCCTTTGGGGCCTTGGATGGAGGTGAGGGGGGGTGGATGTGGTCGCAGGTTTTGCAATTCCTGCGGTGGCAGGGGAAGGTGCCGGGAGCGTGGGGAGAACGGTGGGGTCTCTTTGTAGATGGCGGTAATGGCAGAGGATAATGCAATGTACACGGAGTTTGGTGGGGTGAAAGGTGAGGATCAGCGGGGTTCTGTCCTTGTTGCGGTTGGAGAGGTGGGGTTCAAGGGCGGAGGTGCGGGAGGTGGATGAGATGTGTTGGTGGACATCATCAACCACGTGGGAGTGGAAATTGCGGTCTTTAAAGGAGGAGGCCATCTGGTGTGTTCTATGGTGGAACTGATCCTCCTGGGAACAGATACTGTGGAGGAATTGGGAATAAGGGATAGCATTTTTGCAGGAGCCAAGTTGGGAGGAGGTGTAATCTAGGTGGCTGTGGGAGTTGCTGGGTTTGTAGAAAATGTCAGTGTTGAGTCAGTCACTGTTGATAGAGATGGAGAGGTTCAGGAAGGGGAGAGAGGTGTCAGAGATGGTCCAGGTGAATTTAAGGTCAGGGTGGAATGTGTTGGTGAAGTTGATGAACTGTTCAACCGCCTCGCGGGAGCACGAGGTGGCGCCAATGCAGTCATCAATGTAGCAGAGGAAAAGGTGGGCAATGGTGCCAGTTTAATTGCGGAAGATGGACTGTTCTACGTAGCCAACAAAGAGGCAGGCATAGCTGGGGCCCATACGGGTGCCCAGGGCTACCCCTTTCATCTGGAGGAAGTGAGAGGATTTGAAAGAGAGATTGTTGAGGGTGAGGACCAGTTCAGCCAAACGAATGAGAGTATCAGTGGAAGGGTATTGGTGGGCACATCGGGAGAGGAAGAAACGGAGGGCTTGGAGTCATTTACCCAATTGGCTGTATGTGACCAACAAATCCTGGATTGGCACTTGTACCCTGTACCTCCTGGTTCAGAGGCAGGGGCACCACAAAATTTTAGATTTTTGCCAAATCGCACTGATTCCACAGTTTATCCGAAATGGTTCTGGAACCTCGGATCCAGAAATCCTGACCACATTTCTGATAGAGCCTGTTTTCATCAATTGGCCTCTTTTATTCACCAGTGTGATTAACACTTGTGTTTTTGTGGTCTATATCATGACACTAGGTCAGATTAGACTTTTCAACCTGAAACTTTCAAAGTCCATTTACAGTGTTTTTTGGTATTGAGATTCTTCAGGGTAGACAACACTATCCCACACTAACAAATACTGTAAACCTTCTTTCCTTTAGAATAATAATTCATTGTCTCTTGCAATACTTCAGTGAGGGAAACACTGACCTTTTGCATTATAGTTGTAGCAAGTTCTTCGATCAGTTCCTCCTTGTGCTCTTGCAAATAATGGCTCTCGTTCTGTTTCTCCTGCAAACGGACAGAGTGCTACATTACCTGCAGAACATTAAACCAGCAGTGATCACGCAGGAGACAAGATGCTCTGTAATTTGCACAAAGGACACAGTGGGCTATAGATAGATTGTAGATTTGGACACAGAAATGCCAGATGGAGTTTAACCCAGATAAATGTGAGGTGATGCATTTTGGAAGATCAAATTCAGGTGCGAATTATACAATAAATGGCAGGCCCCTTCGGAGCATTGATGTAGGAGGGATCTGGGAGTACACGTCCACAGATCCTTGAAAGTGGTGACAAGAAGGCATACAGCACACTTGCCTTCAGTGGCCAGAGCATCGAATATACAAGTTAGCCAGCTGTACAAAACTTTAGTTGGACTACACCTGGAACATTGCATTCAGTTCTATTTGCCACACTAGCAGAAGGACGTGGATGCTTTGGAGAGGGTGCAGAGAAGGTTTACCAGGATGCTGCCAGGTCTGGAGGGTTTTAGTTATGAGTAAAGGTCGAATAATCTCAGATTGTTTTCACTGGAAAGACGGAGGCTGAGGGAAGACCTGATAGAAGTCAACAAAATTATGAGAGGCAGAGATGGGGTGAAGAGTCAGAGGCTTTCTCCCCATGGTGGAAAGGTCAACTACAAGAGGGCACAGGCTCAAGGTGAGAGGGGGATGGTTTAGGGGAGATGTGCAGGGTAAGTTTATCACATAGAGGGTGGTAAGTGTCTGGAATGCACTGCCAGTGAGGTGTTGGTAGCAAGCACGTTAACAAAATTTAAAATGTATCTTGATAGGCATATGAATGGGAGGTTAACAGAGGGATTGATACACATATGGACATTAAGTAGCAGGTCTAAATAAGAGTTAGGAATCGGTGAAGACTTGGTGGGCCTGAATGGCCTCTTCCTGTGCTGTATTTATTGCATTCAGGCATCACTGATGCAGGAACTCACCAGACTGTCACTGAAGGACTCTGCTTTGGTGATTGCCTCTTCGACTGCTTCCTCAGCCACCCGCAAGGCTGTAGCTAGGGTTTCAGTGATGGTGTGACCTTTAACACAGGATGAGACATTAAGCTTCACACTCTTCATGAGCAGCACCAGAAAACATCAGGTTTCATTTTTGTCTGTAACACTGAGGGAATGTGCTGGACCGATGGCCCTTGCATGCCCATTTCAGAATTAAAGTGAAGTCGAGATAGTTCAAAAGTACACAACTGAATGGCTTTTTTGCTGTTTATATTCTCAATTGATTATTTAACTTCTTATACCCTTTAAAACACCAGAAATAGGGACAGGAGGAGGCCATTAAGCCCACTGAGTATGATTATGACTGATCTCAGGCTTCAACTCCACTTTCCTGTCCATTCCCCACATCCACTGATTCCCTGAGACCCATCCACCCCAGCCTTAAATATATACAACGAGGGAGCATCCACACCTTCTGAGGTAGGTCACCCCAAAGATTCACCATTTTTTGTGCAAAGTAACTTCTCCTCATCTAAGCCCTGTCATCCTGAAGCAATGTCCTTATGTTTTAGATCCCCCCCGATCAGTGGAGACAATCTCTCAGGGTCTTGTCAAGTCTCTTCAGAATCTTCGATGTTTCAATGTGATCACCTCTTGTTCTTCTAATCACCCAGAGAATGCAGACTCAGGTCTCACCTCATCCTGTGTGGAAACATCTTTTCACCTAATTCTTCCCTTCAGGTTTGACGAGTGCGTCTTGAACCCTCGGGACCTTGTTCAACAGCTGCTAAGGTGCACATTTTCTCATCCTTGGTTCCGCTCCTGTTGCACAGTTTCTCACAAACAGGATTGCAAACAGTCACTTGGCCTGATGTTGCAGCATTCCCAATCCCTTATTCCTTAAAATGATTGGTCAGAAACACGTGGACAGGACACAAAATTGGGTTTGCTGCTCCGGCTCACCAGCCCATATGTCAGTCAGAGGTCAGAACTGGAATTGGCAGCTTAGTCTCTTAAAACAGTCAGGGCAGGAATCATTCAGCACCATGGATATGCTCAGCCCATGTGCACTAAAGCTGAAGATCCAACACAATAATCTACTGAGAGTAATTAATATTGAGCAACAATGGACAGTTTACAATAAAGATAAAACACTGCAGATGCTGGAAATGGTAAATAAAATCAGAAAGTGCAGGAGAAGCTCAGCAGGTGCCACAATGTCTCCAGAGGGAAAAACAGAGTTAAAATTTCAAGTCTGACATGGATCTTGTTCAGATACATCAGATTATGTACTTCAAATGCCAGCAAGCTATTCTCTACACTGATAAACAAAACAGCGAAGCTGTTTACGTCTCTTTAGATCTTCTTTATCCTTGTATCCAATTCAATTTGTTTCCCAATACAGTGGTGCTTGTACTTTCAGTTTTTATCCAGCACATTTGTTTGCTCACATACCATGAAGAGACAGTGTTATAGGTCTATTACAGAGATCAGGAAAAGCAATACAATGAGCTCAGCAAAAGAATAATGACTTAACACTATTCACACCACCCCCACCACCAAAACAAAACACACCTCTCCCGATAACATTTTCTGAATCCTATCCTCGAGGTATAAAAACAGATATAAAAACTGGTTCCTTTGACCAGCGATTCTAATTGAGCTGAAACACACTAACGTATCCATTCTCTGGCTTTGAGAGATACCACCCCTCTCCCTTCAACCCATCAGGCCAGTATGCAATGAGATCACAGCTGATCTGATCATCCTCAAGTCTACTTTTCCTGCCTTTTCTACATAACTCTGACTGATTAAAAATCTGTATCTGTTACAGCCTTGAATATACTTACAGTCATAAAGTCATAGAGATGTACAGCAGGGAAACAGACCTTTGGGTCCAACTCGTCCATGCCAACCAGATATCCTAAATTAATCTAGTCCCATTTGCCAGCCCATGGCCCATATCCCTCTAAACCCTTCCTATTCATATCCAGATGCCTTTTAAATGTTGTAATTGTACCAGCCTCCACCACTTCCTCCGGCAGCTCATTCCATACACGCACCACCCTCTGCGTAAAAAAGTTGCCCCTCAGGTCTCTTTTAAATCTTTCCCCTCTCACTTTAAATCTATGCCCTCTAGTTCTGGAAACCCCTACCCCAGGGAAAAGACTATGCCCATTAACCTATCCATGTCCCTCATGATTTTATAAACCTTTATAAGTTCACCCCTCAGCCTCTGATGCTCCAGGGAAAACAGCCCCCCACCTATTCAGCCTCTCCCTACAGCTCAAACCTGGTAGCCCTGTCAACATCCCTGTAAATCTTCCAAGTTTCACAACATCCTTCCGACAGGAGGGAGACCAGAATTGCACACAATATTCCAAAAGTGGCCTAACTTAATGATCCGCCTTCAAAAGCCCTTTATGGTAAAGAATTTCACAGATTCACCATCCTCTGGGAGAAAACATTCCTACTCATCTCGGCCTCAAACGTGTGACCCATGATTTTGAGATGATACCCTCTGGTCCTAGATTCTCCCTGCCCGGCCCCACAAGTCCATAAGCGCAACCTGCTTAAAATAAGAAATCAATGAAAGTGAATTTTAAAGAATGCCAAATTGTTTGGATAACACTCATTTTCAGAGAGCTGGATTTGAGGCTGTGTAGCTGTAGTGTTGCATCTCAATGAGCAAATGGTCTCTATGTTGAGACATGATAAGCTGAGATATGTAGATGTTATTTCCCTGTCATGCATATCCTCTCACAGCTGGCATCATACTTTTCTAGATTTACTCCAGTGCCTCCACACTCCTTTGACAAATGGAGACCTCAAATGTGCACAGTTCTGGTAATTTTTTTAAAAAAACACCTCTCCCTAGCTTTATGGACAGCTCAGTATTTTAATCACTTTTCAAAACTATAATTTCTCACCATAAGGACCTGACTTTGCAAAAGTATTGCAAGCAGACAGAAAAAATGTATCGTTAAACCAAACTTTTTAGCTACAGATTCCAGCATCTGCAGTAATTTGCTCCTAATTCATTCAGAGATGTGATACCTGTACCCTGATCTAGAGGAGCCCCCCCCTCACTGATGATCTCTATCCTTGCTGATGAACAGCATATGCTTGAAACATTGACATCTCCTGTTCCTCGGATGCTGCTTGACGGCTGTGCCTTTCCAGCACCACACTGTTTAACTGTAATCTCCAGCATGTGCAGGCCTCACTTTCTCCTACTCTGGTTCCTGGTCCACAAATTTCTCAAATTTTAAAATTCTCATCCTCCGATTTAAATCCCTTCATGACCAAGGGCTTATGCCCGAAATGTCGATTCTCCTGTTCCCTGGATGCTGCCTGACCTGCTGCGCTTTTCCAGCAACACATTTCCAGCTCTCTCTAGCTGCCTTGGCGGCACAACCCTCCAACTCTCAGACCTGAGCCTCTTGGACAGTTGGTGCTTTCTTTGTTGCATTGTCATGAGTCATGCCTTCAGCTACCTAGATCCTTCGCTTTGGCACAAGGTTTTTGACAGGACATACCAGGACGTAAAGAACTAGAGCTTAAACCAGAATTGCCAATTGCATGACAACCTTTATTTTCCAATCTATTTGGAATGTATGTGTGATCTTACAAGATCTTCCTCTCCAAAAGCTTAAACACACATACCAACAGGCTCAAGTACAGCTTCTATTATTCAACTTCCGAATGGACCTCTCAATCTAGTGTTGATCTTGTTTTTTGTGCACCTTCTTTGCGACTGTAACTTTGTATCCCTCGCTCTGTTCAATCACCCTTTGATCTTTGTATAGTATGATCTGCCTGTGCTGCAAGCAAAATAAAACTTTCTACTGTACCTAGGTACTTGCGACAATAATAAATTAAATCAAAAATATGGGAGCATCAGCATTGAATGCATTGGAAAATTTGAAATTGTTAGCGGAATGTTTAACTTGAAAAATGATGCAAGTTTCTCGATACCAAGTTAGTAATGTAGGAGAAGTGGGCAATCCATTGGGGAACAGGGGAACTTATGAAGTCATGAAATCCCAGAAAAGTACATTGCAGGAGAAGGCTATTCAGCTCTGTAAGTCTGCACTGGCTCCTTCAAAAAGCAGGGGAGTTTGGAAACCATCACAGGACAAGTCAGCGATGACCACATCGAATTAGCTCAGATCTGATGAGCAATGAAGAAATTTCAGCCCGATGTTTTCACAGTCCCTACCAAGTGACCCACGCCCATGTCTTTCCCATGCCCATCACTTGACTCCTCCATTGGCTGCTGTGCCTCAATAGTAAGGTTCCCAGCTCCAAGAATCCTCAGGTCTCCAGATTCAGAAGCTGGAAATGTAATAAAGTCTCCATAGCCCCACTCTCTCATTAGAAAGACACAATCAGGCTTAATCTGAGGGTTAGCATGCCTGATTGAGAAGGTGGGACCTGCATGAAATTGAACCCATGCTGATAGTGCCATGCTGCATCATAGACCAACTGTCCAACTAACTGACCCCCATTGGAAATGTGAACAGTAACCAAAGCTGAGTGTATCACAGTAAAACCACTGTCTAGCATCTACACCGTTTTTATGGGTGAGAATTGCTTGTGCAGTTGTTTTGTTCCAACAGTCAGGAAAAAGACATATCAGAGTGTTCACTGTTAATGGACTACAAAATTGACCTCACACTATTATTTTTTTGTCCATTCACAGAATTAAGGATTTACCTCCCAACCCCAGGTGCCCTTTTCTGATGCCTTCTTGACTCCAATTGAGTGGCTTGCTGGACCATTTCAGAGGGCAGTTAAGAGTCAACCACTTTGTTAAGGGTCTATAATCATTGGTTCAATAGCTAGTGATGACTTCAATCAGGAGATTGGGAAGTAGAATCAATTTAGATGGATATGAGAAATAGCAAGGGAAGGAAGATACGTATGGGAGTGGTCTACAGACCAAAAGCCACAATGTAGGATGAAGTATACAAGAAACAATATGGGGTGATTGTAACAAAGGGACAGGAATGATCATGTGTGACTTTGTTTGTGTATAGACTGGAAGATTCAGACTGGCAATTAATAGTTTTTTCTAATAGAGCAACACATGACAGAGAGCAGGCTATATTAGAGCTGAAAATGTGTTGCTGGAAAAGCGCAGCAGGTCAGGCAGCATCCAAGGAGCAGGAGAATCGATGTTTCGGGCATGAGCCCTTCTTCAGGAATGGGCTTCTTCAGGGCTCATGCCCGAAACGTCGATTTTCCTGTTCCTTGGATGCTGCCTGACATGCTGCGCTTTTCCAGCAACACATTTTCAGCTCTGATCTCCAGCATCTGCAGTCCTCACTTTCTCCTAGCAGACTATATTAGTCTTAGAATTGTCAGTATTACCTAATGACCTCAGACAAAAGACAAGTCTAAATGATACCAAATATAGTGGCCACAATATGATTCAAGTTTATGTTCACTTTGAAATGGAGAAGTTTGGGTCTAGGACTAGTATTTTAAACATAAATAAAGGTGATTAGGTGGACATAAAATCTGAGTGAGTTGAACTAGTACAGTAGGATAAGAGGCAGAATAATACAGAAAGAATAACAGACATTTAAGGGAATATTTCAGAATACGCAAAAATAAATAAATTGTTACTGTAAAGAGAATTTCCAATGGGAGATCCCACCATGTGGTTCAGTGAAGTAGCAAGGAAAGCATCAATTTAAGGAAAAAGAGTATCATCGTGTCAAGGTGTAAGTCAGTGGATTGGTCGGAATATAAAGAACAGCAGAGAATGACTAAAAGGTTCATGAAGAGAAAGAAATAAAAAAGGAAGCTAGCTAGAAATGTAAAGTGAGCTGTAAGTCCTCTAGAGAGTGAGAATGGGGAGTTAATAAGGAAATGTTGGGCAAAATAAACAAATACTTTGCTCGGTCTTCACTGTACAGGGCAGAAAACTTTGCAGTAACAACTATATATCAAGTAGTGAGAGCATGAGAGGAACTTGGTGAAATTACAATTACGAAGGAAGTGAAACTGAGCAACCTGATGAAGCTATGGGTTGACATGTCCCTGAGTCCTGATGGACTTTGTTGTAGTGTTTTAAAAGAGTTGGCTAATGAGGCAGAAAATGTGTTACTATTAATTTTGCAAAGTTTGCTTCAATTGGAAAGATTCCATCAGACTGAAAAATAGCAAATAGAAGGGGAGAAAGGCAGAAAACAGGAAACAATAGGGCAGCAAGTTTGATGTCTATCCTGGAGAACCATGAGCTGCAGATAGTCAGACCCACTGATGTACTTTCCAGAAGGCATTGGACAAGATGCCAAAATAAAGGTTACTGTGCAAAGTAGATGCACATTATTTAGGAGTTAATAAACTAACATATCAAGAAGACAGGTTGGCTGGCAGAAAACAGGGTATGCTTAAACGATCCTTTTTCCAATTGGCAGCATGTGATGAGTGGAGTCCTGTGCTGGGGCCTCAATGTTTTACAATATATATCAATTACTTACATGAGGGGAGCTCAGGCTGCTAACATAGAGTCATGGAGATGTACAACATGGAAACTGACCCTTCGGTCCATCTCATTCATGCCGACCAGATATCTAAATTAATCTAGTCCCATTTGCCAGCACTTGGCCCATATCCCTCTGAACCCTTCCTATTCATAAACCCATCCAGATACCTTATATATGCTGTAATTGTACCAGCCTCCACCACTTCCTCTGGCAGCTTATTCCATACACACGCCACCCTCTGTGTGAAAAAGTTGCCCCTTAGGTCCTTTTGTATCTTCCCCCTCTCACTTTAAACCTATGCCCTCTAGTTCTGGAGTCCCCCACCCCAGGGGAAAAAAAAAACCCTTGTCTATTTACCCTGTTCATAATGAAAGGTAGGCAAATATGTCATGATGAAGACATAATGAGTTTACAGAAGGATGTGGATAGGTTGAATGAGTAAACAAAAATATGGCAGATGGAATATAGTGCGAGAACATGTGGAATTGTTCATTATGGCAGGAAGAATAAAAAGATGTGTATTACTTAATGGAGAATGACTACAGAATTCCAAGGTACAGGGGGAGATAGTTGAACCAGTGCATGAATCACAAAGTTCATATGTAGGTACAAGCGGAATGCTATATTTGTTGGAAGAAGGACTGAACATCAAATTAAGGATGTTTATGCTTCAGTTACACAGAACACTACTGAGACCACATCACTAATACTGCATTCAGTTTTATTCTCCATAATTAATGAAGGATCAGAGGCAGTTTACTAGATATGGGGAACAAGTGGGTTGTTTTATGAAGAAAGGTCAGGCAGACTGGGCTTCTTTTCATTGGAGGTCAGAAGAGGGAGGGGTGACTTGATTGAAGTAGATAAGATTCTGAATGGTCTTGACAGGTTCTATGTGGAAAGGATGTTTCCCCTTGTGAATGATTCCTGAACAAGAGGATTCTGTTTACAATTAAGGGTAACCCTTTAGGGTAAACATGAGGAGATTCGTTTTCTGCAAAAGGGTTATGTGACTCAGGATGGACTGAGTGTAAAAGTTCTAAACAGGAAGAGGCTAATTTTACCAAGATATGATATGATATGGTTCAAGTGGACTGGGAGCAGCTATTTGCAGGTAAAATGGTGTTACAGCAAAGCGAGGCATTCAGGGAGAAATTAGGGAGTGTCCAGGTCAAATATATTCCTGTAAAGGCAAAGGGTAGGAGCACAGGAAAAGGAAAGCTATGACAGATGGTAAGAGTCCCTCAAGGAGAATAAAAGGTGCAGGGACATTTTGTAAACAAACGTTGGAAACCTATGGGAGTACATGAGAAAGCACTGGCCAGTAGAATAAAGGAAAGTCCAAAGAGTTTTTCAAGAGAATAATGGGGAAAAAAGTAGGAGACCACATCTATGTGTGGATCTGGAAGATGCCACAGTCTTCAAAGAATACTCTGCATTGGTGACCCGATACAAGACTATGAGAGATCCAGAAGGGGTGAATATGAAGGCGTTTTTTTCCCATTATTAGAGGGTCAATAACCAGGTGGCACAGATTTAAAGTACAAGGTAAGAGGATAAAAGGAAGGCTGAGGAGTTTTATTTCTTGTTTAGAGGGTGGCGAGAGCCTGGAACGCACTGCCTAAAAGGGTATTTGAGTCAGACATTCTCCGAATGATTAAGCAGTGTTTAGATAGTCACTTACATTGCTATAGCCTCCAGGGCTTGAGCTAAGAGCTGGCAAGTAGGATTGCGTGGTCAGATCTTTGTTAACCAGGATGGATATGATGGGATAAATAGTTTCCTTCCATGCTGTAAACTCATATCTCTATCGCAATTCCCAATGGAAGCATGGTTAATGAATATTTTTATGGAGGAGTTAGTCAGATTTTTGTTTGGCAAGGGAATCTAAGGTTATCCAGAGTACATGGAAATATGAATGTAGAAACACAGCTGTGATCTTAGTGCGAGGTAGAGCAAGCTCAAGGGGCTGAATGGCCTACTTCTTATGTCGATCAGTATTTAGGCCAAGCTGTAACCCCTTCACGAAAGGAGAGTACAACATTAGGTTTTTACACTAATCTGACAGCTTCATGCTCAAGACCAGCTTTTTAATTCCATGCTTGTTTCATTAATCAAATTTGAATTCCTCAATGCAGTGGTGAGACTTGAACTCATGATTCTGAGAAATTTTCCCGGGTTTCTGGGTTATTAGCACTTTGAAATCCTACCCTTTCGGGTGATGTTACAAGTGTCACTGTAATCCTTCCAACTGGGTAAAGTACATGCCTAAAGGTTATGTCCAACATGACATGTCACGCTACATGTGAGCCCATCACACTGTCCTGTATCTATAAAATCTTCCTTATTGTCCTATTTTGATAGCATCACCTTGATAAATTGTTGCAATCTCTCTATCTAAATTAGTTTGTACAGTTTTGGATTACTTACTACTTTGGTTAGTCCCTTGGCATGAGACCCTTATACCAATCATGTTATTCCAGTCATTTGGTTCATCTCCAGAGTCATAGAGATGTACAGCATGGAAACAGATCCTTTGGTCCAACCCGTCCATGCTGACCAGATATTCCAACCCAATCTAGTCCCACCTGCCAGCACCCGGCCCATATCCCTCCAAACCCTTCCTATTCATATACCCATCCAAATGCCTCTTAAATGTTGCAATTGTACCAGCCTCCACCACTTCCTCTGGCAGCTCATTCCATACACGTACTACCCTCTGCGTGAAAAAGTTGCCCCTTAGGTCTCTTTTATATCTTTCCCCTCTCACCCTAAACCTCTACTCCTGGACTCCCCGACCCCAGGGAAAAGACTTTGCCTATTTATCCTATCCATGCCCATCATAATTTTGTAAACCTCTATAAGGTCACCCCTCAGCCTCTGACGCTCCAGGGAAAACAGCCCCAGCCTGTTCAGCCTCTCCCTGTAGCTCAGATCCTCCAACCCTGGCAACATCCTTGTAAATCTTTTCTGAACCCTTTCAAGTTTCACAACATCTTTCCGATAGGAAGGAGACCAGAATTGCACACAATATGCCAACAGTGGCCTAACCAATGTCTTGTACAGCCGCAACATGACCTCCCAACTCCTGTATGCAATACTCTGACCAATAAAGGAAAGCATACCAAATGCCTTCCTCACCATCCTATCTTCCTGCGACTCCACTTTCAAGGAGCTATGAACCTGCACTCCAAGGTTCCTTTGTTCAGCAACACTCCCTAGGACCTTACCATTAAGTGTATAAGTCATGCTAAGATTTGCTTTCCCAAAATGCAGCACCTCACATTTATCTGAATTAAACTCCATCTGCCACTTCTTAGCCCATTGGCCCATCTGGTTTATTTTAATTTTTTGTCATTATGTCTCTGCTTCATTTAATTGGATTATAGATCATCCCTTCGTTTGTTATTCAGGTGTTGACACTTTACTCAGTCCGTCTCACACTCTTGGTTACCTACAGAGACTTATTATTCAACATTCCACCCACACCATTTGTATAATCTTTTGATTTAGAGATGCCGGCGTTGGACTGGGGTGTACAAAGTTAAAAATCACACAACACCAGGTTAGAGTCCAACAGGTTTAATTGGAAGCACACTAGCTTTCGGAGCGGTGCTCCGAAAGTAGTGTGCTTCCAATTAAACCTGTTGGACTCTAACCTGGTGTTGTGTGATTTTTAACTTTATAATCTTTTGATCTCCCTGCCTATAAATTCTCTGTGTGTGTGCTTCCCTCTCACTTCACCTGATGAAAGGACAGCGCTCTGAAAGTTTCTGATTTCAATTAAACCTGTTGGACTACAACCTGGTGTCGTGTGACTTCAGACCTTGTCCAGCCCAGTCTGACACCAGCACCTCCACATTACAACACTACAGTCACTTTCCATGCAATTTCAACCTCACCTTCAATCTGTGTGTTGGATGTGGAGTCATTTCCACAGAGACTCTCTTCGTTCTCTTGGCTGTCTGCAAGAATATTGCCTTCTGCACAGAACACAACGTTCAGATCTTGAGTTAAGAAGATTTGTCAGAGAAAGGGAATCAATAACAATATCAGTTCATTGCTCTCACAGGGTAAAAGCATCTTAAACAAGCTACAATCTCAGGATGGTGCCTCATATTACAGAGTTAAATTTATAAAAGGCTGTATGGAGACGTTAACATAAGAGAGTGGAGAGCTTGCATAGAGCTGAAGACAACGAGGGCGAGCCTCCACTGTAAAGGGAATTGTACCCTTACTCTAAGGATAGCTACTGAACATGTCTGAAAGGAGCTATGCCACAGGCATGCCAGATGGCAAGGAAATGGAGCCTGTATGTGTAAGCAAATATGTCCTCTCCTGTCATGCCCTCTCTTACTATGCGGGAGAGTGAGCGAATGGAGGACCTGCAGGCAGTCAGCATCACTTCAAAGAGTGAGCAAAAGGAGGACCTGGGGGCAAAGTGGTGGATTTGGAATTGGTGCATGCTCTTCTACAGGGCAGGAGGCTAGAGAACTGGGCCAACCAATCCTCGATCCCCTTCACTGTCAGGACCGACCACCTGAAGGTGCTGGGTATTTGTTTCGGGGGGGGCTGGGGTATGCGCCAAGTCTTGGGAGGAGCGTATCAGCAAAGTGAGGCAGAAACTGGGCAGATGGGTGCTACGGTGCTCTCCATCGCGGGAAAAAAACCTGGTCATCAGGTGTGAGGCACTGTCATTGCTGTTATATGTGGCACAGGTCTGGCCTATTCCCAGAACCTGTGCCGCTGCAGTCACCCGGGCCATCTTCCAGTATATACGGAGGTCAAAGATGGACCGGGTCCGAAGGAACTCGCTATACAAAGATCTGGGCAAAGGGGGAAAAAATACACCCAATACCACCCTCACCCTGATGGCCACCTTTGTGTGTGGCTGCATCAAGCTGTGCGTGGATCCTCGGTACGCAAACACCAAGTGTCACTACGTACTGAGGTTCTACCTGCCCCCGATGTTGCGAAGGATGGGCCTGGCCTCGCTGCCGTGGAACGCTCCGAGTAGTAGGACCATTCTGTATCACCTGTCCTTCGTGGAGAAGTTTATGAAGAAAAACACCTTTGACCACAAGTCCATCAGGAAGTGGTCAGCACGTAGTGTCCTTGAGACCCTTCGGGAAAAGGAGAGGGCAGATCCTATCGAGCGGTTCCCTGAGCAGACTGTCAAAGCCATTTGGCAGAATGCCTCATCGCCAGAACTTTCCAACATGCACCAAGACATGGCTTGGCTGGTGGTGAGAAGGGCTCTGCCTGTGAGATCCTTTATGCACGACAGGACTCTCTGCCGCACCGCACGCTGCCCTCGAAGCGGCTGCGGGGGGGACGAGACTGTCACACACCTCCTTCTGGAATGTGCCTATGCAGAGGAAGTCTGGAGAGGAATGCAGTGGTGTTTGTCGAGGTTCGTCCCGAGCAGCGCCGTGACGCGGGACTCTGTGCTCTATGGCCTGTTCCCCGGGACGCACACCGTGACGAACATCAACTGTGCCTGGAGGATCATCAACTCGGTGAAGGACGCTCTCTGGGTGGTCCGAAACCTGTTGATCTTCCAGCTGAAGGAGTTGACCCCAACTGAGTGCTGCAGACTGGCACATTCCAAGGTCCAGGACTACGTGTTGAGGGACACACTGAAACTTGGGGCAGCTGCCGCCAAGGCGCAGTGGGGAAAGATCACTGTGTAAAGTCTGCCTGCCTAACGAAGAACAGGGGGCCCACGCAGTCATTTGGGCTCTGCTGACTCCTCAGCTAATGATTGAAAAATGTACAGACATATATAAAAAATGATAAATTCTGATCTCTGTATGTACATGTTTACATATGTATAGCATGACCAACTGTACAGACCATCAAATTATTTTATGAATAAAGTATATTTTTGAAATTAAAAAAAAGTTGGAGAGTAACTGTTGATCTTCCAGCTGAAGGAGTTGACCCCGACTGAGTGCTGCAGACTGGCACATTCCAAGGTCCAGGACTACGTGTTGAGGGATGCGCTGAAGCTTGGGGCAGCTGCCGCCAAGGCGCAGAGGGGTAAGACCACCGTGTAACATCTGCCTGCCTAAGAAGAACAGGGGGCCCATACAGTCATTTGGGCTCCGCTGACGCCTCAGCTAAATATGTAATCATACAGAACTGTATATATGAATGATTACTCTGTCTCTGTATACCATGTTTACAGATGTATGGCAAGACCAATTGTATAGATCATCAAAATATTTTATGAATAAAGTATATTTTTGAAATTAAAAAAAAGTTTGGAGAGTAACTGCTACATTATTTAGGTCCATTCTATTTGTAAGGTTTAAAATAGAATAAGAACTGGAAGCTGGGATAAGGAAGTGCATAAATAATGGGAACATATAAGAAATCATATCAGTAATTCATTTTTAATAACAGATGGCAGAACACATGAGGTGTCACAGCTGCAGCACGTGGGAGGACTCGGATGCTGCAGTGATCCAGGGTAAATGAGCTAGCAGCTGTTCTGAAGGGTCTGCGCACACCTAACGGCTATTGACCTCCACTTCCAGATATCACACACCTCAGAGATCTGCCCAGCAGCAGCAGCAAAAACCAGAGAGAACAGAAGTCTGCAGTAATTGTTTACAGCCCGAACAATTTTGCCTTAGAGCTAGCTTTTTGAGTTTGCGGCTGAACTATAAACACGGCAGCGCCTCAGGAAGGGGCAAGTTGGCTGGAGGTTTTGTACCAGGAGGTGGTCACACAATCTTAGAATAGCGTCGTCTGACGTGCTCAGGGAAAGGACAATGTGAATGCGAGTGAGGCAGGTGAGGACACCCAGACGGATGGGCAACAGGAGCCTCTGCCTTTACGATTGCTCAAAAAGTCTGAGGTTCCTTCAGCTTGTTTGGATGAGAGAGAGGGCTGCACGGTGGATAAGCTAACTAACCCACAATACCATGGAACAGGCATTCAGGTGGAGGGAGCAAGCAGAAATGGAATGAATGGAATGGTAGTAGAGGTATAATAAGGGGACAGACACCATCCTATGCAGCCAAGAACTTACAACCAGGAGCCAGCAATACCCACCTGATGCCAGGGTTCTGCTCAGAGGTGAATCTACTTGTCTTAGTGGAGGTAGGTACCAATGCCGTAGGTGGGACAAGGAAAGGCATTTTACTTTGACAGTGTGAGGAGCTAGACACCAAACTGAAGAGCAGAACTTCAAGGGTAATAACCACTGGGTTATCACCTGAGCCGCATGCCAATTGGCAGAGAGATAAAATTAGCATAATGAATGTGGCTCAAATACTTGGGTAGGAGAAGTGTGTCTCAGCTGGTGGATCACCGACACCAGTACTGGGGCACATGAGGCCTCTACCAGTCGGATGGTTTATCCCTTGCCCATGCTGGGATCATATAGCAAGGAAAGTAGAGAGGGCTTTAAAGTAAACAATGTGAGAGGGGTGGGGATCAAGCTGAGGTATATGTAGCAAATCGAAGAGTCAAGGCAAGAGAGCAAAATAGTAATTTGAGAAATGCAGGTCAGAGAATGGCAGAAAGGAACAGAAAGAACAAACCTAAGAGCATAGCGAAAGTCAAGACGAAATAAAAATGCTTCAAATCTGTTCAAACAAAAAAGTTATTACAAAGCCAACAACAAGACAAAACTAGAGGCTCTGTATCTGAACGTTCATAACATTCGTCACAAATAAAGGAGATTAATAGTGTACATTGTAGTGAATAAATATGATCTGATAGCCATAATGGCAACGTGACTGCATGGGGACCAAGTCAGAAGTCACATGACATCAAGTTATAGTCCACCAGGTTTATTTGAAATCACAAGCTTTCAGAACGCTGTTGGTGAACCTGATGTAGGGGCAGCGCTCTGAAAGCTTGTGATTTCAAATAAACCTGTTGGATTATAACCTGCTGTCATGTGACTTTTGACTTCGTCCACCCCAGTTCAACACCGGCACCTCCACATCATGAATGAGGATAAGAATGGGGCCCTGAGTATTGAGGGGTATCCAACATTCAGGAAGAAGAGGAGTTAGGTAAAAGTGGGGACAGGTTAATCAATAATGGCCCTGGTGTGATAGTTCAGAGATTATCCTGGTTCAGGACACCAGGAGTTATCAGATTAGGTACAGACAAGAAACAACTGGGGAGAAAGGAGGCCATAATGGAGATGGTTTACAGCTCACATGCTCCCCACCTTCCCTGCAACCACACAAAATCTTTGACAAAGTATATAAAAATAAATATTGGGTGCTTGTGATAGAGAGGAAAACATAATCATGAGCGATTTTAATCCACACATAATTTGGAAAAATCAGACTTGATTGAGGAATGCGTACAATACTTTTGAATTGGTTTCTTGAAGGACATGTTCTAGAACCACCCAGAGAGCAGGTTATACTAGTCTTGGTATTTTTCAGTGTGACAGGATTGACCATTGAGGTCAGAGTACAGGCAGTCCTAGTTAGCAGTTACAATTGGTTTGAAGTTTGAAAGGGAGCAGGTGTGTCTAAGACTAGTACTTTAAACTTAAGTAAGGGCAACACTGTGGACATGAAAGCTGAGTTAGTTGAAATGAACTACAATAACCAGACCAGGGGATTGATCAACAGAAAAAATGTTGAAAGGGATATTTCAGAAAGCTTGGAATAATTATATTCCGACAACAAAGAAAAATGCTAGGAGCATCCATAGCTAAGCAAAGAAGGTAAGAAAAGAACTAAACATTAGGATAAAGCATATCATTGATGAGTGGCCAGTCAGATGATTGGTCTAGATATGAATACAGTGGAGAATCAGCAGACATTTAATCAGGATAATGAATTTAGAGCATCAGAGGGAGCAAAATAGAAATGTAAACATGTAAGAGACTATACAGCTACTTAAAAATGAAAGGACTGTGTAAGGTGAGCATTGGTCTCCTAAAGCATAAGGATAGGGAATTAATAATAAATAATGAGGAAATTGTGGAACAAATATTTTGCTTCTGTTTTCATTACACATGATACACAAAACATCATAGTAAAAGCTGTACTCAGGAGTTGGAATGGAGAGAGGAACTTGGTGAAATTACAGACACTAAGCAAAAATGGTGAAATTATGGGTGCACAGGTTTTTGAGTTCTGACGGACTTCATCCTTGGGTCTTAAACAAAGCAGTGGATGCATTGGTGATAGTTTTCCAAAATTCCCTACATTCAGGAAAGGTTTTATTGACTAGCTGGCAGAGAACAGAGAATGACTTGTTCTGATTAGTGAGCTGTGATGAGCAGGGTTCGCCAGGAATCTGAGCTGGTGCCTCAACCTTTTTTAAAATTTATGTCCCTAACTGTGATGGGTAAAGAGGCGGAAGCCCAAACGACCGAGCTTGCAAAGATGTGGAGTACCTTACAACAGCTTCAAGTGGAGCCCAATCCTACTAAAATTAAACAAGAATTAGAGAAGTTTACTTACTAAAAGACACTGTTTAACTAAAATCTGAGCTATTAGCAGTCAACAGCACTATCAAGCCTCTGAGACGGAAATGGAACAGTTTCTTACGCAAAGTGAATGGGACTATGCAGCAACTTGGTAATTAAACAAAAGCAAATAAAGACTCCTGTGTCTCATACCCTAAACCAGTCACTAACTAGCAGAAGTTCAAAGTGACTGTAAGGTAACAGAATGTAAACCAACTCAACTGCTGCATGAAGAGACAGAATAGTTAACAGTCCACAAGAATTGCTTTGAGTAAAACAGGAACACACATTTATAAAGGAAAGCTTCCAGATGATTTTCACAAGTTCTGTCTGGGGACAGCCAAAGTTTCTACACAACTGACACATCAAAGAGACACTCTGATGGGAAACAGTTGCCCTAATGGAAGAAAATGTTCCTCTTTAATTGAAACATTTCAAGCTCAAAGATCACTAAACTATTAGCTGGGGAAAACACTTTGTGCCAAACCTCAAGTGATGACCTTATCTTTTGAGTGAGAAAACAGGAATCTTTGTTGGTTTGCTGAAGTCTATCCTCCAAAACTTTGCCCCTCATTAATGAGAAAGATCAGCTGCAGATTGTTTCTGATCTTTTGAAGAAGGAATTAGAAAGAAAGTGTGGAAGATGAGGCAGAACGTAAACTTTCTACACTCTGCCAGTCCAAACTGTCAGATGTGATTAAGACTACTAGGGAGGTGACAGACTGAGCATGTATTACTGTCGACCAATCGTCCATCAAGTCAGCAGATCAGATACAGAACTGATTCACTCCAGCTTAAGGGATCTCAGAAATATTTTGCTTGTTTATGATTTTAAGACCCCAGGAATGTTGGAGAGGTCTCCAGCTGAAATATAGGTGATGGAACGAGCAATTTGCAACCTGGGTGCAGAAAGGTATTGTCACTCACTCTACCCTCAAGATAAACGTTGGTCCAGCCAGCAATGCCCTCATGCATAAATAAAAGAAAGGCTCTCTCTCTCATTCCAGACCCACACCACTCACCAGGCAAAAACTGTTTTCTTCATGCCACCATTGGTTCTGTAGTGATCGTAATGAGGTCAGTCAGTTGGATATCACAGATTATGAGTTCCCTGATTGGGGCTGTTAATCTGGTCCTATCAGGGAACCCTGGCTGGCAGATATAAACAAACGTGTCAAGGGTTCTATTCACTCTGAGAGCCGGCTCTGAAGAGGCAATGATATAGTCAAGGACTCTCCACGTAAATAAAGGGTGACTCGGTGATGGTCTACCCGCCTCAATGAAGGTATTTCAGTATCTTTTGCCAACCATGTCAGTTCTTAACGAATCCGTCAATAGTAACAGTTTCTCTTTACTCACTCTGTCCCAACCCTTCATGGGTGAACATGGTGACAAAATCTCTCAACTTTCTCTTCAAGAAGAACAGTTTCTCCAATCTCTCCACATGATTGAGGTGCCCCAATTCTGGAAGCATTTCTGAGAATCTTTTGCACACCCACTCTGTCACCTTCTTATAGGGTGGTGCTCAGCACTAGACTCATTTCACCTGCTGAGGCTGAACTAGTGTTTTATACAGTGTTACCATCATTTCCTTGCTTTTGTACATTGTGACTGTATTTATAAATTCCATTTTTAATTGCTGTCTCAAACTGCTCTGTCATCTTCAATGATTAGGACACATGTTTAGCCAGGCCCCTCTGCTCCTGGACATGCTTTTGAATTGTTGTTGCTTGCAGAGACTCTTACCAGAAGATTCACTGCCATGATTTACCACACTCACACATCCATTACTGCTCACCTAGCTGTAATATTCATGGTTCAACCAAGCCTACGCCAACCCCTCTTTCTGCTACCCCTCTCTTTGCCCCCTGAAAACAGTCTCATGCTTTTCAGCTCTGATCAAGTGGCCAATGTTTTCTTTTCATTAGAATGGTACCCTTGGTTTTATACTGTCTTTAGCTACCTTTCTACCATGCTGCCTAGAAGCTTGGTCAATACTGATGGATTTGTCTTCCACTATTTCCAACTAATACACTGAGCACTGCTGGCAGAAGACGTGCTATTGTTGTTTAAAAGAAGTTCCATGATGTTCTCTTTTATCGCACTGTTATATTGTTGAAGGCTGGTACACATGAAGCAAAGCCTTGTCTTCAGAAGGGCCTACATGGGGCCTGCTGGCTTGGACTTTGAAGAACAGGAAGTAAAGGTCTTCATTGTCACCTTACAAAGACAGCAACGCTCTGAACCTCCTTTGAGGAACACTTTGCAAGCCTGTAACCTCCACAATCTAGAAGATCAAAGCTAGCAGATGAATGGGAACACCACCGCCTGAAAGGACTCCTCCAAGCTACACATCGCTCTGATTCATAAATATATCACCGTACCTTCAACGTAACTAGTCAAAATCCTGAAACTCCCTCTCTAACAGCAATGTGGAGTACCTACACAACATGAACTGCAGCAGATCAAGATGGTAGCTCACCACCACCTTCTCCAAGGCAACTAGGGATGGGCAATAAGTAAAAAGGAAAGGCTACGGAAAACATGGTCAGGGGATGTTTTTTTAACTGAGGTGACTGAGGACATGTTGCCTATGATGAAGCAAAAGCAGATTACAGAAGTAGCTAAAGTGCCTGAAGGAAGTTTCAATATTGGTGAGAGATTTAAACATAAAACGAGAATTTTATCTTTCAGGGAATGGGAGCCTGAAAGCCAATATTGAGACATAGAAAAAAGGAGCAGCAGTTGACCATTCGGCTCATCGAGTCTGTTCCACCATTCAATGTGATCTTGACTGGACGTCCGTGTTCCCACTTTCTCCCCATCATTTGATCCCTTTAGCCCTAAAAACTATATCTAACTCCATTGAAAACATTCAGTGGCAGAGAATTCCATAGGCTCACCACTGCATGGGTGAAGACATTTCTCATTTAAATCCAAATGGCCATCCTTAGACTATGACCTGTGTTTGTGGACTCCCTAGGCATTGGGAAATACAGATCTCTGTAGAGGTCACTTCTAACCTTACAATGTGCAACAGCAGCATGGAGGTATATGTTATATTATGTGTCGAACCTATAATGGTTTACCACAGGATAGAGTCAGGTCATTCTTAATAGTTTTCATATTTTCCTTTTCTCGATAATTAACAGTGCTGAAAACTGAATATTGTCATCAACAGCTCTTTAAATACCACCATTAAAAATAACACGTTATTCCTCTTGACAAAACCCTTCAATCTGCTAAATAGCTACAACAGGGACTTGCATTCGTGCAATATCTTGGAATTTGGATATATTTTGTTTTTTTTGAGGTAGAAATCATCTGGCAACAGATACTAATTAGAAATTCCTAGGGAAAATGTTTGCCTGAATGACTGTAAATGCATTGCTGTTAACAATTACAAATTCTAAATGCCTGCGTCTTAGAATAAGATTAACATCATTTTTTAACAATTCAGTACGGGATGTCAGCATCACTGGTGAGACATTTTCTACCCATCCCAAAATGACCTTGAACTGATTAGCTGTCTAGACTGTTTCAGAGAGCATTAAGAATCGACCACTCAGTCAACAGACCAGCTAAAAACAGCAGATTTCTTTTCCTAAAGGGACATTCGTAAACCTGGTGACATTTCAACAATGATCAAAAGTGAGTACTTTGTAAAAAAAAATACAATGAATATTTTTTTAAAATTCCAGATCTTATTGAATTCAAATGCCACTATCTATGCTGGGATTTGAACTCGTGTCCCCCAGAGTATTAGGGCTGGGGTCTATATGGGATTACAAACATACTGCCATTATCATTATGCCACTGTCCTCCCCATTGCCCATTGCTATAATTTAAAGGTCAGTATTAATTGCAACCACTTGTATCTTATAATGAGTTTAACAAAGCAAAAAATCCCACACCAGCTCATGTTCTGAAATTTCACTCAGGCGGTAAGACTAGGTATCACAAAGTAAATGAGTTCCGGTTCCTTCCAGCAAAGTATTGATCTTTGTAGAATTGTTCATCGGCATTGTTTTAAAATGAAATTGCGTGAGCCTAAGTCAGCAAATGATGTGTATAACTCCTAGCTAATCTTGTCTTCATCAATCTCAGATATTACCACTGGACTGAATGCAATGCCACTCTACATTTGCAGCAATATG
This sequence comes from Chiloscyllium plagiosum, assembly GCF_037043375.1. NCBI lineage: Eukaryota > Metazoa > Chordata > Chondrichthyes > Orectolobiformes > Hemiscylliidae > Chiloscyllium > Chiloscyllium plagiosum. The sequence goes on from NW_028270172.1 coordinate 13,431,881, forward strand.
TGTCTCAGACTTTATTCTGAAGATCCTTACTATTTAAATATTCAGTTATTGTCAAGTTTTAAAATGTTTCACAATTAGATTAATTCACTTGAGCTTACAGCCATTAAATTGGTTAGAGTTATAATTTGTGTTGTGTTTACTTAGATTGTCAATTTTTGTTGGGAAACTGCAGTTGTGCGTGCTGTAAAACATGATGTTAGGTTTTCATTTGGACATAATCCATTATGCCACAAGGGTCACACAGATCGAGAGGAAAGCCTATATTCCTTATACCTGAAGCCTTTTTGTTCCACATATTGGGCTGGAAAACGTCTCTTACATCAGTTAGACGATGGACAAAACCTGTCGCCCACATCATGTACTGGCAGATGCTGTTGACAAAGGTGACACTGTCATTGTGGATGTTGAAAATCTTTTTGGAACCTTCAAAAAAAGTTTGGGATTGACTGATTTTGGAGTTGGAGTCCTTCACTGTTTGAGCTGTGAGCAACGTTTTGGTGACAGTGCACCCCATTCCACTTGGCATCCTTCCCATAGGCACAATTGTCATGGAGCCCACTCTGCCCTCTACTGGTTGGTCACCATCCTACCAGAGGTCCGTTAAATGGCCAGAACATATTTTATTTGGACTGGAGGAATCAAGGGAGGGTTGCAGGAGGTGTTGGGCCAAGTACCTTCTGGGTCTACCTTTCTGACCTTATGAATGCAGTGAACCCAACCCCCTTCCTACATCTGTGATCCTTGCCACAGCCAATAATGAAACAAGCAAACAAACAAAAAGAACAGAAAGTGCTGGAGAAACTCAACAGGTCTGGCAGCATCTGTGAAGAGAGAAAACAAAGTTAGTATTCCAGGTCCAGTGACCTTTCTTCAGAACAGGGAATATGATTCTGAAGAAGGATTCTGATGAAGAGTCATTGGATTCAAAACATTAATTCCCCGTTTTCTTTCTTTCATGCCTGACCTGCTGAGTTTTTCCAGCAACTTCTGTTTTTGTTTCTTTCAGAATTCCAATCTCTGGAGTTCTTTGCTTTATAATAATGGGTATGTTTCACTTTCCCATAATAAGCTAGCTTTGAGTTTTGTTGCCCAGACAGAAATGATCACATTGAGTCAAAGTCACAGAATCATACAGCACAGAAACAGACCCTTCGGTCCAACCAATCCATGCCAAACATAATCCCAAACTAAACTAGTCCCACCTGCCTGTTCCTGGCCTATCTCCCTCCAAACATTTCTTATTCGTGTACTTATCTAAATGGTTTTTAATTGTTGTAACTGTACCCACATCCATCACTTCCTCTGGAAGTTTATTCCACGCACGAACCACTCTCTGTAAAAAAAGAATTGCTCCTCATGTAAATTTTAAATCTCTCTTCTCTCACCTATCACACCTACCATTTACTTTATCTATACTTGTCATGATTTTATAAAGCTCGATAAGATCACCTCTCAATCTCCAACGCTCCAGTGAAATAAAGTCCTAGCCTATCCAGCTTTCTTTCTAACTCAAACCTTGTATACATGGTAACATCCTGCTAACTCCCTTCTTAACCCTTTCTAGCTTAATAACATCCTTCCTTTCACAGGGCGACCACAACTGGGCATTCCATAAGAAGCCTCACCAACATCCTGTACAATCTCAACGTAACATCCCAACTCCTCTACTCAAAAGACTGAGCAATGAAGGCAAGTGTGCTAAATGCCTTTTTTACTACGCTATCTATATGTGACACAAACTTCAAAGAATTATATACCTGAACTCCTAGGTCCCTCTGATGGTTGATTGAATGTTTACATCCCAAACATTCCATGGGGGACCTAATCCTATTGATAGAATTTAAAGATGTTTTTCACACTGAATCCCAAAGTACTATTCTCCTGCTCACATTTACGGGGATTTATCAATACTTTTTTAGACAGGGATATAATTGTAATAATACATATAATAATAAGATCAAATGGAAGAAAAATCAACAATTTATGTAGCAGTTCTACACCGAGTTCTTTCAGATACCTAGTATGTTTGATGAGCTTCTCCTCCTGGAAAGGCGTTTCTTGTACAGTGTGTGAACCACCTTAGCACTGCCGAAATGTTTGAATCTGCCCTTGACATTATTGTAGTACCATTCCAAAGACTGGGTCCTCAGGAGCCTACAGGAACAAGAACAACTATTGTCAACTTTGGAAACACGAAGCACAGAACACATTTAATCCAGTGAAGAAAGCTCTAATGCTAAAAAATACACATTTTGGTCTATAACGTATAAAGGCACATATGGCTAAATGCTAGGGCTATTCATGGAAAATAACCCAGCTTATATTTGTACCTCAGCCTGGAAAAATGGTGTGTTAATGTTAAAATAAGGAAGGTGACACTCAATTCAAGTGCAAAGATTTTGAGAGCTGCATTTTCGTTATACGGCTACTTTGCCTTGAAAAGAGTTCACCTTTAACGAGTCCATGTGGGTGTACAATGTTGTAATGCCACCTGGCAGTTACTCTGCTGTGGGACAGTAGGTCACAAAAAAGATGAGCTGGGTTTGCTGGACTATCTGTTTCATAATTTGTAATGTTATTTGAAGAGTCATCTAGACTCGAAATGTTAGCTTGCTCCCTCTCACCATGGATACTGCCTGACCCACTGTGATTCCCAGCATTTTTTTATTTTCAGTACAGGTTCCAGCATTTACAGTATTTTGCTCCTACCATCTCTAGCATCCCTTTCTGAATACTTTCTCCATCTAAATTAAACTTTCCCAAGGAACAAAAAATATGACACAAATTCGGTTGCAATCTCCAAATCACAGGAGAAAGTGAGGTCTGCAGATGCTGGAGATCAGAGATGGAAATGTGTTGCTGGAAAAGCGCAGCAGGTCAGGCAGCATCTAGGGAACAGGAGAATCGACGTTTCGGGCATTAGCCCTTCTTCAGGAAGGGCTATTCCTGAAGAAGGGCTAATGCCCGAAATGTTGATTCTCCTGTTCCCTAGATGCTGCCTGACCTGCTGCGCTTTTCCAGCAACACATTTCCATCTCCAAATCACAGTCATAAATGTCATTACACACAAATCAGTACAATAATACGCAAAGTTTACAGTCCATATTTTTCTTCCAACCCAACCATTAAATGACATGTGGCAACGGAAGACTGGGATCTGAATGCTGCTCAGTTGTAAGAGTTGTGTAATCTTGATATGTGGCGATAAACAAGGGATTTTTCTAAAAAAAAACTGAATCTCAGTCGGGTTATTGTGTAACAATCATTATGTCAAAGGAAATCATCATCTGGAAACTGGTTTGTGTTATCAAGGGGATTGTGCCTTCAGGTTTTACTGGAGACATGGCATTCCCTGTCTCTGCTGGTAGTGTGTAGCCTGTAATAGCTTCCCCCTTACCCAAGGGTGACTACTGTCCAACTCCTCTAACCCTCATCAAATGTTTTTATTAACATAACTGCAGGTAAGACCTTTCCCGGTTAAATACATTGCTCACACACGCAGATGATTCCACCCTTTCTTCACAGTTTCTTGTTTCTGACTGCTGCTGTCAGAGATAATAATGTGCAATATATCTCTATTTTTGTTAGTATTTCCATTCTCACCATATTTACAGAAACGTTTAAATGCATCACTTGCATTTGGGCTATTGCGTGCTGCTGTTGCCAATAATACAATCACCTTTTATAATACAAACACATTTTTACAATCATAAAAGCAATGGTTTCCTTTTGCACACTGAATAAAAATCATGGCGCAGACTGGCAGTATACAATTGCCATTGATCTATGAAGAGAGATTATAGAGTTAATGCCCCGTTCAAATGCATGGCAATGTCTCTCATTGCTTGCCTGCTGCTCTATCCCTATTTGCAGTGATCAGCCTCAGATGTGCAGTTGAGCAACAAGACTCGTGACTGAAACCAAACACAGGGACTAAGGATGACCATCAAGAGATAGCAGAATGTTAATGGAATGCAATATTGCAATGGGAAAGAACTATTTTCTGTGGCTTTAAAGAACTATTTTCTGTGGCTTTAATGTACGCAGTGCAGCAATGTAGGAGAATATGCCTGAGTTAGCACGTTGTTGTAATATTGAACAGATCCCAGATAGATGACAATAGTTAGATGGTATCCTGATGGTCCAGCACAAGAAGTCTCCAGTTAGTCAGCAGGTTGTCTAATAGCAAGCAGAAAGCTAGTCAGACTGTTCATGAACCAGGAGAAAGTGAGGACTGCAGATGCTGAAGATCAGAGTCAAAAAGTGTGGCGCTGGAAAAGCACAGCAGGTCAGGCGGCATTCAAGGAGCAGGAAAGTCGACATTTCAGGCATAAGCCAAATATTCCTGATGAAGGGCTTATGCCCGAAACATCGATTTTATGCTCCTCAGATGTTGCCTGATCTGCTGTGCTTTTCCAGCACCACACTTTTTGACTCTTAATGAACCAGCCAAGTATGTACATAAAATAATAGTATCTTAAGCGAGTGTATAAGTGTGACAGCACGAATCTTGTGGTGCAGTGGTAGTGTCCCTGCCTCTGAGCCAGATGGCCCAGGTCTGGGTCCGACATGCATAAACGGATTAATTAAAATAACTACAACTAAATCTGGGATGTCATATTAATATACATAGTGAGTTGTGAATAATCTTCCAGATGTCTGTCTCAATATGAACCTGACTCTCTATGAGATATGATGCATGGGCTAACACATAGAAAACCACAGGATGCACACCACAGTGGTAGCAAGAGGTCGCATTAGCAGAAACTCAACAGAAATGCCCCAAACATAAGAAATACTGTGAGGAGAATCTTTGCTCTCATGAGGGAGTGAGCATGGACAAGGAGGGTATTAGTGACACCCACAGCCCAGAGAGAAAGAATAAAGATAAGAAAAGAACCCCTTGCCTCCAATACCCCCCACAGTTCCACTGAAATGATTAAAGCCATTGTTTTACTTAATGTTTTGGATGATGCAGCTGGCTAGGCCATAGGAACATCTCAGGAATCCCAACTGTAGATGAATGAGGTCTATCCCACTCTGACAAACCCAAATTTTTGAATGGGTGATGGTGCAGGGATATATCCTTGTTGATCATACATTAATTTCTTTTCTCTGCAGAGAACAAAGAACATAGAACCACACAACACAGAGCAGGTCCTTTGGCCCACAATGTTGTGCTCAACATGACACCACATTAAACTAATCCCTTCTGCCTGCCTTTGGTCCATATCCCTCCATTCCTTGCATATCCATGTGCTTATCTAAAAGCCCCTGAACCACCCCTAATGTAGCTGCCTCCACCACCAGCCCTGCCAACACGTTCCAGACTCCTACCACTCTCTTTGTAAAAAGACTTGCCCCTTACATCTCCTTTGTAGTTCCCCCTCTCACATTAAAGACGTGCCTCCTAGTTTTAGACATTTCAACTCTGGGAAAAAGATTCTGACTGTCAACCCTATCTATGAATCTGATAACCCGTATAAACATCTATCAAGTCTCCCCTCAGCCTGAAGACAACCTGAGTTTTTGTAACCTCCCCTTATTATTGTTCAGAGAGGTTTTTTTTTCCCAATTGTGTCTTGGGGTGTGGACTATTCTTACAAGGCCAGCACTTGACCCCAGTGAAGTAAACAGCTAGTGAAGTCGTTATAGAGGGCAGCTGAGAGTCAATCACATTGCTGTCAGCCTGGAATCACATATAGGCCAGGCTGGGTAAGGATGGCAGATTCCCATTCCTAATGGAGGCACTGTCTTGGGTGGATAGATTGAGTCGATTGGAAGTTAAAAAAATACAAGGCATCCTTATTGAATCACACGAGGTTCTTAGGGGACTTGACACAGTGGATGTGGAAATCCTGCCTCTCCTTGTTGGACAGTCTAGGATACCAGAATAAGAGGGGGGAGGGGCACATAAATCTGTGAAACTCTTAACCGCAGAGGGGTTTCAAGGCCTGGATACTCACAGCTGAGATGGACAGATTTTTAATCAGTAATGGAACCAAGCATAATGAGGAAAAGGCAGGAAAGTAGAGTTAAGGGTTATCAGATCAGCCACGATCGCGTTGAATGGCAAAGTTGATGGCTGAATGGTCCACCTCTGCTCTTGTGTGTTAAGGACTAAAAGACATAATTAAAGAAAATAGATTTTTACAGCAAACAAGGATAGCTTTGCAGCACTACAACGCGTGCAGTTTTTAATTTGAGATTTGTTGATTGAATTTAAACTCCACAAGCAGCCATGGTGAGATTTGAACCCACACCCACAGACACCTTGGTTACTGGTTTACAGTGACATTCCCTGCGCCCCACCCCCACAACTCTTCGAACCATCACCTCCCTCAGTAATCACACTAGTCCTAGATCCACCAAACTCTCGTCAGACATGATCAGCCCTGCCCTTCTGGGACTTACCCTTTGCTAGTGAGGTAGGTGGTTCCAGAGGGAAATCTCCCCTTAGTCCTGAGGACCCGTTTGTAATGGCGATCCCTAGGCACCGAGTCTGAGATCAGGCCCACGCAGGAAAACGTGCTCTCCTGAAGTTGAAAGGAAGCAGGCTCCCCGATCACCGAGGCAAAATGCAGGATTCTGTGTTCCGTGCTCTCAGATGCTCAGTCAACTGTGATGTGCAGATAAACAGAGAAGCTCTGCTTCACCAGGCGTGCTTTGTAAGAGGAGCAGCTCTCATGGGACTACTTGCAGCAACAGGCCTCATAACAAAATGCAGGAACGATGCTCTTTAGCAAGCACAAGATCCACATTAGAGCTGTGGTTTGAGTAAGACTATAAATTGTTACTTTCACGTACTACTGTTTAAATGGCGCATAAAATCCGTTCAAAATTTTAAAACATACCTAAAATTATATTGTTGTAATTTGATCCCATTATCTTCCCTTAATGGGTTTTTTATTTTAGACTCACATAGGAAATACATTAGGAATTTATCAGGACTCCAAATAAAATTATGAAGCTGAATTATGGAATGCAGAAAGGTTTTATCCTAATTTGTAAGCATCACAGCTTCGATGGAAAGCAGAAATGAATAGATACTGCTTGCTTTAAAGGAACAGGCAGAACTAGTGGGACTAAAAGCCGACCTCAGAAGGCCTTTAGATTGTCAGAGAAAGTGAAAATTGAAGAAGAAATGCCTGAGACAGGAAAGTTATAACAGGGAGTCAGGTTTAACCTCAACAGAGTGAGGATTTCTGGGAGAAAACAGCCCATCTCAATTAGTAGGGGGAGATAGTGGCTTTATAGTAATGTCATTAAGCTAATAATTCAGATTAATGCTGTGGGCTCAAATCAAACCATGGCAGCTAAAGCTAATCTTCGTGATTGTGAGGCCATTGTTGACTCTTTCATTTAAAGTGCATCTGATTCATTAATGTCCTCCCTATCGATCAGGAAATCTGCAGCCATTAACTGACTTGGCTTACTGATGACTCCAAAACTCACTAGCACTGTTGGTTCAGCAAGCATAAAGATGACAAAGGACAGCTCAATAATTATAGGCCGGTCAGTCTGACTTAGGTGCTGGTTAAATTAATAGAATCAATTTGAAGAGACAGGATTAGTGACTACTTGGAAAGACATCTAATCAGATGGCTTTGTTAAAGGAAGGTCATGTTGTATTATCTTAATAGTATTTTTTGAGTAACTAATTGTGGATTGTTGAGGGCAGTATAGTGGATGTTGTTTTTAGGGATTTTGGTATGGCATTTCATAAGACCTCACATGACAGACTGGTCAGAGTAATTAAAGTCTATGGGATACAAGGGAAGGTGGATCCAAGATTGGTTCAGTAACAGGAAATAAAGGGTAATGGTCGATTCATATTACTGAGAATGGACAGTGTTCACCAGTGGTGCTCCACAGGGCACAGTCCTGTGTCTCTCGTCAGTTGTGGTCTGTATCAATGAGTTAAATGTGGGTGGCGTGATGAGGAAATTCGCACTGGGTAGTTGACAGTGAAAATCTTGGCTGTTGGCTGCAGGATGATGTCAATGCCTTGACTGAGCACAAGAAAAGTGGCAAATGGAATTCTATCCAGAAAAGTGTGAGGTTATAGATTTGTGGAGGGTAAACAAAGCAAGGGATGAAACAATAAATCAGAGTGGAATGAGAGTTTTTTAAGTTCATTCAGGGGATGAGGATTTCACTGGCGAGGCCAGCATTTATTGCCCATCCCCAATTGCCCAGAGGGCAGTTAAGAGCCAACCACATTGTTGTGGGTCCAGAGTCAAATGTAGGCCAAACTAGGTAAGAGAGGCAGTTTCCTTTTCTAAAGGACATCAGGGAACCGGATGGGTTTTTCTGACATCAACAATGGTTTCAAGGTCACCCTCTTGAATTCAATTTTAAAAATCTGGAATTAAAAATTAAAATTCCACCATCTGCTGTAGCAGGATTTGAACCTGGGTCCTCAGCACATTTCCAGGGTTTCAGGATTAACAGTAATAATACTACAAGGCCATTGCTTTGTCTTTAAATGTAGGGAAAGACCTCTGAGGCATGCCCTCAGGTCCATAACAATGGCAGGATAGGAGATAAAGTGGCTTCCTTCATTGGGTGAGGTACTGAATACAAAAGCAAGGCTGTAATGCTGGAACTATGTCAGGTAAAGGTAAGGCCACAGCTGGAGATTTGTGTTCAGATCTGCTACCACATAACGGGAAGGAATAAAATCACATTACAGAGTGAAATTTATAGGAATGTTTCCAGTTTGTAAAAATTGCGGCTGTAAGGAAACATCAGACAGGCTACGGCTACTTTCCTTCGAGCCGAGGAGATTGAGGGGTAGCTTAACTGGGGTAATACAAAGCAACGCGGGGCCTGGGTGGAGTGGACAGGGAAGACGTGTTTATCCTAGTGGAAAAGTCAATTACCAGGAGGCACAGGTTTGGTAGAAGAAGTAGAGGGAACATGAGGGAAGACTCTTCAGCCAGAGGAGGGTGGGAATCTAGAATTTGTTGCCTAGTTTTGGTGATTGAGGCAGGAACCCTCAATTCATTTAAAAAGTATGGGGATCTGTTCCTGAACCGGCAAAGTTATGGACGAGGTGCTAGAAAGTGGGATTAGAATGGAGAGCTAGATTGTTCAGTCAGAATGGCCTATCTCTGTGCTTGAACTTTCTGTGGTTCATTCAAGGGCACTACAAAGGAGAAGGAAACACTGGTCTTGCCAACAATATCTGATGTCCCAAAGATTATTTTTAAAGTTGCAGGTTAGGCTCAATACCTCATGTCAAAAGGTCCCTGGTTCAAACTCTATGCCAGGTTTTAAACATTCTAAGAATGAAATGGAAGCATACGAGTGATGATCCTAGAACTTGTTTAGCCGTTATACTGACAAGCCAATTAGAAAACTCGACTGAAGAATGCTAAACAATGCTCCCTAGCATCAGGCACATGAAAATACCAGCACCGCCAAGCCACACACATCCTGACTTGGAAATCAATCAGATGTTCCTTCAGTATTGCTGCAACTTCCTCCCTAATAATATTTATAGGCCTTACACCATGCGGACTGCAGATAGTCAAGACGACAGCTCACCACCCCCTGGTTCTCCAGGATAACCAGCGTTGGGAAATCAACACAGGCCCAGCCAGTGGTACTCATATCCCCAAATGAAGAACACCAGAGATTTAGATGTAAACTGAAACTACAAATATAAGAAATTTAAGTATAAAGATGAGTAGGGGGTTCTGAAATATAGTTGACTAGGTGATGCCTATGAGACACTTGGACTAACGGCCTGATGGGAAAATAGGTTCACAACATCCTGGCACCATAAGGTAAGTTACTTCACAGCACAAGCAAGAGGATCACTTTACGCCATTTTTGAGCAGGATACAACAACTCAGTGTTGTAAACCTTTCTTTAATACTAAGGACTAATGTACTTTAGTCCAATTTGCAGTTGTCACTAAAATAGTTGGGAAAGTAAGTTGCAAGGATTAAATAATAAATTTACAAATGGGTATGGATAAGTCACTTAAATGGGCCAACATTTGGCAAATGCAGTTTAATGTTAATAAGAGTGAGGGTTATCAGAAGAATAAAAAGCAAACTTATTATTTAAATGGAGAGAAACTTCAAATGCTTCGGTGCAGAAGGATCTGGATATCCTTCTGCATGAATCACAAAAAAATAGTTTTGCAGGTGCAGCAGGTAATAAGGAAGGCAAACAGAACTTTGGCATTCATTGCTGAAGGAATGGAGCATAGAAGTAGGGAAGTGTTGTGACAACTGTACATAGCACTGATGAAACCACATCATGAGGTACTGCATACAACTGTTTTTTCCTGTGCTTGGGGAAGAGTGTAATTGCAATGGAGGCAGTTCAGAAAATATTCACAGGACTAATTCCAGAGATGAGAGGCTTTTCTTATGAGGAGAGACTGAGCACTTCAGGCCCATACTCACTCAAGTTTAGAACAATGAGTGGGCCTTCAATTGAGGTGTGTAAGACACTGAAGAAAACTGACAAAGTAGATGTGGAGCAGATGTTCCCCCACATGGGGCAATGTGGAATGACAGGTCAGAGTTTTAGGATAAGGAGTGGCAGACCTAAAACAGAGATGAGGAGGGATGACTTTTGTCAAAGGGCCATGAATCACAAGCTCGGAATGCAGTTGTCGCCAGGGCACGAAGTAAATTTAAGGAGGAGATAGATTCGTAATTAGTAACAGTTTAAAGGGTTATGGGGAGCAGGCAAGGAAGTGGAGTTGAGGCCAAGAAGAGATTAAATGGTGGAGCAGGATTGAGGGCTGAATTGGCCATCTCTCTACCCAATACTCATTTTCAAAAAGGCAGGCTTTGTCCCTGTGTCACTAAGGATAATGCAAAATCCTCAGCAAAGCTTGTGAAAACAAAAAGCTTTTGAAAAAAAGTAACCAACTCGTTGTGGGTTAAATGTATTTTAGGAGCGGGCTCCTCATGAAGCAGCATCTGGTACCCAGCTTGGCTGGCACGGTGACTCCGTGGTTCGCACAGCGCCAGGGACCTGGGTTCGATTTCAGATTCAGACAACTGTCTGTGTGGAGTTTGCACATTCTCCCCGTGTCTGCGTGTGTTTCCTACCAGTGCTCCGGTTTCCTCCCACAGCCCAAAGATGTGCAGGTTAGATGGACTGGCGATGCTAAATTGCCCATGATATTCAGGGATGTGTAGGTCAGGTGGATTAGCCATGGGAAATGCAGGGTTAAAGGAATGGTGAGGTGGGATGTCCTTTGGATAGTAGGTGTGGATTGATGGGCCGAAGGTCCTGCTTCCACACTGTAGGGAAGCTGTAGGAGATAGGGAATCTATGACACCAGGAGGATTAAATGCTAAACCTTGCCTAGAACAAGCAAGGAGCACTGGTGCAATAATTAAAACAATCAATAAAGCTGAGCTTCCAGCACATAAGCCACAGCTTACGCTGGAGAACAGTCTGAAATGAGCTGAAATGCCTCTTAAAGAATGCTAAGACTTTCAGATGTACCAACTGGTGAGCACTGTGGGAAAAGCAAAATAAAACATGAGGAACTAATAACGTGGAAATTAAATGAAACACAATTGTGACACTTTCTGTGGTTTACTCTTAATTGTTTGAGACAAAAGCCACCATTAATTGCTTGTTCAGCTCAGACTTGTGATTATCATTCCGCAGTGCAATAATTTCACAAGAATGCAATCAATGTTTTGAATAATTTAAAAAAATCTGCCGCGGTCACTTTTGATAAATGGAAACATAACCACGAGGGATGTAACCAATTATACCAGCAGGCACTTTGGGTGTCTCTAACTACACTGTAGGGCAGTACCTATTGAAGGTGATTAGTGTCTTGGTCACTTCCCAGTGAGACAGTAGAACATTTCCTTTCTGGAAAGCACCATATTTCACTGAGGCACTTGGCAGATCAGTGTTAAGCCTTGACTTAGTTTGGGGGTACGAGGTAGTTTGGCTGGGAGGGGCGGGATAGTGTGCTGGTGACCCCTCTCCATTGCCCAATCCCTTCGTAGCCTGGGATCCATTTCCAGGGTGGACTAACCTGCCTCCTTCCTGCTCCAAAAACAATCAGGGCATACTCTGTCAAGAGGTACCTGTAGAGTCAGGAAACTTCTCAAACTAGGCTACCCTCCTTGGGTATCAGAATACTGCCCTACATAGAGTTATAGAGATGTACAGCATGGAAACAGACCCTTTGGTCCATGCCGACAAGATATCCCAATCCAATCTAGTCCCACCTGTCAGCACCCGGCCCATATCCCTCCAAACCCTTCCTATTCATATACCCAACCAAATGCCTTTTAAATGTTGTAATTGTAATAGCCTCCACCACATCCTCTGGCAGCTCATTTCATACACATACCACCCTCTGCGTGAAAAAGTTGCCCCTTAGGTACCTTTTATATCTTTCCCCTCTCACCATAAACCTATGCCCTCTAGTTCTGGACGCCCCATCCCAGGGAAAAGACTTTGTCTATTTACCCTATCCATGCCCCTCATAATTTTGTAAACCTCTATAAGGTCACCCCTCAGCCTCCGACGCTCCAGGAAAAACAGCCCCAGCCTGTTCAGCCTCTCCTTGTAGCTCAGATCCTCCAACCTTGGCAACATCCTTGTAAATCTTCTCTGAATCCCCCAAGTCTCACAACACCCTTCCGACAGGAAGGAGACCATAAATGCATGCAACATTCCAACAGCGGCCCAACCAATGTCCCGCACAGCCGTAACACGACCTCCCAACTCCTGCACCCAACACTCTGATCAACAAAGGAAAGCACATCAAACACCTTCTCCATCTCATCCACCCGCGACTCCACCCCAAGGAGCCACGAACCTGCACTCCAAGGTCTCCCATGGTCCCAGCACCCATGGTCTAATGTATTTCCATCATGTTCTGCATTATTAAACCATAACAAATGCATGATGCACTTTTACATTAATCTGCCTCCTTTTCCTTGGGTACAGATGTTTGCCAAGCTGACCCGTCTTAATCACAACCCCCAAAATAATCCACATGACTTCAGTGTCCACTTTTTCCACTGAAGGACCTTTGGAGAGGAATTTGAAGTTTTGTGCTCAATAACAAGAGGATCGCTGACTAATGGAAAACAAATCGTTTTTCTGTTTCAAACAGTGTGGGTGTCACTGGAAATACCAGCAATTATTAGCCATCCCTAACTGCCCTGGAGAAGGTGGGGTTAAGCTGTCTTCTTGAACTGTTCCAGTCCATGGGATGTAGGGACACCCACTGTGATATTAGGAAAGGATTTCCAGGATCTTGACCCAGCGACACTGATGGAATGGCGATATATTTGCAAGTCAGGATGGTGAGTGGTTTGGAGGGGAACTTGCAGGTGGCCATTATCCCATGTATCTGCTGCCCTTTACCTTCTAGATGGTGGAGGTTTCAGTTTGGAAGGTGCAGGAGGAATTCCTACAGTGCCTCTTGTAGTTGGTACACACATTTGTCAGTATGAGTTGGTGGTGGAGTATATGAATGTTTCAACTGGTAGATGGGGTGCTAATCAAGCGGGTTGCTTTTGCCCTGGATGGTGTTGATCGTCTCGAGTGTTCTTGGAGCTGCACCTATCCAGGCAACTGGGGAGTATTCCATCACACTCCTGACTTGTATCTTATAGATGGTGGATAGCTTTGGGGAGACAGGAATGTGACTTACCCTAGCCTTGTAGTTTATTCATTCATGGGAATGTGGGCAGCATTTATTGTCCATCCTTAATTGCCCTGACAGCAGTTAAGTATCTATTTTATTCCTATGAATGTGGAGAGACTAAGCAAGGATGACAGATTTCCTTCCCTAAAGGACATTAGTGAACCAGATGGGTATTTTATGACAATTTACAATGGTTACATGGTCACCATTGGAATAGCTTTCTATCCATGTTTTTTACAAATTGAATTCGAGCCCAAATCCAGGGAACATTGACCTGAGGTTACTGGATTACTAGTCTGGTGATGTTACCACTGTATTACCACGTCCCCATACTCTATATTGATGTTTAGTTGAGTTTCTGGTCAATGGTATCTCTCAGAATGTTGACACTGGGGGATTAGTAATGGTAATGCCATTGACTGTAAAGGGGAAATGGTCATTGCCTGGCATGAGTGTGGCACTAATGCTGCTTATCAGCCCAAGCAAGATTCTTATCACGAGCACCCGATTTTAATATAAGTTGAACTATTATTGCCTGAGAAAATGGACCATCAGCCAGCTTCTGTGATGCTGGAGTAGCTCCATAATGCAGTTCCTGTTAGTTAAATTCTCTGACCAATGGCAATAGAATATTATTTAAAAGCTGAAAAGTATATGACACACAGTGATACAATGGCTTGACCACATGTGCAGACCACTATAACTAAAGTAGTTTGTACCCAAAAATTACTATAATTTCAACTTTGATAAGCTACATTCAATTTGACAGGAGGTTCATATAACAGAGCAATGTCTGAAAGTATTCTGGTGACTTATACTGGTGATTATAATTCTAGGGAATGCATAAAAGTGATCCAAGATTTTTGTGACTGAGCACTGAATTCTGGAAGCCATCTGGGACTTCTCAGAATCTCTGGACTTGGTTCACTGTTCTTCAAACACATAGTGGAAGAAACTAAGAATAATCTGGTAATGTAGAGCCAGTGAACCTGTGCTGTATGCATCTGGTCCAAGATCAAACTTGCCTGGGGATGAGGAAAAAATGTGAGGAACATTGTTACAATTTCCACCGGCCACTAATTTACTGTCAGGGAGATAAGCCTTTTTCTGGATCTCTCCTCCATCTTCTTCAGTCTACCTCTAATGTACCATTGGAGTCAACGGCAGAGCTAAGCTGGCTCAATGGTTTCAACCTGTTTCAGTCTCATGGAAGTTTTGGTTCCCAAACTTGGGGTGACACGGTGGCTCAGTGGTCAGCACTACTGCCTCACAGCGCCAGTGACCTGGGTTTGATTCCACCCTCGGGCATTTGTCTGTGCATAGCTTGCAAGTTCTTCCCACATCTGTGTGGGTTTCCTCAAGGTGCTCTGGTCTCCTCCCTCAGTCTAAAGATGTGCAGGTGAGGTGGATTGGCCGTGACAATTGGCGTTTCGGGCAAAAGCACTTCGTTAGTCATTCCTGATGGAGGGCTTTTGCCCAAAACATCAATTTTCCTGTTCGTCAGATGCTGCCTGACCTGCTCTGCATTTCCAGCAACACTCCAATCTTAGCCAGTTAGGGTTTACCTAAGAAAAAATACAACCTCAAAGCACAGATTCTGTCACAAAGTCACCTTTTTAAAATTTGTTTATGGGATGTGGGTAACGCTGGTTACTGCCCATCCCTCATTGCCATGGGAATGGTGGTGGGATGCTGCCTTCATGATCCACAATTCCTTGGGTATATCCACCGTACTGTTGGGATGTGAGTTCCAGGATTTTGACCCTGCGACACTGATCCAAATCAGGGTGTACATGCCTTATAAACACTGGCCTTTCCTTTCTAAGTGTTTACATCACAGGTTTGGGAGATGTTGACAGTTTACTGCAGTACATTTGGTAGATTAGATTAGATTAGATTATATTACCGACAGTGTGGAAACAGGCCCTTCGGCCCAATAAGTCCACACCGACCCTCCGAAGAGCAACCCACCCAGACCCATTTCCCACTGACTAATGCACCTAACAGTACGGGACAATTTAGCGTGGCCAATTCACCTGACCTGCACATTTTTGGACTGTAGGAGGAAACCGGAGCACCTGGAGGAAACCCACGCAGGCAAGGGGAGAATGTGCAAACTCTACACAGACAGTCACCCGTGGCTGGAATCAAACCTAGGACCCTGGTGCTGTGAGGCAGCAGTGCTAACCACTGAGCCACCGTACCGCCCTGGTAAACAGATGGTAAACACTGTTACCTCTGTGCATTAGTGGTGAAGGGAGTGAATGTTGAAGTGAGTGGTTGGGGAGCCAACAAAGTGGGCTCTTGTGTCCATGATGGTGTGGAGCTCCTTGAGTGGTGTTGGAGCCACAGTCACCCAGGCTGTGGGGAGTATTCCATTAAACTCCTGACTTGTGCCTGGGGATTGTGACAGGTTTTGAGGAGACAAACATTAAGTTACACATCTGGCTTTCCTAGTCACTGTATTTATAACAATGATGGAAATGTGTTGCTGGAAAAGCGCAGCAGGTCAGGCAGCATCTAGGGAACAGGAGAATCGACGTTTCGGGCATTAGCCCTTCTTCAGGAATGAGGAAAGTTGGTCCAGCAGGCTAAGATAAAAGATAGGGAGGAGGGACTTGGGGGAGGGGCGTCGGAAATGTGATAGGTGGAAAGAGGTCAAGGTGAGGGTGATAGGTCAGACTGGGGTGGGGGCGGAGAGGTCGGGAAGAAGATTGCAGGTTAGGAAGGCGGTGCTGAATTTGATGGATTTGACTGAGACAGGCTGGGGGGAGGGGAAATGAGGAAACTGGTGAAATCCGAGTTCATCCCTTGTGGTTGGAGGGTTCCTAGCCGGAAGATGAGGCGTTCTTCCTCCAACCGTCGTTTCGCTGTGGTCTGACGATGGAGGAGTCCAAAGACCTGCATATCCTTGGTGGAGTGGGAGGGGGAATTGAAATGTTGAGCTACAGGGTGGTTGGGTTGGTTGGTCCGGGTGTCCCAGAGGTGTTCCCTGAAACGCTCCGCAAGTAGGCGGCCTGTCTCCCCAATATAGAGGAGGCCACATCGGGTGCAAAGGATGCAATAGATGATGTGTGTGGAGGTACAGGTGAATCTGTGGCGGATATGGAAGTTTCCTTTGGGGCCTTGGAGGGAGGTGAGGGGGGAGGTGTGGGCGCAAGTCTTGCACCTCCTGCGGTTGCAGGGGAAGGTGCCGGGAGTGGAGGTTGGGTTGGTGGGGGGTGTGGATCTGACGAGGGAGTCACGGAGGGAGTGGTCTTTACGGAATGCTAATAGGGGAGGGGAGGGAAATATATCCTTGGTGGTGGGGTCCGTTTGGAGGTGACGGAAATGGCGGCGGATGATGCGCTGTACATGGAGATTGGTGGGGTGGTAGGTGAGGACCAGTGGGGTTCTGTCTCCTGCATGTGTCTCCGCCCCCACGCCGATCTCCACGCCTAACCCCGCCCCCCCGGCGAGTTCCGTCACCTCGCCTATCCCCGCCCCCACGCCGATCTCCATGCCTAACCCCGCCCCCACGCCCATCTCCGTCACCACGTCTAACCCCGCCCCTTCGCCTATCGCCATCACCACGCCCGACCCCGCCGCCACGCCGATCTCCGTCCCCGCCCCCAGACCTAACCCCTCCCCCACACTCAGCTCCAGCCCCACACCAGGTCCTAGCTCCCATCCCTGTCGTGTGTTCACCATCCCTCCAGACCTACCCCTCTCTGAGGATGAAAGATCAGTCCTCAGCAGAGGCCTCACCTTCATTCCCCTATGCTCCCGGATTGATGAATTCAACACGCGGCGTGACATCAAACAATTCTTCCGCCGCCTTCGCCTCCGCGCCTACTTCTTTAACCAAGACTCCCGCCCACCCTCTGACGACCCCTTCTCCCGCCTCCAACACACCCCATCCACCTGGACACCCCGTGCTGGCCTCCTACCTGCCCTCGACCTCTTCATAGCCAACTGCCGCCGCGATATTAACCGCCACCTGAACTCCCCCACCCCTCTCACCCACTCCAACCTCTCACCCTCGGAACGCGCAGCCCTCCACTCACTCCGTTGCAACCCCAACCTCACTATCAAACCAGCAGACAAGGGAGGCGCGGTAGTAGTTTGGCGCACCGACCTCTACACCGCTGAGGCCAAACGCCAGCTCGCTGATACCTCCTCCTACTGCCCCCTTGACCATGACCCCACCCCCCACCACCAAACCATCATCTCCCAGACCGTCCATAACCTCATCACCTCTGGGGATCTCCCATCCACCGCCTCCAACCTCATAGTCCCACAACCCCACACCGCCCGTTTCTACCTCCTGCCCAAAATCCACAAACCTGACTGCCCCGGCCGACCCATTGTCTCCGCCTGCTCCTGCCCCACCGAACTCATCTCCGCATACCTTGACACCGTCCTGTCCCCCTTAGTCCAAGAACTCCCCACCTACGTTCGGGACACCACCCATGCCCTCCACCTGCTCCATGATTTTCACTTCCCCGGTCCCCAACGCCTTATTTTCACCATGGACATCCAGTCCCTGTACACCTCCATCCCCCATCACGAAGGACTCAAAGCCCTCCGCTTCTTTCTTTCCCACCGTACCGACCAGTACCCTTCCACCGACACCCTCCTTCGACTGACTGAACTGGTCCTCACCCTGAACAACTTCTCTTTCCAATCCTCCCACTTCCTCCAAACGAAAGGAGTAGCCATGGGCACCCGCATGGGCACCCGCATGGGCCCCAGCTATGCCTGCCTCTTTGTAGGATATGTGGAACAATCCATCTTCCGCAACTACACTGGCCCCACCCCCCACCTTTTCCTCCGCTACATTGATGACTGTATCGGCGCCGCCTCGTGCTCCCACGAGGAGGTTGAACAGTTCATCCACTTCACCAACACCTTCTACCCCGACCTCAAATTCACCTGGACAGTCTCACAATCCTCCCTCCCCTTCCTCGACCTTTCTATTTCTATCTCAGGCGACTGAATCAACACGGACATCTACTACAAACCAACCGACTCCCACAGCTACCTGGACTACACCTCCTCCCATCCTGCACCCTGTAAAAACGCCATCCCATTCTCCCAATTCCTTCGACTCCGCCGCATCTGCTCCCAGGAGGACCAGTTCCAAAAACGCACATCCCAGATGGCCTCCTTCTTCAAGGACCGCAATTTCCCCCCTGACGTGGTCAACGATGCCCTCCACCGCATCTCTTCCACTTCCCGATCCTCCGCCCTTGAACCCCCCCCCCTCCAACCGCCACCAGGACAGAACCCCACTGGTCCTCACCTACCACCCCACTAACCTCCATGTACAGCGCATCATCCGCCGCCATTTCCGCCACCTCCAAACGGACCCCACCACCAAGGATATATTTCCCTCCCCTCCCCTATCAGCATTCCGTAAAGACCACTCCCTCCGTGACTCCCTCGTCAGATCCACACCCCCCACCAACCCAACCTCCACTCCCGGCACCTTCCCTTGCAACCGCAGGAGGTGCAAGACTTGCGCCCACACCTCCCCCCTCACCTCCCTCCAAGGCTCCAAAGGAAACTTCCATATCCGCCACAGATTCACCTGTACCTCCACACATATCATCTATTGCATCCTTTGCACCCGATGTGGCCTCCTCTATATTGGGGAGACAGGCCGCCTACTTGCGGAGCGTTTCAGGGAACACCTCTGGGACACCCGGACCAACCAACCCAACCACCCTGTAGCTCAACATTTCAATTCCCCCTCCCACTCCACCAAGGATATGCAGGTCTTTGGACTCCTCCATCGTCAGACCACA
The DNA here is from genome assembly GCF_037043375.1 of Chiloscyllium plagiosum. Taxonomy (NCBI): domain Eukaryota; kingdom Metazoa; phylum Chordata; class Chondrichthyes; order Orectolobiformes; family Hemiscylliidae; genus Chiloscyllium; species Chiloscyllium plagiosum. Next base: position 13,451,333 of record NW_028270172.1, read on the forward strand.
GCGAAACGACGGTTGGAGGAAGAACGCCTCATCTTCCGGCTAGGAACCCTCCAACCACAAGGGATGAACTCGGATTTCACCAGTTTCCTCATTTCCCCTCCCCCCAGCCTGTCTCAGTCAAATCCATCAAATTCAGCACCGCCTTCCTAACCTGCAATCTTCTTCCCGACCTCTCCGTCCCCACCCCAGTCTGACCTATCACCCTCACCTTGACCTCTTTCCACCTATCACATTTCCGACGCCCCTCCCCCAAGTCCCTCCTCCCTATCTTTTATCTTAGCCTGCTGGACCAACTTTCCTCATTCCTGAAGAAGGGCTAATGCCCGAAACGTCGATTCTCCTGTTCCCTAGATGCTGCCTGACCTGCTGCGCTTTTCCAGCAACACATTTCCATCTCTGATCTCCAGCATCTGCAGACCTCACTTTCTCCTATTTATAACAATGGTCCAGTTAAGTTTCTAGACAATGGTATTTCCACCTCCCCCCATATCCCTGCTCCACTCCCCTCCCCCACTCACCATGTTATTAGTGGAGGATTCCGTGATGTTTATACATTTGAATGTTGATGGTTAGATCCTCTCTTCATAGTGTCCCTACCATGTGGAAACAGGCCATTCAGCCCAACAAGTCCACATGACCTGCTGAAGAGCACCCCAGATCCATACCCTATATTTTCCATGGCTAACACACACATGCCTGGACTCTATGGGGTAATTTAGCACAGCCAATCCACCGAACCTGCACATCTTTGGACTGCGTGAGGAAACCATAGCATCCAAAGCAAAACCACACAAACATGGGGAAAATGTGCAGACTCCACACAGACAGTCACCCAAGGGTAGGATTGAACCTGGGGCCCTTGCACTATGAAGCAGCAATGCTAACCACTGAGCCACTATGTCTCTTGTTGAATATGATCATTGCTTGGCGTTTGGGTGGCATAACTGTTACTTCCCACTGGTCAGCACGAGCCTGGCTGATGTCCAGCTCTTACTGCATTTGGACATGGACATGGACGGCTTCAATATTTGAGGAGTTGTGAAGGGTGCAGAACATTGCAATCACTTGCGAACATTCCCACTCCTGACCTTACAAAGAAGGGAATATCATTGATGATATAGCTGAAAATGGTTGGGCCTAGGGCAGTATCCGGAGGAAGTTTTGCAGAGATGTCCTGGAGCTGAAATGACTGGTTTCCAACAAATATGACTATCTCCCTTCGTGCCAGGTTCGATTCCAACCAGTAGCAGAGATCGCCCTCTCTGATACCCATGAATCCAGTTTGCCAGAGTTGGTCAAATGCAGACTTGATGTCAAGAGTAGTCCCTGTCATCGCCCATATGGAGTTCAGCTCTTTTTGTCGAGATTTGAACCAATAAAGTGAGAAGCTGAATGGCCCCTGATGGAAGTCAAACTGAGGGGGAGTGAGATTTTCAATTTTGCAAACGCAACTTGATAGTACTGTTAACGATCCCTTCCGCACTTTGCTAATGATCAAGAGTAGATCAGATTAGATTACATTACAGTGTGGAAACAGGTCCTTCGGCCCAACAAGTCCACACCGACCCACCGAAGCACAACCCACCCATACCCCTACATTTATCCCTTACCTAACACTACGGGCAATTTAGCATGGCCAATTCACCTGACCTGCACGTCTTTGGAATGTGGGAGGAAACCGGAGCACCCGGAGGAAACCCACGCAGACACGGGGAGAACGTGCAAACTCCACACAGTCAGTCGCTGAGGCGGGAATTGAACCCGGGTCTCTGGCGCTGTGAGGCAGCAGTGCTAACCACTGTGCCACCGTGCCACTGCCGTTGGGCAGTATCTGGCTGGGTTTGATTTATTCTACATTTTGTTGACAGGACATAACTGAAGTGGTTTTTGGCAGATGGCGTGCTGTAGCTGTACTGGAATAGATTATCTTGGGGCACAGCTAACTCTGGACACAAATCTTCAGCAACATTGGCTGAAAGTTGTCAGGGCCCCTGGTCTTTGTAGTATCCAGTGTCTTCAGCTGTTCCTTGACATTCAGGTGGAGTGAATCGAATTAATTGAACACTAGTATCTGTGACACTGGTGGTTTAGGAAGGGACTTAGATGAATCATTCTCTTGGGACTTCTGGGTGAAGTCAGTTGCAAATGCTTCAGCCTTACCTGTTGCTCTGAGATCTGGGTACCTCCATCATTAAGAATGGAGATACCTGTGGAAGACCTCCTACTGATGCAAGCATTTCCACAAAACTTACCAGCGACATAAATCCTGAAGACAGAATGATTTCAGGTAAAATATCATTTAGTAAACCCCAAAGTATGTCCACATTAATGGCGAATAGGAACAAACTTTGACTGTTGGAGAAACTTGGGATTGGACACTTCTTGTAGGTTTCCAAATCTCGACATGAAGGGGAGGTCTGAACTGTGTGGCAAAGTCTCCTCAGAATGGGAGATGGCCAATTCACGTGCAAAGGGCAAGCTCAGCATTCATAGGCCAGGTTTTTGAAGAAGGAGTGTCACTGAGAGGCCTATGAGCTCAAAACACACTGCAGGTGGAATGTGAGAGAGAGGACATTTCAAAATGGAGACAGAGACTGCCACTGTAGTTGGTGGGGTGGATGGCATTGGGGAGATGGATGGCATGGTGTGGTATATGGCAAGGGGGAGGTGTCCCTCTGCAGGGTGGCATGAGGAAGCTACTGCTACAACCAGAGAGGGCCAGTTGCTCTGGTTACCCATTCGGTAGTCAGCCTGCTAATCAGAGCTCACTCCCCCCATCCTGCAACCACCACACCCCCTGCGCCACCCCCATGTGCCCACACCCCAATCCCCTCCACATCTCCTGCTGATCTCCTTTAATTGACCTTCAATGGATCTTAGTCACTTAGATTGGCTACTTGCTCCATGCAGACAGGGAGATTCTATCACCCACCTATTCCAGGTTGGCAAAAATAGGCTAAGAGACCGGGTGGAACCAGGAAACAGGTTGGCGATGCCAGGTGTAATTCTTGCTCATCCGTCTCTGCTCCACTCCTCTCCACAGCAGACACTAAAAATCCAATCCTGTAGGTCTGCCTGTTCCAAACCACGGTGAAAATGGTTTGGCCACTAGTCTGTTGCAAAGGCTTGGTAGTAAACTCCCTGGAGCACTGAGACAAAGTTGGTCAAGGCACCTCAAATGGGTGGGTTATTGGTAAGGCAACAGTAGTGCCAAGATTAAAATAAGTGTTCAGATCAAACGAATGCGCTGATTTCCAAGGGAAGGGGTGGAGAGGGTAAGGTGCCTGGATTTAGCCAGCTCATCCTGAGGGTCTGGTGGGAAACTGGGGCCTCACGTACAGATGTCCTTGTATTACAGACAATGGGGGACCTATTGGCTTTGTGCCAACATCGAGCTCCCTGTGTGGAGCATCTTTGGGAATTGCAACCATCATCCATCCTGCTCATGTGATCCAGCTAGTGGAATCACTGCTGACCCAGGAGGCCAAACTCCCCCACATTGGAGATTCCTGGACAGTGGTGTCTATTCATAATCAACACTCTGTCCTGTTAAGGGGAGTCTCTCAAATCTCATAAATCATCATTGCTCTACAGGAGGGCACTGAGAACACAAGACTGATACTTGTGGAGCTTTGTATTTTCAGTTTCCTGTTGGTCCATGCTCACCCTTTGAACTTTGTCGACCAACATGTTAATGCTGCTGCTGATTGATTTGAGCTATGGCAGGCTGTTAATGGCCAACATGGAGAGCTTGTCAATGCTGATGGAAGATGGAGGCTGTATTGTCTGGACCATAACCTTGATCTTCAACCCAAAAGGCCTAGGAACAAGTGGCCTGCAAGCTGCTGAAATGAACTTCAGTACAGAATGTCATCATGAGCAAGTAGCAGCTATGAGATTAAAGCATTTTGATCTAGCGATAGATCACCCAGTTGAACAACGTTTTTTCTTGCACTTTCTGTCAGGTTTACTGCATCATTGAAATTGTACTTGTTACAGGTCAGTCATATTCTTACTAGTTAGTTATATCCATATTTTGTTTCTGATCCACACAGAGAAGGAGGATACGTGTTAAGGGCCAACAACTGATTAAACCCTAAGTTTTTGTTCAGGATATAGGTATCAGCAGTTCCTGCCCACGGGCAATTAAGAGTCAACCACATTGCTGAGAGTCTGGAGTCACATGTAGGGCAGGGTGGCAGATTCCCTTCCCGAAAGGACATTAGTGAACCAGACACTGGGCTCGATTGGACTCATTAATCCAGATTTCGGTTGAATTCAAATTCCACCGTCTGCCATGGAGTGATTCAAACTTGGGTCTCTGGATTACTCGTCTAATGATAACACCATGAGGCCCTCGCATCTCTAAGGATGCTATCAATGTTCCGTCTCAAAGCAGCATTGATTGATCAGATGATGATTCAACAAATTACCAACAAGGATCAAATCCAACACATTGGCCCAGATGCTTTGTTGCCATGTGCTGGTTAAGGCTTTGATAAATAAACCAGAATAGACTGAACTTAATTCTCTTGCTTGCTAAAATTGCCCTTGGATGCTTTGGGCATGATAGTACAGAAGGAGGCTAATCAACCCATTGAGACCACGCTAGTGACTCAGCAGCTAGAACTTGCACTTACATTTCTTAAATCTCCCCTGATGAAGTGAATCAATAACTAAGTGACGTAAGTTAAAAATGATCATGTTTATGAACACAACCAACAAGTCAGTAGAAGAAAGGTTTTCAGCACATCGACCTAATCAGAAGATATAGTGGAAACAAAATCCACAGTAGCTTTTAAAAGACAATTGGATTTTTGAGACCGAGTACGAGATGATAAAGTTCTACAGGGCTGAAACCGGCCCATTACTGAGCACAGATTGGGTCCTGTGTGACCAGTGTGTACCTAAAGCTGAGGATCCAAGCCTCATGTAATTTCTTTATGTTAGACTTGTCAGAGGCTAGAGGCAGCCTTGTTGCAAAGCATTAATGTTTATTACAGTTATAAAAGACACTAATTCAAGAAGAGAATAGCTAAAATATTTGGTGGTGTAGCCAGCTGAAGTTAGAAACTACCTGTGAGGTGTCAAGTTGATTGATCCTGAACAGCTGTAACGCAACAGTGGAGTCTGCTCTCATTTTGAGGACACTACAGTCCAGGTTTATATACATTAAAGCACACTGTTGATCTAACTGCTTTTGTGCCATGGAAGGTTTCCCATCAACTATGGTCTTTGCCTTGCAGCCATGTGTTCTATAATCTCAGCTGAGCTCCCAAAGGGCGACTGTAAAATATAAAATAGCAAGGATGTTTCCTTTAACTTGGATTTCTCAAAGACATGCTTGGCTAGCTAGGTTTGCTGCCTAGTTAGACTGCAATGTGTACACAAGAAGCTTTACCCTGAAATGGCACCTCATCTGCTGCCAGTACCAATCTTGTTTCCACAGTTTGATGAAGCGAAGGCATCCATAATGAAAAGAGAATATAGAGAATTAGGTTGGAAGCTCGAAGGCAAGATGAGCAGAGTAGTAATCTCAAGATTGCTACCAGTGCCTTGGCCTAGTGAGGCAAGGAAGAGAGAGCCGGTGCAGATGAACACGTGGCTGTAGGGCTGGTGTAGGAGGGAGGTTTCAGATATGTGGATCATTGGGATACTTTCTGGGGAAGGTGGGGCCTGTACAAGAAGGACAGGTTGCACCTGAACTGGAGGGACACCAATATCCTGGGCGGGAGGTTTGCTGTAGCTCTTCGGGAGGGTTTGAAATAGATTGGCAGGTATTTGGGAACAGAGCTATAGATCAGGTGATGGAGTGGGTAGTGAACACCCAGATACAGTGTGCATAAAGTATGTGAAGAGGGATACGCACTTAATAGGGCAAAGGTGCAGTCAGTGTGATGGGTTGAAGTGTGTTTATTTTAATGCAAGAAGGTTCAGGAATAAAAGGTGATGAACTTAGAGCATGATCAGTACTTGAAACCATAATATTGCGGCCATGATAAAGACTTGGATATCACATAGGCAGGAATGGTTGTTGGATGTTCTAGGGTTTAGATGTTTCAAAAGGAATCGTATGAGGAAAGGCTGAGGCACTTGGGGTTGTTTTCATTGGAGATAAGAAGGTTTAGGGGTGACTTGATAGAGGTGTACAAGATGATTAGGGGTTTAGATAGGGTCGACAGTGAGAATCTTTTTCCACGTATGGAGTCAGCTATTACGAGGGGGCATAGATTTAAATTAAGGGGGGGTAGGTATAGGACAGATGTTAGGGGTAGGTTCTTTACTCAGCGAGTCGTGAGTTCATGGAATGCCCTGCCAGTAGCAGTGGTGGACTCTCCCTCATTATGGGCATTTAAGCGGGCATTGGATAGGCATAAGGAGGATAGTGGGCTAGTGTAGGTTAGGTGGGCTTGGATCGGCGCAACATCGAGGGCCGAAGGGCCTGTACTGCGCTGTATTCTTCTATGTTCTATGTTCTATGAATACAGCGGGAAGTAAAAGAGGTGGAGGAGTTTCATTGCTAATCAGGGATGCCATCATAGCTGTAGAAAGGGAGGTCATCGAGGAGGGTTTAGCTGCTGAGTCAGTATGGATGGAAGTCAGAAACTGGAAAGGAGCAGTCACTTTATTGGGAGTTTCCTACAGATCCCTCAATAGCAACAAAGACACAGAGGAACAGATTGGGAGGCAGATTTTGGAAAGGTGCAGAAGTAACAGGATTGTTGTCATGGGTGACTTTAACTTCCCTAATATTGATTGGAACCTCCTTAGTTCAAATAGTTTGGATGGAACAGTTTTTATCAAGTGTACCCAGGAAGGGTTCCTGACTCAATATGTAGATAGGCCGCCTAGAGGGGAGGCCATATTGGATTTGGTCCTTGGCAACGACCCAGGTCAGGTATCAGATCTCCCGATGGGAGAACATTTTGGTGATAATGATCACAACTCCCCGACCTTTACTATAGTCATTGAGCATAGGAGCAGACGGTATGGCAAAGTATTTAATTGGGGGAGAGGGAATACAATGCTATTAGACAGGAACTGGGGCACCTAAATAGGGAACAGATGTTCTCAGGGAAATGCATGACAGAAATGTGAAGGTTATTTAGGAAGCACTTGCTGATAGTCCCACTGAGGCAAGGAAGGGATGGTAGGGTGAAGGAACCTTGGGTGACAGGGGATGTGGAACATCTAGTCATGAGGAAGAAGGAAGTTTACTTAAGGTTAAGGAGGTAAGGATCAGACAAGGTTATAGAGGGTTAAAGGTAGCCAGAAAGGAACTGAAGAATGGACTTAGGAGAGCTAGAAGGGGGCATGAAAAAGGTTTAGCGGGTAGGATTAAGGAAAACCCTAACGCATTCTACACTTATGTGAGGAACAATGTGATGGCTACAGTGAGGGTAGGGGCAATCAGGGATAGTGGAGGGAACTTGCGCCTGCAGTCGGAAGACTTGGCGAGGTCCTTAATGAATGTTTTCTTCAGTATTCACTAGTGAGAGGGACCTTGTCATTTCTGAGGACAGCGTGAAACAGGCTGATATGCTCGAACAGGTTGAAGTTAAAAAGGAGAATGCGCTGAAAATTTTGAAAATCATAAAGAGAGATAAATCCCCTGGGCCAAATAGGATATATTCAAGTTAGTACAGGAAGTGAGAAAAGAGATTGCTGTGCCTTTGGCGATGATCTTTGCATCCTCACTGTCCACCTGAGAAGTGCCAGATGATTGGAGCATGGCAAATGCTATTCCCTTGTTCAAGAAAGGGAATAGAGATAACCTGGGAATTACAGACTAGTCAGTCTTACGCCTGTAGTGGATTAAGTATTGGAAAGGATTCTGAGAGAGACACGATTTATGATTACTTGGAAAACCATAATTTGACTAAAGATAGCCAGCATGGCTTTGTGAGGAGCAGGTCACGGCTCACAAGCCTTATTCAATTCTTTGAGGAGGTGACAAAACACATGGATGAATGTAGAGCAGTGAATGTGGTGACAATGGATTTTAGTAAGGCAACTGATAAGATTCCCCATGGTAGGTGCATTCAGAAAGCAAGGAGGTTGGGATACAGGGAAATCTGTCTGTCTGGATACAGAATTGGCTGGTCCATAGAAGACCGAGGACGGTGGTAGATGGAAAGTATTCAGCCGGGAGCTTGGTGACCAGTGGGATTCCTCAGGGATCAGTTCTGGGGCCTCTGCTCTTTGTGATTTTTATAAATGACTTGAATGAGGAGGTGGAAGGGTGGGTTAGTAAGCTTGCCAATGACACAATGACACATGATGAGAGGCATCGATAGAGTGGATAGCCATTTTCCAAGGGCTGAAATAGCTTTCACGAGGAGACATAATCTTAAGGTGAGTGGAGGAAGATTTAGGGGAGATGTCAGAGATAGGTTCTTTACACAGAGAGAGTGGTGGGTGTGTGGAATGCACTACCAGCAGTGGTATAAGAGTCAGATAGATTAGGGACATGGAAGATAGTACAACAAAGGGTATGTAGGTTAGTCTGATCTTGAAGTAGGATAAAAGGTCGGCACAACACCGAGGGCCTGTACTGTGCTGTACTGTTCTATGTTATAATGGGGCAGGTGGCCCATCAGACAACGGCTGTCAGCAGAATGCTAGGAAACAGGCCAGGAATTGGCCTCTTAGCAGGGAGGGCAGTAAAGTGATGGCACCTCCTGTGGAGTCAGGGGAGAACCTACACATCACAGGTAGCTGTAAGGATCACTAAACAACCCCTCCCACACTCAGGCACCCCCCCCCCGCCCCAATCCGCCCCCAACAAAATACTTGATGGGGCCCTTCGGTCGGTGTTAGGCATATTGAAAGAGACCAGTTATGCCAGAAGGGCTAACATAAGAGGCAAAGGGAAGACTCCAAGTAGAGTCTATGTCGAACATTGAGGTCCCCTTTAAACGGTGTTTTTTTAAAAAATATTCCACGTTCAGTATTTCCCATGGGGCAGGAGTTCTCATTTAACTGTGTTCCAGCAGCTTCCAGCCTTCCACAAGCACAGAAACTGTTCCTGCTCATAAAATAAAAAAGAACGAGGGGTCATAAATTTAAAATAATATGCAAGGGTGACAGGAGAAAAAAAACATTCGCACACTGAGTACTTACTGCATGGAAATATGGAGAAGGCAGGTTCAAGGGAGACATTCAAGAGGGTATTGGATGATTATTTGGGTGCAGGGTATGTGGGGAGAGAAAGGGAGTTTGACAGCAGGTAATAGAGCCGATGCAGGCAGGATGGGCCAAATGGCCACCTTCTGCAATATTAAAAAATAAACCGAAAGATTTATTGGATGCCACACTACCCTATTATGAATGCAGTCATTTCCAAAGTTAGATTTTGTTCTTGGAAGAAGTGAAAACTGAGGGACAAATGCAGACAAGTAGGATTAATTGTGAATAATTGTGAACTGGATGGAATGGTCAGGTTCGTCCGAAGGCCTCGTTTCCATGCTCTACGACTATACCTTCAAATGGAGCTACACAAGGGCCAATAGCCATCCAACAATGAGTGGTTACCCTGGGTCATTGGCTGAAAGGATTCAGGTAATTGATTGGCACAGACAAAGTAAGCTACCAGACCCTAGAAATAGTGTCCATTGACAGAAGCAGTGGACTGACCTTAATGGGTTGTCCTTGGAGGGTTGTCTTTGCCAGATACAAGATGGATCAGAGGTAGAGGAGGGAGGAGTTGCTGGAAAACCAGCTCTGCCTTTAATAAGCACAACACCTTCCTCACCAACAGCTTGTTTATCCTTTACCCACGAGCCATCCCCAAATCTAACACTTTGTTTGTCTAATTAAATAATGTATCATATCTAGACTGCTGCTTCTTAACAAACTCAGTAAACTATCAGGAAATTGCTACAAATTGTCGACTGCCTAAATTAGAAAATTGTGATCATGAGCCCCTCTGAAATCAATAATTGGCTACAAACTGATTTATTGCTACAATGATACACACTGTGCCTGAAAACAGGTGCAGTGCTTAGTAATTCCGAGTACAATTCTTCTCATACAATAAACACTACTCCTACAAACATGAAATTCTGCAATTTGCAATAGATTTGTTTATTGTTGTGGCTTTTCCAGCCTTCAAAAGCAGTTGAATGGCGATGAGAATTAGTGAGAATGATCGCACTTTTAAGGACTGATGATGAAATTGTCAAATGAACATTTCGATCAGGCGAAAGTGAGGACTGCAGATGCTGGAGATTATAGTTGACAGAGTGGTGCTGGAAAAGCACAGCAGGTCAGGCAGCATCCGAGAAGCAGGAGAATCGATGTTTTGGGCAAAAGCCCTTCATCAGGAATGAAGCTTATGAGGGGGTGGTGAAATAAATAGGAGGGGAGTGGGGCTGGGGGAAGGTGGCTGAGGGTGCGATAGGTAGATGGAGGTGGGGGTAATGGTGATAGGTCACAGGGGAGAGTGGAATGGATAGGTGGGAAGGAAGATGGACAGGTGGGACAGGTCATGAGGACGGTGCCAAGTTGGAAGGTTGGAACTGGGGTAAGGGGAAATGAGGAAACTAGTGAAATCCACATTGATGCCGTGTGGTTGGAAGGTCCCAAGGCGGAAGATGAGTCTACCACCCACTTTAGGTACAAAAGAACTTGCCCGACATTCAAGTTTCTCTTTGATTAGAGCTCAACATTTGTGCATCCCTACTCCTTATTCAACATTTACAGCAGGAAATGCCTCAAACAAAGGTGATCAAAATGAACCAAAGCTTCACAGTTCAGGGAGTCATCAGTCTCTCCCCAAGGCCCTACTGTGGGCCAGCTCCAAGGTTTTCCACACACCATCCACAGCCTTGGACTGCCAATATGGCATGCACTGTTCTCCAGCCAACGATGGAAATGGGTTGGCCTCTCCCTCTCTATGTAAATATACACACACTCACACTCTGTCTCTTTCATACTCTGTCACACACAAACACTCATTCTCATGTATACACACATTCTCTCTATGTCACAGACACACTCTCTCTGTCGCACATGCACTCTTTCTTGTGTGTATACATACACACACACACATTTGCTCTCTCGTGTGTACAGAGACACACACTCTCTCTGTCTTACATTCTGTCACACACACACCTCCCCTCCGGAACATGCTTTGAGCAAGAGTTACAGCCTTCACCACGTGATGTCATGGCCTAAAATGTGAAACATGATGAAAGAATTAACAATGTATATATATTGTAATTTAATTAATATCCATCAGTTGGACACTACCTCCATTGTGACCTACCCAAGCAATAGAAGGAAATATTGATACATTAAGAAAAACACTTTGCAACCAATGAATATTTAAATCTTTCCCCTCTGACCTTAAACCTATGCCCTCTAGTGAACCTTGGCGGTTTACCCTATCCATGCCCCTCACGATTTTATAAACCTCTATCCGGTCACCCCTCAGTTTCCACTACTCCAGGGAAAATAGCCCCAGCCAATTCAGCCCCTCCTCCAGTCCCGGCAACATCCCTGTCAATCTTTTGCACACTTTCTCAAGTTTAACAACATCCTTCGTATAGAAGGGCAACCAGAATTGTACACAGTATTTTAAAAGTGGCCTTCTAAAATGTGTAGCTTCTTTAGGTGCTGCTTAAAACCTACCTCTTTGACCAAATATTTGATCACCTGACCTAATTTCTCCTGACATGACTCAAACTTTGACAGATTATCTGAAGGGTATGATGAAGGTTTATAATTATATTAATTAGGAACATGGGTTCTGAAGTAGAGGTAAGTGGGTTTTGGTTTTCAGTGTTATGAATGTGACTATTTTTAAGGGTAAGAAACTCATTTTTTAAGCAGTGGGTCAAAACAGCATTTCCAAGAAATCACAGGACTTAAATTAACTGACTAGATAAGCTCTTTGATGAGATAATTACTGAAGTGTATATTAAGTTGAGGTTTTACAGCCCAGAGACAGATGGATGGAGAGCCTACAGGTCCGAAGCACGTTTAGTTCAAAAGAAAAGATCCAAACCAGCAGATGTGCTGTTTGGCAGCCTTAAAGCAGTCAAGAAAAGTTGAAAAAGTCCTGAACTTTTAAAAAAGATTTTCACTGAGACATGTCAGTGAATTAAGCTGCATCTGAATGTCTTAAGGAAGACACAGAGGATCATCTCTGGTGAATGTTGCAGAAAGGAAGTTCTTGTGACCTTGTCAGTTAAGAAAGAAATTAAAGATTAAAGAGAGGAGTGATACTTCACTAAGATTCAGTGTCTGTATCAAATATTATTGGTTGAAAAGGACTGAATCTTTCTTTTTGCTGTTTCTGACAAGATCTTTTCAAATTGTCTTTTACGTATGAAATATCTGAGCTCTAATTTTTAAAAAATTTTCTTTTGTGTAATAAAGTTATACTCTTTTGTTCAAAGTACATTGACAGCCTCATGGTAAATATGATCAATTGTAACCAAGCCTATCAAGCCAAGTTTCATTCGCGATCTAAATTGTCCAGCATTACAGTCAACGGGGATCAATATTAGAGGGGTTCAGAGGCAAGGTTAATGAACATATTTACGGGGGGAGGTGAATATATTTTTATTAGAGACAGAAATCAAAGAATACTAGGAGTAGATGGGAATGTGGAATGCAAAACTCAAAAAGCTCAGCCACAATCTTATTGATGATGTGGAGATGCTGGTAATGGACTGGGGTGGGCAAGGTCCGAAGTCACATGAGACCAGGTTACAGTCCAACAGGTTTATTTAAAATCACAAGCTTTCGGAGCACTGGTCCTTTGTCAGGTGAAGTCACAGATGGGCAATGCTCCGAGAGTCTGTGATTTCAAACAAACCTGTTTGACTCTAACCTGGTCTCGTGTGACTTCTGACAATCCTATTGTGTAGAGGAAGAGGAATGAGGGGCCAAACGTCCTCCCATTTGTATCTTTGTGCAACAAGAGACTTGGAGCAGTTCTGCATATTTTAAATTAAGTTTTTCACAGGCTACATTATTTTTCTTTATTTAAAAGTAGTTTTATGATCCTTGGGAAACTTCAATCATCTTGAAATGACTCAGCTGCTTCACAGTGTTCACGGTCTGATATAAATCCAAGTTTTTTGCTGTTCCTGCAGACCTCCTTCATAGCTGAGAAAATTATCTCCAAAACATGAATATCTTTCCCATAGTGCAATGGTCAGAGATGAACATACAGCACTCAAAGTTAGGTCTGATTCAAAGCTTTGCAGAGCCCACTTGAGAATCCTTGTAAACATGTATCCCCAGCGTTCTGGCAACATTTAGTTATTTTAGATTTTTAAAAAAACATTATCTGTCCCGATTTGCCTGTCTTGCTGTGATCTGAAGCCATGCTTAAGTAATGACAGCTCTAATTCACTCCATCACTCAGCCCATTAGAGAGGAAAATCACTGTGGTTTAAGTTCAGATGTGATTATCTATGGGGAGTCACTGAGTAAACCATCCACATGACTGGAACACCACAGCCAATGTTAGGTTTGACTGTCATCTTTAGCAGTTCCATTAAGTAAGTGGAGGACTTTTGAAAGGCCAATCACACAATAAGGTTTGACAACTATAGCCTTTGATATTTTCAGATGAATGTTGCTAATTTATCTCTCTCCCTCTCTCAGCCATCTCCCTTCTTTGCATATTGAACACACAGTGATAGCAATCCTCTGAATGACAAGGCAAACACATCAAAATTTGTCAAATTTCAAAATGAAAAGATAAATTGTTTACAACCGATTTGAATACGCACAACATGCACTTGATTTGCAAGCAGGTCTAACATCATAGACAAGGGAAATCTAATAGGTTTTTGTAAATGCAGTCAATGACGAGAAATCAGCAGAGAGAACTCACTTTTTTCTACTTTTCTTATGAAATGTACTGCAGCGGATTTTAGACTGAATTAAATTCTCTGATAATGACGCTTGCAGCATTTCTTTCTCAGCTAATTTCAGTCCAGCTGAGGTACAGCAGACCTTAAACAACTGCTTTACAACAGAGACAGCAGGACGCTCTGCTATATTTGGTTGAAATAGGAGTGATTACAATTTTTATTTTACATTTCCTATTAACATGGCTAGACAGTATGTGTACAATCCAATGGGACAATCAACCTAGATTGCATAAGAGTCTGGTCAGCTGACTGGGGGGGGGGGGGGGGGGGGGGGGGAGGTACTTGATTTCTCACTTTAAATACTGAATTTCCGTAATGAAGAAAAAGCTAATTCAAAATGAGAACATACTATTCCAAAAGGGATGCCTATTCAAGTATGCGTTTGTGTGTGTCTATATGTATGTGTGTCTTGTTATGAAGGTGTGCGTATGTACTGTATCATTAAGGGAGCTGAAATTTCTGGCTGGCACAAAGTGTTCTGAAAGAATTTAAAATGACCGTGAAAAGCAATAATGCAGCTGAGTTGCCATGAGACAAAAACAAAGTCAAATTTGGCAAATTATGCCCCAGATGCCAAAATTCAATCAAATTTGAATTTAGCATTTTGACAACATCAAACCGATGAAATGATCCGATGTTTTGGGATATATAACCAGGCATTTTGAACAGTTAGGGGGAGAACTGCCAAGAAAACCAACAAGTATAGACTGCTAGCTGAATAGCTCTCTGAAAGGTACCTGTTTGTATGAAAGACCTGGGAAGCAGAATACTGAAAAGGTGACAGAGGAAAATCCACAAAGGAAGATTCAAAGAGAAGATTTGATAGCTGGCTATTTTTGAAATTAGATTTTTTTAAAAAATTGGAGTTTTTATCAGACCGGTATTGTAGAGTGGGGAGGTAAAAATAATTTAAGAGTAAGGAATTGTAAATAGCTGTTTAGAAGTAAAATTGCTAATTTTTACGTTAAGTAGTGACCTCTGGGATAGTTCTTTACCTCTCAAAATTTAACAGATTATGGCGCAAGGTGTGTGTCGGGTTTAAATTAGTAGAGGGCTTTGCCCTTGTCGTAACAATCTATGCATGTATATGTACTCGTGTGTGTGTGTGCGTGAGCGCAAGTACATGTAGTGCATGTGTATATGTTTGTACTTACGGAAGTGTCTGCATCTTTGTGTGTGTACGTTTGTATGCATATGTGTGCATGCGTGTATATGTGGGTGCATACACACATATGGATATGAATGCTTAAGCATGTTTGTATGTATTACATGTATTTATGCATGTATTGCATGTGTTTATTTGTCTGAGTATGAGTGTGTTTCTGTACGTGTGTATGTGAGTGAGTGAGAGAGAGGGCAAGAGAACATGAGAGAGACAGAGAGAGAGACAGAGAGAGAGAGTGAGCAAATAGTGAATGATACCTGGGTTCCAACTCCTAAATTATGAGCAGTGATTACACCAACTAGGGCTATATTCCTGGAGTTTAGAAGGAGATGAGGTGACTTGATCCAAGATTTCAATATATTGAGAGGGAGTTTACTAGAGGACCAGTCATCAGCTGGAGAGTTAGTGAATGACCGATGCTGTCCGCTCTGGAAAGGCCCCATCAGTACCTTGTTACAATGCCAAGGATGGGTTTCCTTGGGGTTCAGTCCCTGGCCAGGCTGGATGTCCCAAAGTGGGCAGCTCCAGTGACCATTGACAAGAGGGGGAGGCTGCAGCTGCTACTAGAGAGACAGTCACTATACAGCAACCCTGACCAGAGGTAAATGATGTCAGAGCTGGCGGGAGGGTGACGTGGTCCGTAAGGTATTGGCAGCCACCAACATCACCAGGACAGTGGCAGGGTCCCCGCCTCCTATCACCCCTCCTTATTAAAGGTCCTCCCAGCATCAAAGTCTCCACTTGGGTGGCGTTAAATGCTGCCCTTGATCTGGAACAAAGAGAGTAGAGATAGACAGAAATTATTTCTGCTGGTCAGGGAACGGGTAGAGGCTAACATTAGACTGAGACCTTTCAGGAGCAAAATAAGGAAAAGTGTCTCAAAGCCAAGCTTGAAATCTTCCAATGGCAGCACGAGTGTTACCCGACAGCAGGGGGAGCTGATCAGAGACCCACGCTACATCCTCCACAGAAACCCTGCTGAAATCTCTGCTGATTGGGCAGTTCCAAGTTCACGGACAGACCTTTTGTCTGGAATCACCACCCACGCACCCCCCCCACCCCGCTCCCCCATTGCCCCACTGATCCCCCACCTGCAAATGGTCCAATCAGAGTCCAGCCAGCCCTGCACTCAGCTGTGCCATTTACGCTGCAGATTGGGAGAGCTGGCCAGGGTTCCGAATGCTGGGTGTTCAGGGGTGATAGTCACAGGGAGGGGATGTCGTTAGCAAGGGTGGTGGCTCACAGTGGGCAGCTCCCCTGTGCCCCTGATTCTGGTCCATCACTTCGGCCTCCTGGCTCCCTCACTCCTTTTACTTTCGGGAAAGATTAACCACATCGGTGGCACATCCTTAAGTGATCAATAATGGAGCCTCAATCAGTGGCAGGGCAGGAGTCAAGATTAGAGTGGGGCTGGAATGGCACAGCAGGTCAGCCAGCATCCAAGGAGCAGGAAAAATCCTAACCTGATAAAGGGCTTTTGTCCAAATCGTCGATTTGTCCTGCTCCTTGGATGCTGCCTGACCTGCTGTGCTTTTCCAGCCCCACTCTAATCTTGACTTTAATTTCCAGCATCTGCAGTACCCACTTCGGCCTGGCAGGGCAGGAGTATTGAGCATGGACTTCCCCACCCAGTAATTTCAATGAGAGGTGGGAAAGTGTCACCACTATCCTGCCTAACCAAATGCCATTCTCCCCACCTCTAAGACGAGAAGTTGGAACTTTCTTTCATTTGATGGTCAGTCAGTTGTTGATTCTAGAACTCAAGATCAAGGGGCTTTCGTTAGCCAAAAGTGCTCAGGGATACGAGCGAGTTTTGAGAAGGGACATGAGGCAAATCCAGGAAAAGGCGTCAGGTTCCAGTTTGGCTATGATCTCAGTGGCAGAGGCTGGAGAAGTCTGTTCCATATGGATTCCAACATTCCCAAGTGAACAACGGATGTTCTTCTGTGTGTTTTGACAGTTCAGAATTCGGAAGCTCTCCGACATGGCCACCAGTCAGACAATACAAAGGGGAAAACCCACCAAATTTAAACTACCATAAGGTAATGTTACCCACAGCGCAACAGTACACTTCTTTTACGACAATGCAAGCATGGTTCCAGATTAGCTATAAACAGCAAAAGAGAATGAGCATTTTGGGGCAGGGTCAGGGAAGATGGCAGTCAGAGAGATTGTCATTTTGTTAAACAAGGCACCATTCAATCCTGATGCAGCTGCTAGACTGCACAGCAAATCCTGTTTAGTCGCAGATTTGGTGGTGGTCACAGTTGTGAATGTAAAGGAATGTAATGTAAATTTTCTCCGCCTTCGATACACGAGTACGAATATTTCCATTGGGCTCTCTCCCCTAAGCAGATAGATTCTGCAAGGCCGAATCCGCAGTCATTGGAACTGGTTTTGCAACATTAAATCAAGTTGCAATACCCTGGACCAAATCAAAAATTTATTTGCAGCATCGCTGATAGATTTTCCTTCAAAGTCTACAGTAGTTTGCGAAGGGAATAATTAAAGGAACACAATGTACTGAGATAAATTAAACAGCAAGATGAGTCCCAGTCTACATTTTCCTTAATGTATTTGTAAATAGCACTTCAACCATCTGCTAAATGTTCAAAAGGCATGAAAAATTTCAGTACATTGATGCTAATGATTACGAAGCATGTTATTATGAAATAGTAATAATTAATAATTTACTGAATCAATTTGCATGTATCAATTAAAAAACATTGCTCTATTAAGGAATGCAGTTAGGAAGACTCAGTTGAGTGAACTCTATGAGCAGCTCTTTGAAATGTCTCTGCTAATCTTTTAATATCACTGCCTGAACACAGCCACCACTTCTTGCCCAGCATTGCTGCCAGCAATTCATAAAAAATCCCTACAGTTCAGAAAGAGGCCATTCAGCCCACTGAGTCTGCACCAGCCCTCCGAAGAGTATCTCGGAGGGCCCATGGTGTTCGAGGTGAGCTACTGGTATGGATAGAGGATTGGCTGTCTGACAGGAGGCAGAGAGTTGGGATAAAAGGTTCTTTTTCGGAATGGCAGCCGGTGACAAACGGTGTCCCGCAGGGTTCAGTGTTGGGACCGCAGCTGTTCACTTTATATATTAATGATCTGGATGAAGGGACTGGGGGCATCCTAGCGAAGTTTGCCGACGATACAAAGTTAGGTGGACAGGCAGGTAGTACTGAGGAAGTGGGGAGGCTGCAGAAGGATCTAGACAGTTTGGAGGAGTGGTCCAGGAAATGGTTGATGGAATTCAATGTGAGCAAATGCGAGGTCTTGCACTTTGGGAAAAAGAATAGAAGCATGGATTACTTTCTAAACGGTGAGAAAATTCGTAAAGCCAAAGTACAGAGGGATCTGGGAGTGCTAGTCGAGGATTCTCTAAAGATAAACATGCAGGTTGAGTCTGTGATTAAGAAAGCAAATGCAATGTTGTCAATTATCTCAAGAGGGTTGGAATATAAAAGCACTGATGTGCTACTGAGACTTTATAAAGCCCTAGTTAGGCCACATTTGGAGTACTGTGTCCAGTTTTGGTCCCCACACCTCAGGAAGGACATACTGGCACTGGAGCGTGTCCAGCGGAGATTCACACGGATGATCCCTGGAATGGTAGGTCTAACATATGAGGAACGGCTGAGGATCCTGGGATTGTATTCATTGGCATTTAGAAGATTAAGGGGAGATCTAATAGAAACTTACAAGATAATACATGGCTTGGAAAGGGTGGACGCTAGGAAATTGTTTGCGTTAGGCGAGGAGACTAGGACCCGTGGACACAGCCTTAGAATTAGAGGGGTTAAATTCAGAACAGAAATGCGGAAACATTTCTTCAGCCAGAGAGTGGTGGGCCTATGGAATTCATTGCCACAGAGTGCAGTGGAGGCTGGGACGCTAAATGTCTTCAAGGCAGAAATTGATAAATTCTTGATGTCACAAGGAATTAAGGGCTACGGGGAGAATGCGGGTAAGTGGAGTTGAAATGGTTGAATGGCGGAGTGGACTCGATGGGCCGAATGGCCTTATTTCCGCTCCTATGTCTTATGGTCTCCCACACCCACCTCCCCATCCCCATAGCCCCACACGGAGTTTTAACCCTGGCCAATTCACCTAACCTGTACACGTTTGGATTGTGGGAGGAAACTGGAGCACCCGGAGGAAACCCAGGGGAGAATGTGCAAACTCCACACACACAGTCACCTCAGGCTGGGCCCCTGGCGTTGTGAGGCAGCAGTGTTAATCACTGAGCCACCTTGCAATTACTGAGACTATCTAATTGAACACAGTTTTAAGAGCCATCACACTGAGGGGCTTTTGAGGTGCAGTGGTAGTGTCCCTGCCCAAAGACCAGAAGGCCTGGGCTCAAGTGCCACCTGTGCTGGAAATGTCTGACAATGTGCCTGAGGCCGATTGATTAAAAAAATACTGACACTGACTTTCCCTGGAGTGTGCCTGACCCCATTTAAGGGCTTTCCTAATTTGAAGGCTCTTGTGATGCAGTGGTAATGTCCCTACCTCTGAGCCAGGAGGCCAGGGTTCAAGCCCCACCTGCTCCAGAAGTGTATCATTACATGTTTAAACAGACCAGATTATTTCTCTAAAAAAAGAGTAACCGAAATGGCTTTACAGCTTCAGACCCCGCTTTAGGGTCGCATGGTACAGTCGTAGGCAGTGTCTCTGGGCTAGGTGATTGGTGGTTCCAATCTTCCCCAGGGGTATATCGTAACACATCCAAACAGATTGAGTTAAAAGCGTAACTAGAAGCCACCTCCCAGCTCAACAGGATTCAGAGTTTGCAAATAGGATTGTTACAGAGAATTACAGAGACTTTCAAAGAGATAGGAGTGTTAATCTAACCAGTCTATTCAATGTTTATCCTTCACTTGAGCCTTCCTCCTCTAACTCGATCAGTTTAACTCTCTCTTCCATGTTCCCTCATTCATCTAGCTTCCTCTTAAATATAACAATAACATTCAGCTCAGCCAGCTCCTCTCATAACTCTATATAATTTCAGCACTCTACAGTAAAGATATGTTTTTTCTGAATTTGCTACATTGTTTCCTGGTGACTGTCATATTCAGGTTCAGGGGATGTTTGTTGATTGTGTAATATTCAGATGTGTCACGACGGCATGATGGCTCAGTGGTTAGCATTGCTGCCTCACAGTGCCATGGACCTGGATTCAATTCCACCCTTGGGTGGAGTTTGCACATTCTCCCAGCGTCTGCACGGGTATTCACAACTCCTCAGATATTGGAGCAGTCGGTGACCAAATGCAACAAGAGCTG
This sequence comes from Chiloscyllium plagiosum, assembly GCF_037043375.1. Classification (NCBI taxonomy): domain Eukaryota; kingdom Metazoa; phylum Chordata; class Chondrichthyes; order Orectolobiformes; family Hemiscylliidae; genus Chiloscyllium; species Chiloscyllium plagiosum. Next base: position 13,471,687 of record NW_028270172.1, read on the forward strand.
GATAATAAACAGGATTGAGCTGATGAGTGGCAACTAACATTCATGCCGCACAAATCTCAGATAGTGAGAATCTTCAACGAGAGAGAATCAAGTCATTATTCCTTAAAGTTCAATGGCGTTACCATATCAACATCCTGAGAGCTTACCATGAACCAGAAACTGAACTAGACTAGCCAAATAAATACTGTGACTACAAAAGTAGGTCAGAGGCTGCAGTGAGTAACTTACCCCCTGACTCTCCAAAGTCTGTCCACTATCTACAAGGCACAAGTCAGGAAGTATGATGGAATCATCCCCACTTGCCTGGATGGGTGCAGCTCCAACAACACTCAAGAAGCTCGACACCATCCAGGACAAAGCATATGCCTGATTGGCACTATAATCATGCCATCCGCCACCAATGCTCAGTAGCAGCAGTGTGTACCATCTACAAGATGCACTGCAGAGATTCACTAAAGACCTTTAGACAGCACCTTCCACTCATGACCTCTACCATCGAGAAGGACAATAGCAGTAGATACATGGGAAAATCACCAACTGCAAGTTCCTCCCCAAGCCACTCACCATCCTGTAATTATATCGCCGTTCCTTCACTGTCACCAGGCCAAAGTCCAGTAGCATTGTGGCCTTTCCAGCACCAGATGGATTGGGAGCAGTTCATGAAGCAGCTCACCACCACCTTGGCAAGGGCATTCATGGATGGACACTGAGTGAACAAAAGGAGGGCCATTGATCTGAATGAGGTAAACACAAGCCTGACAACCCCGCACTGCCCAGTTCTACCTCCTTCCCAAGATCCACAAGCCTGACCACCCTGGTCGACCCATGGTCTCAGCATGCTCCTGCCCCACTGAATTCATCTCTACCGACCTCGACACTGTCCTATCCCCCCTAGTCCAGGAACTCCCCACAAACGTTCGAGACACCACCCACACCCTCCACCTCCTCCAAGACTTCTGTTTCCCTGGCCCCCAATGCCTGATCTTCACCATGAATATCCAATCCCTCTACACCTTCATGCGCCATGACCAGGGCCTCCAAGCCCTCCGTTTTTTCCTCTCCAGACGTTCCCAACAGTACCCTTCTACTGGTTTGGCTCATTCGTTTGGCTGAACTGGTCCTCACCCTCAACAATTTCTCCTTTGAATCCTCCCACTTCCTCCAGACCAAAGGGGTAGCCATGGGCACACGTATGGGCCCCAGCTATGCCTGTCTCTTTGTTGGCTATGTAGAGCAGTTGATCTTCCATAAGTACACCGGCACCACTCCCCACCTCTTCCTCCGCTACATTGATGACTGCATTGGCGCCACCTCGTGCTCCCGCGAGGAGGTTGAGCAATTCATCAACTTCACCAACACATTCCACCCTGACCTTAAATTTACCTGGACCATCTCTGACACCTCCCTCCCCTTCCTGGACCTCTGCATCTCCATTAATGATGACCGACTTGACACTGACATTTTTACAAACCCACAGACTCCCACAGCTACCTGGATTACACCTCTTCCCACCCTATCTCTTGCAAAAATGCCATCCCGTATTCCCAATTCCTCCGCCTCCGCCGTATCTGCTCCCAGGAGGACCAGTTCCACTTCAGAACACACCAGATGGCCTCCTTCTTTAGAGACCGCAATTTCCCTTCCCACGTGGTTAAAAATGCCCTCCAACGCATCTCGTCCACACCCCGCACCGCCGCCCTCAGTCCCCACCCATTCAACCGTAACAAGGTCAGAATGCCCCTGGTGCTCACCTTCCACCCTACCAACCTTCGCATAAACCAAATCATCCGCCGACATTTCCGCCACCTCCAAACAGAGGAATATATTTCCCTCCAAACCTCCAGGAATATATTTCCCTCCCCTCCCCTTTCTGCCTTCCGCAAAGACCGTTCCCTCCGTGACTACCTGGTCAGGTCCATGACCTCCTACAACCCACCCTCCCATCCTGGCACCTTCCCCTGCCACCGCAGGAACTGTAAAACCTGCGCCCACACCTCCTCCCTCACCTCTATCCAAGGCCCTAAAGGAGTCTTCCACATCCATCAAAGTTTTACTTGCACATCCACTAATATCATTTATTGTCTCCGTTGCTCCCGATGCGGTCTCCTCTACATTGGGGAGACTGGGCGCCTCCTAGCAGAGCGCTTTAGGGACACCCGCACCAATCAACCACACCACCCCATGGCCCAACATTTCAACTACCCCTCCCACTCTGCCGAGGACATGGAGGTCCTGGGCCTCCTTCACCGCCGCTTCCTCACCACCAGACGCCTGGAGGAAGAACGCCTCATCTTCCACCTCGGAATACTTCAACCCCAGGGCATCAATGTGGACTTCAACAGTTTCCTCATTTCCCCTTCCCCCATCTCACCCTAGTTCCAAACTTCCAGCTCAGCACTGTCCCCATGACTTGTCCGGACTTGTCCTACCTGCCTATCTCCTTTTCCACCTATCCAGTCCACCCTCTCCTCCCTGACCTATTACCTTCATCCCCTCCTCCACTCACCCATTGTACTCTATGCTACTTTCTCCCCACCCCCACCCTCCTCTAGCTTATCTCTCCACGCTCCAGGCTCACTGCCTTTATTCCTGATGAAGGGCTTTTGCCCGAAACGTCGATTTCGCTGCTCCTTGGATGCTGCCTGAACTGCTGTGCTTTTCCAGCATCACTAATCCATAAATTGATCTGAATAATCTAGGACTGGGTTTATTTCTCTGTGTACCCCCTCCAGCTCTACCCTTAGATGTTCCGACTGTTATAGTGGCTGCCCCACAACAATAACATGCTGCTCATCGTGTTACCTATGACAATTGCTCAATATGAGGTAAGTCTGCTGACACCATTGTTTACCCTGGTAGGAACCCGATGGCAGGTCTTCCTCAGCCAAGATCATGAGCTGCCCTTCCACCAAGCCTGAATGACAATATCAGAGTGGTGCTGAAGATAAACCTCAACCTGAACTCTTTCAGAACTTTAAAAACAACAGAAACATGAGAGCAGGAGTATGCCATTCAGCCCATCAAGTCTGCTCCACTAGTCATTCAACAGAATCCTGCTGAACATCCACTTCAATGCTTTTTTTTTTGCTACATTATCCTTCAATCTCTTTACTTCACAGATACTTAGAAATCTGTCAATCTTTACTTTAAACATATACAATGACTCACCTTTCATCACCCTCTGGGAGAGATCATTTCAAATGCTCGCAACTCTTTGAGAAGAAATTTATCCTCATCTTCGTCCGAAGTATCTTTCCGCTTACTTCAAAATTGCTTCCCTAGTTCTAGACTCCCAAACTATTCCTTTAAGTATCTTGTAGGTTTCAATGAGATCACCTGTTCTTCAGGACGCGAGAGAATGCAGACTTGAATGGGTGCAGCTCCAACAACACAAAAAACTTGACACCATCCAGAACAAAGCAGTTCAATTGACTGGCAAGGGATCACAACTCTCCCTTGGAACCTCAAATGGTCATAACCTACACTCTACCCTCTTTCTAAACAGGGCCACTTCCTGCAGTGTGACACCTCCTCAACAGGACTAGATGCCATCCTGTACCCTATCCTTTAAAAGGCCACAACCTGTACTGTGCCCCCTTCTTAAACTGGGTAACGTCTCATGTGGGGGAGCTCCTTCAAATGGCCATAATTTACATACTTCTCCCTTCTGAACGTGGGACACTTTCCACGGTAGAAAACGTCCTAAACGTCCCTCCCAGCACCATGTCCTCCAAAGGGCCGTAACCATCTCTCTGCCCCCTTCCTAAATTGGGTCAAATCCCCATCCTGCACTCTGGCTGTTGAAATGGACACAACCTGCAGTCTGCCCCGAATTAAAAAGGGCCAATTCCCACAGCAGGAATCCTCATAAACAGGGCCACATCCCACCCTTCCTTCACTGTCACTGGGTCAAAATCCTGGAATTCTCTCCCAAACTGCATTGTGGGTCTACCTACAGCACGTGGACTGCAGCGGTTCAAGAAGGCAGCTCACCACCACCTTCTCCAGGGACGGGCAATAAATCCTGGCTCACATCCCACAAGTGAATTTAAAAAATATGTTTTCATATCACAGTCCCAATATTCCAGAAACAGGTAGGGTGACCCTTCATCGCACTCCCTAGGTGGTATAATAATATCCTTTCTGAGGTAAGGAAATCAATACAGCACATAGTACTCCAGTTGTAGTCTAACCAAGTACAATTGAAGCAAGGCATCCCTATCTCTGTATTCAAATCTCCTTGCAGTGAAGACTATGTAAGATTGGCCTTCAATGTCCTAATGACAAGGACCCTGATGTCGCTTTCTAGATCTCCACTTTCTTATCTCTTCCCCTTTAAGGAATACTTTGTACACATTAATGGTAGGGTCCTGGAGAGTGTTGCCGAACAAAATGACCTTGGAGTGCAGGTTCATAGTTCCTTGAATGTGGAGTCACAGGTAGATAGAGTAATAGTCATAGAGATGTACAGCATGGAAACAGTTCCTTCGGTCCAACCCGTCCATGCTGACCAGATATCCCAACCCAATCTAGTCCCATCTGCAAGCATCCGGCCCATATCCCTCCAAACCCTTTCTATTCATATACCCATCCAGATGCCTCTTAAATGTTGTAATTGTACCAGCCTCCACCACTTCCTCTGGCAGGTCATTCCATACATATACCATCCTCTGTGTGAAAAGGTTGCCCCTTAGGTCTCTTTTATATCTTTCCCCTTTCACCCTAAACCTATGCCCTTTATTCTGGACTCCCCGACCCCAGGGAAAAGACTTTATCTATTTATCCTATCCATGCCCCTCATAATTTCGTAAACCTCTATAAGGTCACCTCTCAACCTCTGACGCTCCAGGAAAAACAGCCCTAGCCTGTTCAGCCTCTCCCTATAGCTCAAATCCTCCAACCCTGGCAACATCCTTGTAAATCTTTTCTGAACCCTTTCAAGTTTCACAACATCTTTCCGATAGGAAGGAGACCAGAATCGCACGCAATATTTCAACAGTGGCCAAACCAATGTCCTGTACAGCTGCAACATTGACCTCCCAACTCCTGTACTCAATACTCTGACCGATAAAGGAAAGCATACCAAACGCCTTCTTCACTATCCTATCTACCTGTGACTCCACTTCTAAGGAGCTATGAACCTGCGCTTTGTTCAGCAACACACATTAGGACCTTACCATTAAGTGTAGAAGTCCTGCTAAGATTTGCTTTCCCAAAATGCAACACCTCGCATTTATCTGAATAAACTCCATTTGCCGCTTCTCAGCCCATTGGCCCATCTGGTCCAGATCCTGTTGTAATCAGAGGTAACCCTCTTCGCTGTCCACTACACCTACAATTTTGGTGCCATCTGCAAACTCACTAACTGTACCTCTTATGCTCGCATCCAAATCATTTATGTAAATGATAAAAAGTAGAGGACCCAGTACCGATCCTTGTGGCATTCCACTGGTCACAGGCCTCCAGTCTGAAAAACAACCCTCCACCACCACCCTCTGTCTTCTATCTTCTAGCCAGTTCTGTATCCAAATAGCTCGTTCCCCCTGTATTCCGTGAGATCTAACCTTGCTAATCAGTCTCCCATGGGGAACCTTGTCGAACGCCTTACTGAAGTCCATATAGATCACATCTACCGCTCTGCCCTCCATTTGGTATGCTTGCCTTTACTGTTCAGTGCACTGAGTGTAGGATTTGGGTGTTCAAGTTGTGGCTGTACAGGGCATTGGTTAGACAAATTTTGGAATGTTGTATTCAATTTTGGCTTCCTTGCTATAGCTAAGATGTTGTGAAACTTGAAAGGGTTCAGAAAAGATTTACAAGGATGTTGCCAGGCTTGGAGGGTTTAAGCTGTAGGGAGAAGCTGAATAGGCTGGGGCTGTTTTCCCTGGAGAATCAGAGGCTGAGGGGTGATCTTATAGAGGCTGAGAAAATCATGAGGGGCATGGATGGGGTAAATAAACAAGTTCTTTTCCCCCCAGTGTTGGGGATTCCAAAACTATAGGACATAGATTTAAAGTGAGAGGGGACAGATTTAAAATGAACCGAAGGGGCAATTTTCCCATGCAAAAAGCGATGCGTATATGGAATGAGCTGCCAGAGGAAGTGGTGCAGTCTGGCACAACTGCAACATTTAAAAAGCATCTGGATGGGTATATGAATAGGAAGGATTTAGAGGGATATGGGGCAACTGCTGGCAAATGGGATTAGATTTGGGTTGGGATATCTGGTGGGCATTGATGAGTTGGACCGAAGCATCCATTTCCATGCCGTACATCTCTATGACTCTCCGTTCCTCCTACCAAAGTTGATAATCATACATTTTTTTCAACATTATTTTGCATCTCCCATGTTCTTACCCAATCACTAACTATTCCTAAATCCTCATGAAGCTGCTTGGCAACTTTTTCTTCTTGCAAATTCCACCCAGCTTTAGTGTCACCTCCGAACTTGGAAACATTTGGTCCATATTCAAAACATTAATATATATTGTGAATAGATGAAGGCCAAGTACTGAACCTTGCACTTCCCCACTAGTCAGAGTCTGTGAGAATGACAGGTATGGTCCTATTCTCGGTTTTCTGCCTTTGAGCATAATCCATGCCAGTTCATTATCTCCAATCTCAAGCACGTTAGTTTTACTATTCAGCCTCCTGTGAGGAACTTTACCCTTCACACAAAGAATGCACCAGTGTAAATAAAGCTTGACAGTGAATTGTCAGTCATCATTAACTGGCACATTCAACTTGGCAACACCTCTACCAATCACAGTTCACGAGCCAACCAAGTGTCCTCCCATACAGTATAAATGTTGCTTTCCCTTTACTTTGGTATTTCTTGTGGATTCCCCTGATAAGTGCAAGATGCAAAGCTTCCACAAATTGAGTCCTTTTTAAGCAATATTGAATTTAAAGTCCACCCGCTCCTATGGTGTTTGAATTTTATCTCAAGTACCCAAAGCATTAGCCCAGGCCTCTTAATTACTAGGCCAGTGACATTGCCACTACATCTCCATCATCCCCCTGTACACTACAGCTACATCACCCACATCTACATTCTCTGATAATTCTTCAAAGAATTCATTGCGTTGGTCAAGCAATACGTTCACTTTCTCTTTGAGACTGCCTCTTGCCATAACTTTTTTAAGTTGCAAAAGCACAACTTAGTAAATATTTCAGCGATAATCTTACCAAATAGCATATCTAATTACTTAGCTTATGAAATCTTTCAAATGCTGTTTTGACCCATTGCCGGAACAAAACATTTCTGACCTTTTAAAATAAAATCACCTTCACAGAACTGAAAACCAAAAACCCATTTACTTCTATCTTTAGAACCTAAGTTCCCAAATAATAGTAATGTGTCATAATCCTCTATCACACTAACAGGCTCAGTCAACCTATTGGGAATATTGCTTTGGCAATTCCCACAGTAGCTTTGGAAGAGCCAAAGACATGTCATACATTTGTTAAAGCGAGGGTGGATGGTTAGATTATGGAATGGAAAAAGTAGGTTTTTTTGTTCTTGTTACTTTAACTTGGATTTCTAACCTATACATTGCAAGACTCGTGTCCTACAACATGTTATTCTGTCAATACTGCTGACTGGGAAGAAAGTGAAGAAGCAAACAGGCATATTTATCTCGTCTGCTGTGAGATCTCCCATGAAGTCTTGCAGAGAAGCAGGTGTTGAGTTCTCCACTTCCCAGATGATCCCACTAAGTGAAACTGATTTTCACTTTTCACACAGACTGAGTTGTGAGACACAGTTTTTGTGAAACAACCTGAAGAAAGAAATGAGGACTTGCAGATGAAATTAAAATAACACTGTTCTGTACCACACTTAATCTAAAGGTCAGCTTCTTTATCCCTTAGTTACAGACATACAAAGAACTGCCTGCAGTCATATCATGATTATTTGATTAATGAAACCTCTTGAATTAATTCAAAAATCTACAGCCTCAGATACCATATTTCCTGAAACAAAGGCAGATATTGCTGGAAAAACTCAGCAGGTCTGACCGCATCTGAGAGAGAGAAACAGTCAATGTGTCGGGTCCAGTAACCCTTCTTCAGAACTCAGTTCAGTTCAGACCTCAATTCTGAAGGATCACTAGATCCAAAATGTTGACTCTGCTTTGTCTCCAGCAATTTCAGTTTTTGTTTCAGATTTCTAGCATCCACAACTTTTTTGGTTTTTGTTCAGTGGTTTCTGTACTGTATTTCCTGACGTTGTTTAATATCCATAGACACAAGGGGGGTGATTCAAAGGTGAAACCTTCCCCAGCTAATGCTTTTCTATTGACCACCTACTCTACTTAGAGCCTGGTCAGCTGAAAGCTAAACATCCATAATCAGTGCTGGTGGACAAATCTCACGTAAAACGAGGTAGGAACAAGCATGTCAAGTGGATGTGACACTACTGTAAGGCCCGTCCCAGCTCAGCTCCTTAATGTCGCTGCTGGGGTGCTGCTGTTTAAACTGCCCGTACTCGGGGAAGAGAAGGGTCCAGATTAGTTGGGTCTTCCAGGGAGGTTAAGTTATTCACATCTAGACTCACCACTTGTAATGAAGATGTGGGTGTACTGTACCTTTAAGAGAGTTAAAAGCTATTAGTGATGGCACCAAGTGTTCTCAATAAGAAACAATGTAACATGTGCTCTAGCTACAGGGATAACTAGGTTAGCTGGTTGCCTGGAAATGACAAAACAGATTCAAATTAGGCCGATCAGTTGAAAATATAGCCTGAAAAGTACCAAACTCCAATCCAGTTTGGATTTAGTATATTGACAATCCTAAAAGCCAATGACATCATTGGATGCTTTGGGGGGGGGGAATAAGACCAGGAAAAATTGAACAGTTGAGAGGAGAACTGCCAAGCCCCAGCATGTAAAAAACTACCCGAGAAATAGCTCTCTTAAAAGTATCTTTATTGATCAGTAACCCGTGAAGCAGAAGTCCCTAAGAAGAAGAAAAGAAGACAGGAAATCAGACAAAACTGAAAACTGCCTGGTTTTGAGATAAGAGGTTATTAGATTACTTACTGTGTGGAAACAGGCCCTTCGACCCAACAAATCCACATCGACCCGCCGAAGCACAACCACCCAGACCCAGTCCCCTACATTAACCCTTTCAGCTAACACTACGGGCAATTTAGCGTGGCCAATTCACCTAACCTGCACATTTTTGGACTGTGGGAGGAAATCGGAGCACCCAGAGGAAACCCACGCAGACACGGGGAGAATGTGCAAACTCCACACAGTCAGTCCCCTGAGACGGGAATTGAACCCGGGTTTCTGGCGCTGTGAGGCAGCAGTGCTAACCATTGTGCCACCGTTCTGTTTTGTAAATCATAATCGGGGGTTTCATCGGACTAGCATTATAGATTGGAAGGTAAAGATAGGTTAGAGGAAGGAGTTGTAGATAGTTGTTAGTGAATTATTCTCTGTTATACTTTAAGAAATAAAGTTGTTAATGTTTACTTTAACCACTTTTTGACCTTTTGAATTTTCACAGATTACTGCACGGGATAAATCTTTTCTGTGTTGCTGGTTTTAACTACGCAGGAGGGTTTACCCTGTGTCGTAACACAATGAAGAACAACAAAAGAAACACAGGAGGCAGCTGTCGGTCATTGAGTTTTCTATCTGAGAGCTGCAGGGGCAAAAAGGGACAACCTGCAACTTCAAAAATAGAAATTGCCGGAAAAGCCCAGCAGGTCCGGCAGCGTCTGTGAAGAGAGAGCAGAGTTAACGTCTCAGATCGAGTGACGCTTCCTCAGAACCGATCTCACAACTTCCTCTCCACAGATGCTGCCAGACCAGCTGAGCTTTTCCGGCAATTTCTATTTTTCTTTCTGATTTACAGCATCCGCATTTCTTTGGTTTTTCATCCTGCAGCTTGATGGCAACAGTTGCCATCTTAATTCTTCCCTATTCCACGCGCAGGGAGAGCATTGCCAGCCTGGTCGCCACTTGGCAAAGTTGTGAGTAGAGAGGGATGAAAATAAATATTTCCACTGAGGAGATTTTTATTTATTCACTCACTGAACATGGGCGTCACTGTCTGTCCTTTGTTGCCCCAGAGATGGTGGTGGCGAGCTGCCTTTATTGAACCACTGTAGCTCACATGCTGTAGATAGACCCACAATGCCCTTAGGAAAAGACTCCCTGGATTTTGACCCAGCAACATGTTTGGAAAGATACTTATCAGAGTTTCCAAAGGAAATCTCTGGGCCAGGGCAATGCAAGTGTAATAAATGACTTGTTGAAACTTTATTGCTGGAACAGCACAGCAGGTCAGGCAGCATCCAGGGAACAGGAGATTCGACGTTTCGGGCACAGGCCCTTCTTCAGGAATGTCATTCCTGAAGAAGGGCCTGTGCCCGAAACGTCGAATCTCCTGTTCCCTGGATGCTGCCTGACCTGCTGTGCTGTTCCAGCAATAAAGTCATTCCAGCAATAATGTCATTCCTGAAGAAGGGCCTGTGCCCGAAACGTCGAATCTCCTGTTCTCTGGATGCTGCCTGACCTGCTGTGCTGTTCCAGCAATAAAGTTTCAACTTTGATCTCCAGCATCTGCAGACCTCACTTTCTCCTCTAATAAATGACTTGCGCAACTCATTTCTCTTTGACAGAAAAATCCAGCCCAACTGTTGTCACTGACAACTTTGTATCATTGATAGTTTATTGCAGTCATTTCTTCCATAGAGCGATAGCCATGGCCCGTACAATACAAATAACACTTGAAGTTTTGGCAAGGTAATCACATTATAGCCAATTTTAAAAGTTTGCACTTTAGAAACAGTCAATCGTGTTATACCCAATGCGCGTTGATGAAATGTGCATTATGGCAAAACTACCTCTATTGTATCAGGTACACAATGCTTCCTCATGCCTCAACATTACAATCATATGATTCTCAGTTGAACACAATCAACGTCGCTTAGTCAGACTGAACTTGAACACTGCTTAAAAGAGAGATGCTTTGTTGAGGTTTCCTGTCTTTTAATCATTAGGACAAATACAAGAATGCCAAATTTTAAAAACAAACAACAATTCATACAACAGGAAAAAGGGGGACTGATTGGCTGGCAAGTGAACCTTGTTTTTTCAATTACATGGAACAGAGGGTACCTCGTCTCCTCTGTGGCTTTCTCCATGGCAACTCTTCGGCCAATTAGATTCGACTTCTGCTGTAGTATAAATTGCTGTGCACTTTTTAACCTGACATTCTTGCAGTTGTCCTAATGACTGCAGGATGACAAGCTTCAGCTTTTCAACGAGATTCAAAGAAATAGCCAGTTATAAGTCACAATGTAAAATCCACCATGGTCAGAGGTAAGGTAACAAGAAACAAAGAATTGGAGACAGAGAGCAGAATTGTCAGAATCAGAGAAATAAATGTGATTTCTGTTTAATTGTATGGTACAATTCTGCCTTCAACTTTCCATGGAACAGTTAAACTCAGGCTCCTGTGCACAGCTTCAGTTTTTCAAAAGCATTCCCATTGCCATATTACCGCTTTGTTTCATTTAAGCCTTATAACTAACTTAGTGATTTTTAAGTGTGTCAAATAAATTTTAAATGAATCTTAACCATTTTACTTAATGGTGATTGAACGCAGAGTCATTGAATTTGATGCTGTTTGAGGGTATCATTGCTTTGTCAATTGAGAATCAGTCAGTAGTCTGTTCACGGCCCTAGTTCAGAGATGTTATTACACACTGCTGGAGCAGGTGGTACTTGAACCCTGGCACTCTGGTCCAGAGGTAGGAACACTACCACTGCACCACAAGAGGCCCCCATTAAAAGCCCCTATGTCTAAGGTACTTAAACAATCAGTGTCCTTCACTTGTGTATCCTTCATTGTGACAATACAATTAGCTTCCCATTAACACAGAAATGGATGCACTGTTGGGACCTTTGGATCGAATAGCTGCAAGTACACCTGAGTTTATAGTTTTTAAGCAGTAGCCATACTACAGCAAGGAGTCAAATAATGTAAGAACTAGGAGCAGGAGTACGCCATCTGCCCGATTAAGCCTGCTCTGCCATTCAATAAGATCATGGTTAATCATTTCATGGGCTCAGCTCCACTCACTTGCCCATTCAGCATAACCTTTAATCCCTTTTATTGCTCATTGCCTTAAAAACATTCAACGAGGAAGCCTCAACTGCTTCAGTGGGCAGGGAATTCCACAGATTCACAAGCCTTTGGGTGAAGAAGTTCCTCCTCAGCTCAGTCCTAAATCTGTTTCCCCTTACGTTGAGGCTGTGCCTCATTGTTCTAGTTTCACCTGCCAGTGGAAACACCCTCCCTGCTTTTATCATATCTATTTCCTTCAAAATTTTACATGTTTCTATAAGATCCTCCCTCACTCTTCTAATGAGAAGAGCCCCAGTCTACTCAATCTCTCCTCATAAACTAACCCTCTCAACTCCAGAATTAAACTAATGAACCTCCTCTGCATTCCCTCCAGTACATCCCTTCTCAAGCAAAAAGATCACAGTACTCTCAATGTGGCCTTTAAGGTAAACCAAGTGATTACAGGCCAGCAGCGATTTCTGGATTCGAAAGATATTTTCGGTAGGTTCTGGTCAATAAATTATTTTCAGCGACACTGGTGTTCTGAATGTTTTATTTGCAGTAATCCTAGAGTGAGAGCACAAACACATCACAACCTATAAATTAGTTGTGAGACCAAAACTTCCTCGAAAATCTGACAGCAGAGAAGACAAAAGAAGCAAATACACCCCTAAATTCAGGGGGGGGGGGGGGGGGGGGGGTTCCTTTTACAGAAAGCATACAGGTTCGATTCTGGACCTGGGTTCAATTCCAGCCTCGGGTGACTGTCTGTGTGGAGTTTGCACATTCTCCCTGTGTCTGCGTGGGTTTGCTCCGGTTTCCTCCCACAGTCCAAAGGTGTGCAGGTTCGGGTGAATTGGCCATGCTAAATTGCTCATAGTGTTCAGGGATGTGTAGGTTAGGTGCATTAGTCAGGTATAAATGTAGAGTAATAGGGTATGGGTGGGTTGCTCTCTGGAGGATTGGTGTGGACTTGTTGGGCTGAAGGGCCTGTTTCCACACTGTAGGGGTTCTGTGATTCCAAAATGGAGATCTCTTACATCCTCAGGTAAAGTTATGGCTGACTTTAAGCGTATCTTGGCTCTCAATTGGAATCAGAGTCAGAGAGTCTAACCAAGTTTCCCAAACTAAACTAGCTGCATTTAGCTCATATTCCTCCAAGCCTTTCCTATTTATGTATTCCCCAAATGTCTTTTAAATGTTGTAACTGTACCTGCATCTACCACTTCCTCTGGAAGTTCATTCCACATATGAACCACACTCTGTGTGAAAAAATTGCCCCTCAAGTCCCTTCAAATCTTTCTCCTCTCACTTTAAAAATATACCCCCTAGTTTTGAACACCCCCACCCTGGGGAAATACCTCTGCTTTTTACCCTAAATGCCAGTGAAAAAAGTCCAAATCTACCAGCCTCTCCCTCCAACTCAAGCCCTCCAATCCTGGTAACATCCTGATAAATCTTTTCTGCACCCTCTTCAATTTAATAATAATATCTTTCCTACAGCAGGGACACCGTCAATGTTAAAGTTACAGTTACATTCCCTCTGACAAACTGATGAAGGTGTGTGTATGTCTGATCCATGCACACTATCATGTAAATAGGTGGCTAATGGGGTTGCAAAAGCAGTGGTGTTAATTTTTCAAAATTCTCTAGATTTTCCAATAGTTTAGTTTAGTTTGGGAATACAGTATAGAACACACTGGAAATATGGTGAAGGCAGATTTAATCAAGAATTTAAGAGGATGTTTATTTAGATAAAAAAAAAATGCAAGGGTTGGTGAAAAAGCAAGAGATTGACATTAGGTAATGATGCTCATTTAACAGGCACAATGGGCTGAAGAGACTTATTCTGTGCTGTAACACATCTGTGATTTAATTCACATTCTGTTTCTCTATTTTTCCTGCTGCAGTGGACAATCTCTTCTATTCCCACATTCTATCCCATATGTCACATCCGTTCAGCTAACCTGTCTGTACCTCTGTAGACTATTTGCACCCTCCTCACAACTCACTTTACAACTCAAACACAAACAGAAATCGCTGGAGAAACTCAGCAGGTCTGGCAGCATCTGTGGAGAATGAAACAGAATTAACATTCCGGGTCCAACGACCCTTCTTCAGAACGCTCTTTCTTCAGATCTTTCTGAAAAAGGATCACTGGACTTGAAACGTTAACTCTGTTTCTCTCTCCACAGATGCTGCCAGACCTGCTGAGTTTCTCCAGCAATTTCTGCTTGTGTTTTGGATTTCCAGCATCCACAGTTCCCTGTTTCTTTTTCCCTTTCCTATCAATATTTGTAACTTCAGCAAATTTGGCAAAAATGCCTTCTATCCTTCTACACTACTTAAAGCAGGAATCACTATATTCCTGGTATATCCTGCCTAAGCAATATAGTAATGTCAGTTTGACTTGTTGCCAACATTTCACTTAAAAACACACTTTGACTCTTTGGTCTTTTAAAAAGAAATTGTAACAATTCCTTTTGCTTTGTCCCTGTCCTTTATGACCTTAGCTTGTTTACGCAAATTCCTTCAATTCCTGTTAGACACAGTGCTCAGTCACTTCAGATTTCATTTTAAAAATTCGAACAATGAGATTGTGCATTTCCTAAAAATGCCAAAGAAATCGAATACAGAAAAGATGGTATTAAAAGCACACTATGAACCTGGAAAATATTATTCTTCAAAGCCTTTAAGGCACTGACCCATTAAAAGTACTGTTGCTCTTTTTAGTTTCTTTCAGACTATTCTGTTCCAAACTGATGAACATTTCTCATTAAGTCTTATTCCAAATAAATTCAACATTTACTTGGGTGAGAATTCTGGATGTTTTACAGCAAGATCAAGTCATAAAGGTATTCCGGTCCCACTCACTTCAATGACTGAGATTTAAACTTTTAGCATATGGGCAGTACGGTGGCTCAGTGGTAAGCACTGCTGCCTCATGGTGGCTTCAATTCCAGCCTTGGGTTTCCTCCGGGTGCTCCGGTCTCCTCCCTCTGTCCAAAGATGTGCAGTTTAGGTGGATTATCCATGCTAAACTGCCCATAGTATATAAGGATGTGTTGATTAGCCATGGAAAATACAGGGGTTATAGGATTGGGTCTAGTAGGGATGCTCTTCCAAGGGCCAGAATAAACCCGATGGACCGAATGGCCTGCTTCCAAATTGTATGGAGTCTATGATTCTATATCAGTTCCCTTTGGGGCTGTGTGAGAAGGTTTCTTATGGAACAATATTGAAAGTGCATTGGAACAGAAACGTCAGCAAATTCAATTGAGATGCTTTTTCCAAAACAAATCAATCGAGGGATGTGTAACACATTGAAGAATAAATTCCGTCGTCCCTTGCTCCCATTAAGGTGCTCCTCTACAAAGGATGAGCTACGAAGCTGTTGTGACAATTCTCAATGGTCAGTCAAAAGGTCCGTAGCCTCACAAATCATCAGACAATTTGCATATCTTTAATTGTTTTGACCTTGGGTTCGACAGGTAGACAGTCATTGTCTCATCTTATCTCAATAGATCCTACATATTTAAAAGCTATGGAGCATTAAATGACTTTGTCACCACTAGATTTAATGATTCCTGTGTGGCTTTGCACATTATTCCAGACTTTGTTGTCCCTGTACTATGCATCGAGTCCCATTCTTCCATTATCCCTGTTCTTGCTGACCCACATCGGTGCTGCTGAATCAATGCTGCAATTTAAAACTTCTCTTCCTTTGTTTACAAATCACACTGCGGCCTCTCTCTGTAATTTTCCCCAGCTCCACAACACTTCAAAACATCACTGCTTCTCCAGTTCCAAAGTAGTCACACCTTCAGTTACCTGTGCCCTGAGTCTGTAATTCACACCATATACCTCTCCACCTCCCCCATCTTTTCAGACACTCATCAAAGCCTACCTGAAGTGTCTTCACATCAGCTCTGACAAAGAGTCATCTAGACTCGAAACATTAGCTTGCTCTCTCTCCATGGGATGCTGCCTGGTTGTTGTTTTCAGTACAGATTCCAGTGTCTGCAGTAATTTACTCCTGCTGGGACCAGCCTTTGGCCATCTCAACTTATATAACCTGATGTCACATCACACCTGTGCAGCTCAGTGGAACACTTTACTACCTTGAAGGTGTTATGTAAATGAAATGGTTGTTGACATAGATCGCAAAATTACACTGCTAATCCATCATTCCAGAAATTAGTTCAGGGGCCAGAGAAACATCTTCAGATTTTTTTCATAGAAACTGTGACTATCGTTATCCATACTACAGTTACTTAAAGAGAAGTCACGGCAGATGAAAGCTATACTTTTGGTGTGAACAATCCCTTTCGAAACAAGGTGATACTAAATATCCATGATTTCTGGATTTTCCCTCAAGTTTTGTATTAGGTTAAATGGTTCTTTATATCTGTAAAACTTTTCAGTGAACCGTAATGCTCTGAATGTGCTCATGTATTAGTTACATTGGAGCAGAGTTTCAGAGAAGGTGAGTTCATATGCCAACATGGATCAAGTGTTCAAAGTCATTGAGTCATACAACACAGAAACAGATTCTTCGGCCAACCAGTCCATGCTGACCATGTTTCCAAACTAAACTATTCCCACCTGCCTGCCTGCCCATATCCCTCCAAATACTTCTTATTCATGTATTTATCCAAATGTCTTTTAAACGTTATAACTGTAACTGCATCCACCACTTCCTCTGGAAGTTCATTCCACACACGAACCACTCTGTAAAAAGGTTGCCTCTCTCATCCTTTTTAAATCTTTCTCCTTTCACCTTGAACATATGCTCCCTAGTCTGTGTGAACTGGTTCACTCACATCCATTAGTGAAGGAAACCTGCTGCACATACCCAGCCTGGCCAATATGTGATTCCAGTCCAGCACATGGGCAACCTCCCATCTCAGGAAGATGATGGACTTGCAGCAAACAGTGCATTTCAGATGCCATTTGGTGAATCTCTGAAGCAGCTGACCCTCGGTCTTGCCTCAAGTGATGCAACTGGGGGCTTGTCCTTTTTGGGGTGGCTGTCCATTGCCAGGTT
This sequence comes from Chiloscyllium plagiosum, assembly GCF_037043375.1. Classification (NCBI taxonomy): domain Eukaryota; kingdom Metazoa; phylum Chordata; class Chondrichthyes; order Orectolobiformes; family Hemiscylliidae; genus Chiloscyllium; species Chiloscyllium plagiosum. Next base: position 13,488,817 of record NW_028270172.1, read on the forward strand.
GCTGAAGCTATGGCTCATTGGAGTGATTCACCAAGAAGTGTTGCCATTCTTCCCTCTGGTCAGTCAGCAACTCCTGGGTGGGATATTCAATGCTCACAGCTTTTCCTAAAACACTTGCCAGCATAAACTGTAAGCTTGAAATGGCTGAATTTTAATTGCTCTCTAACTGCAATTTGAAAAGTCTCATCCTTGTTTTGAAATCAGTCTGTGATCTCTCTCTGTAATCTCCTCCAGCCCCACAACTCCTTAAAATATTGGTGCTCCTCAAAATTGGCTTCTTGAACATCTCTGATGTTAATCTTTGTTTCTTAACAATTGCTCTCTAAGTGACTAAACAATCTACATTCAAAGAGGCAGCTCCTCACCAGTTCCGCAATGTTAGGGACCGGCATTAAATGCTGGCCTTGCCCATGATACTCTGTGAACGTGTTGTCTGAAAGGTTAGTAAAGACAGAAACTCTCAGCACCTTTTTAAAAAAACTACTTGGATTTGTACTTCAGGTGCTGTAACCTACAAAGCTGCAGAGCAAGACAGAGAAGGTGGAATTAGACTGAACATCTCACCTCTTGGCCAGTATGAACACAATGAGGTAATGGTCTCCTCCTGTGCCTGAGAATCTTTCTATGCTGCTAATTAACTAAAAATAACTTACTACGTGGTGGAGGTGAGGGGAAGCAAATGGAGCCAAGATATAGTCAAACTGCATCCAAAATAAGCCTCTTTCAGAAAGAACATGAGTCAAAAACATCTGCAATCCAGGATAGTGCGAATGAAATAGAGTGCAGACTAGAGGGAGATGAGGGGGAGGAATAATGGTAACCTGACTGCCCACAACCCCCACAATATACTTGACATAATTTATCACAACACATTTCTGAAAAAATGCTTATTTTTCTATCATGCCATAACTCAGCTTTATTCCCAATCCCAGCCTCTTTGTTTAAGAGATGACAGTGCACTGGCGATGAGGGGTGGGGGATGGAATTGGTTGGTCAGATGGATTTACACCCTTTCAATTGAATTAATGGATTGAAATTCCAGTGAGAGTGTGTGATCCCAGCACCGGAATTCCCGGGATAGAGTCTCAGTGGGAAATGGAGCACAAATTCACAACAGTTAGCCTTTAATGGCATTCTTAATCTGCACACTGCCAGCACGTTAGCAATCCATTTAATGAATTTATTTGAGCCAGCGTCTCCAGCTGCTGCCAAATTGTTTTACTTCAACATTGACTGAAATGTAGGAAGAATATGGGCGACACGGTGGCACAGTGGTTAGCACCGCTGCCTCACAGCGCCAGAGACCCGGGTTCATTTCCCGACTCAGGCAACTGTCTGTGTAGAGATTGCACATTCTCCCCGTGTCTGCGTGGGTTTCCTCCGGGTGCTCCGGTTTACTCCCACAGTCCAAAAATGTGCAGGTCAGGTGAATTGGCCATGCTAAATTGCCCATAGTGTTATGTGAAGGGGTAAATGTAGGGGGGGTGGGTTGCTCGTCGGAGGGTCGGTGTGGACTTGTTGGGCTGAAGGGCCTATTTCCACACTGTAAGTAATCTAATCTAATACCCAAGCACCAGCGTTTGGTGATTAGATGAAAAGTGTTGGAAGGATTTTGGAGTGGAGCGCAAATACCGATATAGACCAGTTTGCAGCGAACAGGTAAAACTGCTAGAATCTTTCCAGATTGTATACAGGGCTGTTCTCCTATTAGAGAGAGATGATTGATGGTGGTTTAGCTTGAGGGTCACCACACCTCAGGCAAGGGGAGAGGTTGAGAAGGAAAGATCTTCATGGTAACCTCAGGCAGTGATGGGAATTGAACCCACTCTGTGGGCATCACTCTGCATCACAAACCAGCCATCCAGCCAACTGAACACCATGAATGCCAAGTGGTCATTGACACCAAGAGTTGCTATGGTTTCCTTCTCAGTGGGTATCCTAAATCGGTTTATTGACAATTCCTTTCACAGCAGGTAAGAGGAAAGAGGAGGGACTGAGGGCAAAATGCGGTTTATAAAATCACAAATGCTGGAGAAACTCAGCAAGTCTGGCAGCCTCCATGGAGACAGAAACAGAGTTTCAAGACCCAAATTTTGAAGAGGGGTCATATCAGACCCAAACTTAACTCCATTTCTCTCCATCTCTCCACAGATGCTGCCAGTCCTGTTGAGTTTTTCCAGCATTTTCAGTTTTATTTCAGATCTCCAGCATCCGCAGTATTTTATTTTTAATGAAGAGAATGCCATCTATTGTTTAACAGTCCCAACTTTGAACTCAGCTCCTTGCTACAAGGGTAAGGTTGGTCAATTTACCCTAAAGTGCTTCTTTCAACACCAACCAACACAATTTAATGAGTGTAACCCAATTATGTCCCTTTCTTTCCTGCAACTATCAGATTAACTAACCTCACAGTGATCTAATAAAATCATATCCTGGCCTGAGTATAGCAAGGGACTGATGTCTTAAGTGGCACAGAAATGAAATACTGTCCTACTCAATTTCTGCCTCCATGCTCCCTTACAGACAATAAATTATGTTGCAATAAACAGAAAGAGTTTTGTGCACAGAATTCTGTTTAAAATGGAGCTTTGTTCTCTCTATTCTTTTACAGGACATGACTAGCAAGCCCCTCTTTGCTGATCATCCCTAACTGACCTTGATACCAAGCAGCTTGTTGAGGCCATTTTAAAGTCAACCCCATTGCTGTGGGTCTGGAGTCACATGGAAGCCAGACCCAGTAAGGACGGCAGATTTCCTTCCCCAAAGAGACATTGGTAAACCAGTTGGGCTGACTCAGTGGTTAGCACTGCTGCCTCACAGCATCAGGGAGCTGGTTCGATTCCAGCCTTGGGTGACTGTGTGGCGCTTGCACATCCTCCCCTATGTCTGTGTGGATTACCCCCGGGTGCTCCAGTTACCTCCCACAGTCCAAAGATGCGCAGGTTAGATGGACTGGCCATGCTAACTTGCCCGTAGGGATCAGGCCATGGGGAATGCAGGGTTACAGGGATGGGGTGAGGGGCTACCTATGAGCGGGATGCCCTGCCTCAACCACAGTTTCTCTCCCCCGTGGTAAACAGGGTCCTCACTGGTGTTGGTCCCATTTCCTGGACTTGTACTTTCACCTCTTTGTCTATATCCCAGGATCAGGATAGGATTCCTCTCGTCCTCATCAGCTGCCTCTCACAGCCTCCACCATTCTTGGATTACCTCATGCTATTTCTGTCACTGCATCTTCCCTTTCCCTTTCAGTGTTCTGAGGGGAGTGTCCTTTCTGTGACAACATCTTATGCTAAATAAATTGCAATGTTTTTTGCCAAAAGTATGTTGGCAGCCTGTATGAATACATTCGGTGACTGACTATCATGGCAACCAAATTGCAAAGATAAAACTTATGATCACTTTGGGATCAGACTTGTCCCAGTATTACCTCCTGCTAGAATCATGACAGCTCTGTGAGCAAACAAAATCTCCTCATCTTTGTTTTAAACAGGTGATCCCTTATGTTAAACAGTTTTAGATTCTCCCACAAGAGATAAGACTTTTTCCAGGTCCTCAGGAGTTTATATGTTTCAAGCAAATTGCTGTTTTTCTAAACTCCAGTGGATACAAGCTCCACCTATACAGCCTTTCCACAGACTAACCACCTACTACAGGTAATAGTTTCGTAAATCTCCAATCCTTTTCTAATGGGTTTATATCCTTTCTTAAATAAGGAGGTCAATACTGTGCAAAGTACTCTAAATGTGGTTTCATCAGTGCCCTGTATAATGGGAACATAAGCTCCCTACAATTGTATTAAATTATCCTCACAGTAAGCAAGAACATCCCATTAGCTTCCTATTTACAGGGGAAACTCAATTATCCGAAGGACATGGGCAGAGAGGATTTCGTTCAGATTCCAGAAATAGATGCTGGATAACATACTTAGCCACACTTCTGGACATTACAATCTTATTCAGATGATCCGAAGTTTGGTTAATCAAATGCTAGATAATCGAGGTTCCTCTGTACTTGGTGTACCGACTTACGCACTTTTGTTGAGTCATGCACTATGACACCAAAATCCATCTACATCTCAGACATCTGCAGTGGGCTCACCATTTGATTAATGACCATTTTTTATTCTTCCTGCCAAAATAAATAATTTCCCATTTTCCTGAAATACAATGCATCTGGCAGACCTTCTGTCATTCTCTTAAACGATCTATACTTTTGTGGAGCCTCCTAATGGTCTCCTCACAAGTTACTTCCTGACCCATCCTTTGGTCTTTGGGAAATTCAGCAACCATACTTTCTGTCCCTTCATTCAAGTCTTTTATAGAAATTGGAAAACATTGAGGCCTAGCCTTGATCCCAACCCAAAAAAATGACCTATTCATGTCTACTCCCTGTTTACTGCCAGCCACTCTGTATCCATGCCAATATGTTACACTGATCCCATATGCTTTTATTTTCTACAATAATTTTTGATGAAATACCTTATCAAATATCTTCTAGAGGACTAAATGCAGCACATCCAATGGTTCCTCTTTATTCACAGCACGTTACTTTCTTAAAGAACTCTAATAAATTGGTTAAGCATTATTTCCCTATCACAAAACCATGTTGAATCTGACTGAATAACTTGAACCTAAGTGCCTGCTATCATGTCTTTAATAATCACTTCTAACATCCTCTGTATATAAAAGGAAAGTCACCACAGTCTTACCAGACCATAGGGTGCAGGCTCATAGCTTCTTGAAAGTACAGTCACAGGTAGATAGGATAATGAAGGCGGCATTTGGTATGCTTTCCTTTATTGGTCAGAGTATTAAGTATAGGAGTTGGGAGGTCATGTTGCAGCTGTACATGATGTTGCTTAGGCCACTTTTGGAATATTGTGTGCAATTCTGGTCTCCCTCGTGTCGGAAGGATGTTGTGAAACTTGAAAGGGTTCAGAAAAGATTTACAAGGATGTTGCCAGGGTTGGAGGATTTGAGCTGTAGAGAAAGGCTGAATAAGCTAGGGCTGTTTTCCCTGGAGTGTCGGAGGCTGAGGGGTGACCTTACTGAGGTTTATAAAATCATGAGGGGCATGGATAGGGTAAATGGACAAGGTATTTTCCCTGGGGTGGGGGAGTCCACAACTAGAGGGCATAGGTTTAGGGTGAGAGGGGAAAGATATAAAAGGGACCTAAGGGGCAGCTTTTTCACAGAGGGTGGTGTGCGTATGGAATGGGCTGCCAGAGGAAGTGGTGGAGGCTGGTACAATTGCAACATTTAAAAGACATCTGGATGGTTATATGAATAGGAAGGGTTTAGGAGGGATATGGGCCAAGTGCTAAAAAATGGGATTGGATTAGGTTAGGATATCTGGTCGGCATGGATGTGTTGCAACGAAGGGTCTTTTTCTGTGCTGTACATCTCTATGACTCTATGACTGCTCTGTCATTAGGTAGAGATGACTGGTGATGGTTTAACCGGAGGGTCACCACACTTCAACGAGGGGAAGGAGAGTCCTTCATGGTAACCTCAGCCGGTGCGGGAATTGAACCCACGCTGTTGGCATCACTCTACATCACAAACCAGCTGGCCAGCCAACTAATGTGAAGCTAACTGGTCCACTGTTTGCTGCTTTCTGTCTCCCTCCCTTTTTGAGTAAAAGAATTATGTTTGCTATTTGCCAATCTAAACAGAACTATCCCTGAATCCTGGGAGTTTTTGAAAATTAGAACCAATGCATTAACTATCTCAATAGCCACTTTTAAGATTCTAGGATGAAGTCCATCAGGACCTGTCAGCTCAGTGTGCCAACAATTTACTCAGTACCACTTCTGTGGCGATTGGAATTTTCTTGAGTTTCTCTCACCCTCCATTTCCAGATTTACAGCTTTTCTGGGATGTTACTTATACCTTTGCAGGGAAAATACCTGCTCAATTCACCTGCAATCCCCTAATTTCCCACCATTAATTCTCCAGATTTACTTTCTATAGTATGAACACTTTTTAAAACTATCTATAGAAAGTCTTTGCATCCGCTCTTGTATGTCTAGCTAGTTTTCTCTCGTGTTTAGCAATCTCAATCAATCATTGCTGCGTTTATATTCTGTCCAATATTCTCACCCGCCTCTCATCTTTGTGCAATGGTGTGCTTTTTCGTTAAGTTTAATACAATCTTTAACCTCTTCAGTTAACCAGATGGTAAACGCTCTTATATGAATTTCATTTCACATTGTAATGCATCTATTCTGCACATTCTGAAATATCCCCTTAAACATTCATCACTACATCATGATTGACATATTCTTTAACCTACTTTGTCAGTTAGCGTTGCTTTTGATCTGTCAGAACTGCTTAAAACCGGTTTCAGTTCTGAAGAGAGTGTGTCAACCTTAAACGTTGACTGTTTCTCTCTGCACAGATGCTGCCAGGATTGCTGAGAATTACCAGCAATTTTCTGTTCCTGCACCAGTGACAATTTCCATGTTCAGTTTGAAAACAGTACTGGCATACTGTAACAAATATGAGTTCATTTGGAAAACTGCTGAGCTGAGGGAATTTTCAATGATGCTCCTTAATTAGGTATTCATGTGAGCCCTCAGCAGCCAAGAATTTTTAATGGGATTCAGCCCTTTCAAGACAAAAATAGTTCCAACCATTCTTACAGCTGCAAGTAATTTGTTTTGTCTTTACAAAAGGCTGGAAGGGGAAAAAGAAGTGGCTGGAACACATTCAAAGGGAGATAATGTAGGGGTCATACATCAGCCCCTACACTGACCAACCTTGGCTTTTGATCAAGCTGATTTATTTATTTATTATCACATATATCTGGAAAAATACAGTGAGAAGTGTTTTGTCACCACAATCCAATGCCATTTTCAGTTACAAAAAGAATAAAAAGAAACTGCATATAATAGAGGTCATCTTCTTACAGAGATGGCAATAATCCTTTGTGGAGCTTGACTCTTTACCTATTTCCTTAAAGCCCAGTCTTTGAGCTAGTTTTTACTCACCGAACCTAATATCTTCATAGTCATACAGCACGGAAACAGACCCTTTGGTCCCTGACTGATTTTGTTTTATAACACAATACATGAAATTCCTTAGGAAGTTTCATTGCACTAAGGATGCTCTTATAAATATAGGTTGTTGTTGTAAAAGGCTGTAGAAGGTTTCGGAGTATGTCTATGAACAAGTGTATCCTCTCTGCATTGACTACATTTAACAATGCACCACAGAAAACGACAGCTGCTCTGCCCAGGACAGTAAGAAACTACAGAAGGCTGTGTGCACAGCCCAGACCATCCCTGAAGCCAACCTCCCATCCATGGAATCCATCTCCACTTCTTGTTGCCGCGGAGAGGCTGCCAACATCATCAAAGACCCCTCCCACTCTGATTATACTTTAGATTAGATTAGATTACTTACAGAGTGGAAACAGGCCCTTCGACCCAACAAGTCCACACCGACCCGCCGAAGCGCAACTCACCCAGACCCATTCCCCTACATTTACCCCTTCACCTAACACTACGGGCAATTTAGCATGGCCAATTCACCTGACCTGCACATTTTTGGACTGTGGGAGGAAACCGGAGCACCCGGAGGAAACCCACGCAGACACGGGGAGAACGTGCAAACTCCACACAGTCAGTCGCTTGAGGCGGGAATTGAACCCAGGTCTCTGGCGCTGTGAGGCAGCAGTGCTAACCACTGTGCCACCGTGCCGCCCGTTTCCAACTTCTTCCCTCAGGCAGAAGGTACAGAAGCTTGAAACACACGAACCTGCAGGTTCAGGAGCAGCTTCTTCCCTGCTATTATTACACTGCTGAATCAACCTCACTAACTTCAAATCAAATGTTGATCTTGCTTTTGTGCACCTCCTGTGCAGTGTAATCTGTATGCCTCACTCTGTCTAAGCACCCCATGATCTGTAGAACCTTGTTTGCCATGATCTACCTGTATAGCTCGCAAAACAAAACTTTTCACTCTGCTTTGGTACACGTGACAGCAATAAAACGTATCAAAGCGGAAGTCAATTGCCAACATGATGGTCAAAAAAACAAAGTGAAGAGGATACATGATACAGGATACATGAACATCAACTAGCCACAAAATGACATGACCCTCTCTCACTAGTATCCTTACATACAGATAAGGAAGGACACCACTTCAACTGGGACAACACATCCATCCCAGGATAAGCCAAACAGAGACCTGCACGAAAATTCCTAGAAGCATGGCATTCCAACTGGAACTCTATCAACAAACACATTGACTTGGATCCCATCTACCAACCCCTGAGAAAAATGACAGGAAACGACATCACCACAGGAAATAACGTCACCAACCCAAGGAAACCCAAACATACAAATAGAAAACAGGAAACACCAGCAGTGCTTCGTCCGGAGGCTCACTGAAGATGTTACCTAGTATGGTGATGAAACATCTGAAAATGAACCTTCCAGCTCAGCGAGCAAAACTACATCCAGAAGTGAAGAGGTGCTACATGATTACGGTGTGAGATTATTGCCCTATTTACAGATCAACAGCACTCTCCATTCCGTGTAGAACGCGTGCGTGGCTCTCTTTTTAAGTTACATTTATATACTTGCTTAGCAGATGAGGACATCATGGTCAAGATTAGCTTTTATGCACCAGTAGAATGTGAGGTATAACAACTTGTAAGCAAATACAAGTCCTGAGGAGAGAAAAGAACAGACTCATAACAAACAAAGGAATAAATCTGTGAGAGGGTGAAGGGCGAAAGTGATTAAATGAGAGACAGGGATAATGCATCATAGAATCACTCCAGTGTGGAGACAGGCCATTTGGCCCAACAAATTCACACCAACCCTCCAAAGAGTAACCCACCCAGACCAATTCCCCTACCTTATTATTCTACATTTCCCCTAACAAATGCTTCTAACCTATACATCCCTGAACACTACAGGCAATTTAACATGGCCAATCCACCCTAACCTGCACATCTTTGGACTGTAGGAGGAAACTGGAGCATCAGAGGAAACCCATGCAGGCACAGGGAGAATGTGCAAACTCCACACAGAAAGTTGCCCGAGGCTGGAATCGAACCAGCCTGTATAATGGTGCAAGGGGAAAGCAGGAGATAATGATGGAAGGAAGGACACAAACAACAGGTACAGAAGAGAATAAAATGAAAACAATAAAAATGGCAATAATAATAAAATCTCTGAACTGAGAAAGGGGAGTAATTAACTTGCATCATCGTGCTTAAAATGTATTTTGAAAGAGCTCAGATCAAGTTTGGGCTCTGCACAACACATTTTAGATTAATTTGTTCATGCTACATAGAGAAACCAATTTGAGATGCAGAATGTCTTATCAATACCTTATGGATTATATTCAGTCCACAAACTCTGCAACATTGGATCAACCTGGCTCTTTCACTACAATCCAAAACCACACAATTGATTTAAAAAGCATAAATTCGGTTATCGCATCAGTGGTCTTACTTAACTCAGTTATTTTAATATGTGGCAGAAATAAATCCTGGGGCTAGTGATTGATGCTTCACTGTGGAGTTATATTCCACACAGCGGGTTTCCCTCCACTTATACAGCAACACTTGCCATAAACTACACAAACCTTGACTGCAATGTCACCTTTGAGAGTTACAGGCTTATAATATGCATGCAAACACAAAAGATTTTCAATCGCATAGCACCTCCTGCACAAATTCAAAAAGCCCCAAAGAGTTTCTGATAACCTCTAGTCACCTTTGCAATGCGGGGAACGCAGCAAACAATTTGCACACAGCAAGCTCCCAAAAACAGTAATGTGACAATAACCAAACGATCACCTTTTAGTTAAAAAAGAGTGATGAAAGAACTGCAGATGCTGTAAATCAGAAACAAAAACAGAGGTTGCTGGAAAAGCTCGGCAGGTCCGGCAGCATCTGAGTTAACGTTACGGATCGAGTTAACGTTACGGATCGAGTGACCCTTCCTCAGAACTGATCTCTCTCCATAGATGTTGTCGGACCTGCTGAGCTTTCCCAGCAATTTCTGTTTTTGTATCACCTTTTAGTGTTCTTGGTTGCAGAATAAATACCTGCCAGGTTAGTACAACTAATTCTCCTTGTTGTTTTCAAAATAACATCTTTTTTTAACGTCTGCACTGGCCTTTGATTTAATGTCTCAGGCAAAAGATGAGGTCTCTGATAGTGCAGCACTTCCCTTGTCGCTGCACTGTGAGGGGGACCCAACCCTTTAAGCTTCTGACTTAAAGGTGAGAATGTTACAGCAGAGTGATGGCTAACATGGTAGCTGCACACTGCACCATCCAACTGCAAAGTAAAATTATATGAGGCTCTGACTGTTCAGTATTTGGAAATTCTAACTGTCACAGCTTTAGACAGTTCCTTTGATTCAGCGGAGGAGGGTGGTGAAGGGTAAGAGGAAGAGGTTTTTAATAAAGAAAAAGCATTACTTTTTATCCAGATATTCATTTATCTTTCATCAATTGCATTGTTCATTTTGACAATGAAACTGCAGGGCAGCGTAATGAAAATCGCTTAAATAAAAAAGATATTCCTGGAGGCAGAAAAATTGCTGCAGATCGGTGTTTGGAATAATGTTCTCGTGCTTTGAAGGAATCTCATAAAATAATGGCAGATAGGAGGCCATTCAGCCCATCATCTAAATTTACACGCAGAGAGCTATCTCCACATGTAATCCAATTATTTCTCAATTCTTTTGACCGTCACTAGTGTAAATGGAAGCTCATTCCATGGTGGGGATTAGCAGTGGCTGAAGAGTGGCAGGAACAGTGTGGTAGAGCCCTGGAAATCAGTGAGAAGAAGCTTTAATCCAATGTGGCTAATACTATCCTGAACGGAGTTTCATTTCCACAAAGGATCCACATTTGGGGTGGTACAGTGGCTCAGTGGTTAGTACTGCTGCTTCACAGCGCCAGGCCCCCTTGTTTGATTCCTATCTCAGGCGATTGTCTGTGTGGCGTTTGCACATTCTCCCCATGTCTGCGTGGGTTTCCTCCCACAAACCAAAATGTGCAGGTTAGGATGGATTGGCTATGCTAAATTGCCTGTAGTGTTAAGGGCATTAGTCAGAGGTAAATATAGGGGAATGGATCTGGGTGAGTTACTCTTCGGAAGGTCGGTGTGGTTTTGTTGGGCTGAAGGGCCTGTTTCCATACTGTTGGGAATCGAATCTAATCTAATGGATCAGTAAACTCTCCCATGGTAAGTCCGGTCTTGCCCTTTACTTTTCTTTTTGTACAGGATTTTTCTGCCACAGCCAGCATTTGCTGCACATTCCGAAGTGCCTCTGAATTGCACGGCTTGGTCCACCATTTTAGAGTCATGAGTAGGCCAATTTAGCTAAAAATGGCTGATTTCCTTCCACAAAGGGCACTACAAAATGAGCTAAGTTTTTAACAACTATGAATAATTGTACTGTCTAGGTGGCTCAGTGGTTAGCACTGCTGCCTCACAGCGCCAGGGATCCGGGTTCGATTCCATTCTCAGGCCACTGTCTGTGTGGAGTTTGCACATTCTCCCCGTGTATGTGTGGGTCTCCTCCAGGTGCTCCAGTTTCCTCCCACTGTCCAAAGATGTGCAGGTTAGGGTGGGTTGGCCATGGAAAATTGTCCATAGTGTCCAGGGATGTGAAGGCTAGGTGGGTTAGCCAGGGTTACAGGGGGTGTGGGTCTGGGTGGGATGCTTTTCGGAGGTCAGTGTTGATTTGATGGGCTGAATGGCCTGCTTCCACAGCGTAGGGATTCTATGATACTGTCAGTCCTGGGAAGCTCAATTACTAGATTAGAGTAGTGCTGGAAAAGCACAAGAGGTCAGGCAGCATCCGAGGAGCAGGAGAATCGACGTTTCGGGCAAAAGCCCATGAAACATCGATTTTTGGGCTTTTGCCCAAAACGTCGATTTTCCTGCTCCTCAGATGCTGCCTGACTTGCAGTGCTTTTCCAGCACCACTCTAATCTAGACTCTGATTTCCAGCATCTGCAGTCCTCACTTTTGCCAAGCTCAATTACTAGTCACCTGGTATTACCACCACGCCACCATCTCTCCCTCTCCTGCATAGGTCCAAACTTGCAGCTCAAGTGCAGGAGAAACACATAACATATTCTGGTCAAGGTTGAAAGGAGAGAGGACTTAAATGTGTGAGCGGGAGCAACGAAAAAAAACCCAAAATGCATCAGGTGATAGCTAGGACAAACCACACATGGACTTCAAAGTGAAACATGCCAATGTTTTCTCATGTCAGCTATAGCTTGATCATAGAATTCTCACCTGGATGGAGGCAGCTCCAACAACACTCAAGAAGCTTGACACCATCCAGGTCAAAGCAGCTGCTTGATTGGCACCATATCCACAAACATTCACTCCCTCTTCCACCGACACTCAGTCACAGTCATGTATACCATCCACAAGATGCACGACAAAAGCTCTTTAGACAGTACCTTAACCCACTTAAAGGATATGGACAATGAATACATGGGAACACCAACTAACTGCAAGTTCCCCTCCAAGCCACTCACCATCCTGACTTGGAAATGTATCGCCATTTCTTCACTGTCGCTGGGTCAAAAAAACCTGGAGCTTTCTCCCTAGTAGCTTCCCTCCCAATAGCACATGGACTGCAGTGGTTCCCATCTACTATACAGCAACCAGAGATGGCCAAGGAAGGCTGCTGCAGCCAACAATGCACACAGTCCATGACTGAACGTATAAAAAAAAGGTCTGGGTCCAAATGTTGAGTCTTCCATCCCACAATCCCTGGGGTTCAGGACAAGGCCAACATTGGAATGTTGTGCTGAGGGAGTGCTGTCTATTAAACCAAGACGCCATGTGCCCTCTTTGTTGAAAATAAAAGATGCCAGGACACAATTCGGAAGAGGAGGGAAGTTGTCCTCACCAAACTTATCAATCACCAACAAAAAAAATAGATTGAAGGATCATTACCACATGCCTATTTGTGGGAGCTTGCTGTGCGCAAGTAGGCTGTTCTGTTTCCAAGTGACCATGCTTCAAAAAGAACTCTGCTCTCTTCAAAGTGCCTTGACCCACCCTGTGATCACGAAAGATGGCACGGTGGCTCAGTGGTTAGCACTGTTGCCTCACAGTGCCAGGGACTTGGGTTTGATTCCAGACTTGGGTGACTATCTGTGTAGAGTTTGCACATTCTCCCAGTGTCTGTATGGGTTTCCTCTGGGTACTCTGGTTTCCTCTCACAGTCCAAAGATGTGCAGGTTAGGCGGATTGGCCATGCTAACTTACCTATGGTGTTCAGGAGTGTATAGGTTAGGTGCATTATTCAGGGGAAACGTAAAATAATAGGGTAGGGGAATGGGTCTGGGTGGGTTGCTCTTCAGAGGGTTGGTGTGGACTTGTTGGGCCAAATGGCCTGTTTCCACACAGTAAGAATTCAAAAAAAAAATCCTATGTTAGAGGCTGGATTTCACATTTTGCATTATAAATAACACACCCATAGCCAAAAACAGAAAATGAGGTTTGATGCTCGTCAGCAAAATCAAGAGGGGCTGTAAAACCTAAGCCAGCCCAAGAGGAAATGGTAGTTCCCTCAACTTCACCACTGCTCCTTTTAACATTAGCCAATTTGACAATAAATCGGCGACGGCACTTTATTGGTGTTTTGGTTAGCAGGTTAGAGGCCTTTCCTGGAGCCATTCACCCCTTTCACATACTGGCTTCGCCCCGCCATCAGGAAGCAGGTATACCACACCCCACCCAGTCTGGAGCAATGGCCTCATTTGCAGTTAACAAATGCTGTGCCCTAAAATGAGAAATTGCCAACCCCCTGCCTGGGTTGCACATTTCTTAATCCCAACAGAAACTAGAATCCGTCAGCTGGAATAAAGCAGGAGTCAACTGGAGCAACTGAGCAACTTGAGAGACAAGTTCTCTTCATTAGAGTCAAAAAAGCTGCAGATGCTAGAATCCAAAATAGACAAGCAGGAGGCTGGAAGAACACAGCAATGTTTCGCATATTAACTCTTCTCCTCCCCCTGATGCTGGACGTCTACATGTGTGTTTGCGTGTGTACGTGTATATATGTATGTGTGCATGTCTACATGTGTCAGTGTGTCTACACATGCGCATGTACATACATGTGTATGTCTGTGTGCACGTGCGTGTGATTACAGATTTTTTTACAGATTACATTACAGTGTGGAAACAGGCCCTTCGGCCCAACAAGTCCACACCGACCCGCCGAAGCGAACCCACCCGTACCCCTACATTTACCCCTTACCTAACACTACGGGTAATTTAGCATGGCCAATTCACCTGACCCTGCACATCTTTGGACTGTGGGAGGAAACCGGAGCACCCGGAGGAAACCCACGCAGACACGGGGAGAACGTGCAAACTCCACACAGTCAGTCGCCTGAGGCGGGAATTGAACCCGGATCTCTGGCGCTGTGAGGCAACAGTGCTAACCATTGTGCCACCGTGCCGCCCACCGTGTGTGAGAGAGATTGTGAGGACTGCAGATGCTGAAATTCAGAGTTGAAAAGTATGGTGCTGGAAAAGCACAGCAGGTCAGGCAGTATCCGAGGAGCAGGAGAATCGACGTTTCGGGCATAAGCCCTTCAATAAGGAAGTTTGGGGGGAGTTTGGGGGGGTGGGTGAGGGATGAGAGATAAATAGGAGGGTGGGGTGGAGCTGGGAAGGCAGTAGGGGTAATGGCAATAGTCAGATGGGAGGGTAGAATGGATAGTTGGGAAGGAAGATGGACAGGTAGGGCAGATCAAGAGGACGGTGCTAAGTTGGAGGGTTAGATCTGGGATGAGGTGGGGACAGGGGAGATGAGGAGACTGGTGAAGTCAACGTTGATGCTGTGTGGTTGAAGGGTATATATGTATGTGTATATATACACACATGTGTGTGTTTGCGTCTGTGTGCGCGTTTGCGTCTGTGTGTGCACGTGTGTCTACGCGCGTGTGTGCGTGTGTAAGCGCGTGTGATTGGCTGCTTGTACAGGAGTAAGTACGGGTAGGGCAGCAGATTATCAAGCTCACCACTGGCATCTGCAACTCACACAATTTGAACCTGTTTATGTATTTAATAAAATGTTGATACACTTTCTCATAAAACAGACTTCAGTTTCTCTCGAAAGACTGACAGAACAACTGCAGTCAGCAATAGCTGGAGGCATTTAAACAGTTACATTGAATACACAAATAACTCTGATGCTGATCTCTCATCATTTACTGTCATTAATAAAAATCTCCAGTGCTTGAGGGAAATCTGACCTTGTGAGAATTTACCCTGTTGATAAGGTGCATCATTTACCTCTATTTACATCTACTGTCATTCCTACTGTTACTGCTAACCATCACTTTATATGGCCTGCACTTCATTGGTGCTGTGTGAACCTTACTTTGAGTAAAGGAGTTTGTGATCATTCTTTCTGAACAGCATCACCAAAACTTCATTGAGAGTGATCCTCTGCTGCTTCACACTAGAACAAATGCACATAAGAAATATTAGCAGAGAAGTTCAGTTAGGACCTCAGTAAAGGTCATTTGATGTGGTCTTAACTCCATTTTCCTATCTGCTCCACTCTCACTCCATAACCCATGATTCTCTCATCATTAAAAATATCTGCCTCAGATGTACCAGTCTGCAACACTCAGTTGGGGTCACATCTTTCGACTGGAAGACTAGCAAGTTTCGGGCAGACCAAAGAGTGTCTTTCATAGAGTTGATGATCCTCCAGGCGCAGTTGATGCTTGTCTGAGTGTGTGGCACAGGGAACAGCCCATACAGCATGGAGTCCCGCATCAGGGAGCTGCTTGGGACAAACCTCGACACAAATCACTGCATTTCTCTCCAGACACCATTTTGCATTGCGACATCCCAGAAGGAGATGTGTGACAGTATTGTCCCCTCTGCAGCTGCTTCCAGGGCAGTGTGCAGTGGCACAGTGAGCTGGGTATGCATAAAGGCTCTGACAGGCAGATCCCTTCTCACCACCAGCCAAGCGACGTCCTGGTGGTCGTTGGAAGGTTTGCAGTAAAGACAGTATAAATCTGAATGGCTTCATGAACTGTGTATGTGCATAAAGATCTCCTCATACAATTAAAGTATACTTTTGTAATATCAAAGAAAATCTACCTCAAATGTATACAAATAAAACATTGTACCAGTTTGTTTGTTGGATAGAGTCAAACTCCAATGTTTGTTATTTTTCTTCATCGGTGACTGTTCTGAACCGAATTGCTTTAGTGACCATATATGTATGTGAAGATATTTTTTATGAATAAAATATATTTTTGAAATAAAAAAAATCTGCCTAACTCAGGCCTTTAAGTGTCCAGTGACCCAGCTTTCACTGTTCACTAAAGGAAGAATTGCAAAGAACTATCAGCCTCAGAGAGGAAATTTCTCTCACTTCCATCTTAAGCAAATTAAGTTTCTGTTAATTTTGCTGCCAAATTACAAGGGAGGAGGTCACAGGCGATTTAGCATGAGGATATGTCAGTGTAATGCAGCCACAGGCTAAACTCCAAAGTGCACCAGCAATAATTGATGAAGGAAGGTGATGCGAGAAAGGACAATGGTTCTCTCTATTGTATGAGGGAATGGTTCTGAAAAACTTCATGTTGAAAATCATAGAATCCCTACAGTGTGGCCATTCAGCCCATCAAACCCATACCAACCTTCCAAAGAGTGTCCCACCCAGATCCACCCTCCTATCCTATCCCTGTACCATGTCATTTCCTGTGGCTAATCCACCTAGCCTACGCATGCCTGGACACTACAGGCAATTTAGCATGGCCAATCCACCTAACCTGCACATCTTTGGACTGTTGGAGGAAACCGGAGCACCCGGAGGAAACCCACGCAGACACGGGGAGAAAGTGCAAACACCACACAGACAGTCACCCGAGGGTGGAATCGAACCTCGGTGCCTGACACTGTGAGACAGCAGTGCTAACCACTGAGACACCGTGATCACGTCAGACTCTAACAAATCTGGTGGCGTCACAGGGTCTTCGAGTGGGGAATCGTGCAGTCGAGCAGCTGGTCTCGATGGAGACCGATGTGTATTTGCTGGCTCCTGATCACTTGAAGCAATGATGCCTAACTAGTCAATGCACCTTGGACCTATGGAGGCCATGCAATAAGCTGCCTCTTGTTATTGTAAGAGGAACGCTTCATTTGAAGTCTCACTAATGGTTTATCCTCTACACTGACGTTTAGACCAGCCTTTAGACTCAGCAAGCAAGGATGGTGTGGTTTAGGGGCTGTGAGGTTCAATGGTAGTGTTCCCAACTTTCAGCCAGGAGGCCTGGGTTCAAACCCCACCTGCTCTGAGGAGCATAAGAACATTGCTCCGAACAGGTCGAATGAAGAAACACGAAATAAAACCCAGCAAAGTTTGGTTGCAGACCTTCACTTCAACCAGCCTGTGCCCAGCACAACAATCATCGATTTTCCTGCTCCTCGGATGCTGCCTGACCTGCTGTGCTTTTCCAGCGCCACACTAATCTTGACTCTGATCTCCAGCATCTGCAGTCCTCACTTTCACACAGTACAACCATGTCCAGTATTGGGAATGCTCCAGCCTCCTGATGTCCGACCAGCCGCATGATAACTGTGAGCAGAATCAAGGAGTTTCAAATCTTTCACAGTCTTCCTGTCAATGCCTCCAACTCTCAGGGCAGGTTTCCCATCTGCCAGTAATCTACTCAATTATAGGATGGGGATCCCACTGGAAAAGTTGCGAAATCTAGACTAGGTCTGGCTAACCATACTTTTAATCGTGATCAGTAAATTGGAGGGAGGGTTAACATCCACTTGAAGTAACAGGTTATTTTTGTTGTTCAGGGTTAACCTTCACAGCACCCCCTCAGTTGGCTTCTGCATCCCCACAGCTGCCTCAACGGGGCCTCCTACTGGCAGACAGAGGGCTGCAGTGTTCAATTGTTCTGTGTTTGATTGTGAGAGGCTGTTCTGATGTGAGGCAGCACGGTGGCTCAGTGGTTAGCATGCCTGCCTCACAGCCTCAGTGACTCGGGTTTGACTCCAGCCTCACACGTCTGTCTGTGTGGAGTTTGCACATTCTCCCCGCGTCTGTTTTCTCTGGGTGCTCTGGTTTCATCCCACAGCCCGAAGACATACAGGTTAGGGTGAATTGGCAATGGGGAATGCAGAGTTACAGGGGAATGGGCTGCTCTTTGGAGGGCTGGTGTGGGCTGAATGGCCAGATTTCACACTGTAGGGTTTCTATTCAATATTAAATAAAATATAAACGACTTAGGGAGCTAAACGTATGATGTAGCCATTGTGACAAAAATGGAATGTCATCTCCACATAGCTCCCAGATATAAAATTTACAGTAAGGGCCAGCACACTATCAGACCCTCGATGCTTGTCCGTTGATTTTTTTTCTAACTTAACTCATGGGATGAGGGCATCTCTGACTAGGCTAGCATTTATTATCCATCCCTTATTGCCCAGGGGCAGCCTCACTGCAGTGGGTCTTGATTCACAAAATGCTTTGAAAGCCATAAAAGGCGCTATAAAAATGCAAGTCTTTCTCTCTACTTGCAATGTCATCTCCACGTTTCTCAACTTCAACTTTGCTTCCTGACTCCCTGTCCCACCTGCAGGGAGTCTCTCTGCTTGCCTGGGCGGGTGCAGCTCCAACAGCACTCACGAAGCTCATCACAATTCAGGATAAAGCAGCCCACTTAGTTATCGACAAAAACAGAAATGACTGGAAAAGCTCAGCAAGTCTGGCAGCTTCTGTGGAGAAAAATCAGAGTTAATGTGTCCAGTGACCCTCCCTCAGAACTCAAAGCCTGCTTAATCGGCACCCCGTCCACCACCTTCAATATTTACTCTGTCCACCACTGACACTCCCTGAGGGGCACTAACATGCGGCATTTACAAGATGCACTGCAGTAACTCATCAAGGCTCCTTCAGCAACGTCCAAATCCATGACTCCCACCATTCAAAAGAACAAGAATAACAGATGCATGGAGAAAGCCACCACATAACAAACAATGTTTGAGAGCTACCTAAACTTACCTCACTGAAGAAAGCAGCTAGAATTCCCTCTCTGCTGCCTTTCCAGGTCTGTCCACAGACGCTGGCTAACTCGGAGCTAATGCTTTCTGTTCTGCTTCAGGCAGGTACGGTGTTGGTTTAACCTCTGATCTGATTAAGCAGCACTCTGTCCAGACAGTATGCTACTGCTGACTGAATGAAGATCACAACAGCGAACTAAACATGCCGTGGAAACCAACACTGAGGAGATTGATTTAGGAATCTCGGTTGAAAAAGGGCAACCATCTCCAGCAATGGTAAGGCTGAACAAATCAGATCCCAGAGGGAATCCTGGCCTGATAGGAGACCAGCTTAATTGCTGCACTTGGTTACTGAGGTAATTGGTCACAGGTACACATTCATTGAGGCTGCAGGTGTTCATTATCAAAAAGGCACAGGTTTTTTATACAAAGGAGAAATTGTAAAATATTAGAAATGTAAGGATGGAAGATCTTAACATCAACAGGAAAACAACATTTCAACCTGTTTTCCAGCAATGTCCATAACAGATCCCACAGAAATATCACTGTTATCTCAACTTGTTAATTTCTTCCTGAACTCCTTCTGTCTGTTACTTCTTCTTGGATTGCCAACACTGTATTCTGATTTCTTTCCAGTTTGGATGGTCAAAGTGTTCTTTTGTTTCTGACAACGTGAAAACTTTTACATAAACTCTTACAGCTTGGGGACATTACCATCTAAAACCCTTCCATTTGGATGAAACCATTCCCCTGATTCTTCCAAAATTAAAGCACAACACCACGGATGCTGGAAATCTGAAATAGAATGAGATAATGCTGGAGAAACTCAGCAAGTCTGGCAGCATCTTTGGTGGAAGAAAGGCTAACATTTCAGGTCCAATATGACTCTCTTCAGAAATATCAGGATCTGTAAAGTGTTAATTTTTATGTTGGAATCAGAGAAGGGAAAAGGAGCAAGAGGAACAAATGGTGAGGGTACCAGAGCAAGAGGGAATGCTAATGGTGGTAAAGGTGAGATAGAGATGTAAAATAGGTGCTAATGGTAAGTGTAGAAAGGGAAATATGGGCTCAGTCTGCCAACAACAAAAAAAAACAAGATATATCTGCTGGATGGGGGTGAGAGAAAAATGAAAGGTAGAGGTCAGACTCTGAAGATGTGGAACTCAGTATTTGACCCCTACAGGCTGTGAAGTGGGAAAGTGAGCTGCTGTACCTCCAGCTTGTGATGAGCTTCATTGGAACATTACCACAGGCCCAGGTCAGAATTATTACCAAGAGAACAAGGTGATTTATTGAAATGGCAAGCAACTGAGAGGTCAAGGTCATTCCTATAAAGAGTGGAGGTGTCCTGCAAAATGGTCACCTGATGTGCTCATGGACTCGCCATTGTAAATGAGACCCCGTTGTGAGCAGCAAATACACAAGACTGGATTAAAGGAAGTACAAGTGAATCACTGCTTCCCCTGGACCTTGGATTGTGAGGAGGTAAATGGGCAAGTGTCACACTTTCTGTGATTATAAAGAAAGGGAAAGTGTCGTGGGGAAGTGAGAAAGAGTCTGGAGAGATGGAGGTGAGGACCAAGGTGTCTCAGAGGCAGCAGTCCATGCAGGTTGCTGATCAGGACGGGGAAGATATGTTTAGTTTACAAAGAATCTCAGCTCCAGTGCAGTACTGAAGGAGTGCTGCATCGCCAGGACTGTCCTGTAGATGAACCGGGGCCTAGCTGCCCTCTCAGTTATGCGTAAAGCATCCAAGACATAATCTGAAGAACAACAAAAGGTAGCCTGAACAATATTTATCTCCTTCAGTCAATACCTAAAATCTGATGAGTGCAAAGGTGTGCGTGAAAGCTTATTGTCCACAAAGAAGGTAGCCTAGTGCCTACTGTTTTCTTATTTTAGAGGTAAATGTGAGGCGCTGTGTTCCAGATGCAATTCAATTGGTCAAACTACTCAAAGTTAAGCAAAACACAATTTATTCAAACACTACAGTTAAAATACAACAAAGGAAAGAGGAATTAAACCAAAAGAACTACGAATGCTGGAAAGCAGAAACAAAAACAGACATTGCTGGAAAAGCTCAGCAGATCTGGCAGCATTTGTGAAGAGAAATCAGAGTTAACATTTCAGGTCCAGTGACCCTTCCTTAGAAGGAAAGAAACTTGACTCTATTGGAAAACTTAACAGAATACTAAATACAGTAACAATTACTAATTGATTATTAAAAATTAATACTTATTAACATCCCATAAACACACCTCTTGGTAAATGGCAAATTCAGAAAATAGACTGTCTCACATGCAATACTAATGGTAAGAAAGAGATACATGCAGCAGCTGTCCAGAGACAGAGACACAGAATGTAGCAGCTGGGAGAGATTCACTGCCTTCCAACCTTGCTGAGACCCCAGCAACAACTACTGAAAACTAAACTAAAAATCCTGGATCTGTGAGAGCTTGACAACACCCAGTCAGGCTGTTTCTATTGTTCCAACTTTAATAAAAACCCAAGGCCTCACAAGTTGTTTATCTTCTCATAGACTGCTTGCCATTTGTCCCCCAATCTCTCTCGAAAAGAAACCCGGACAAAGCATATTGCTTAAAGCTACAGCATCATCACTCTCTGACATCCTTTGGGTCAACCCGAAAGATACACAACAAATGTAAGCACAAACATCTTTCCTTAAATTTCTACATGTAGGAACAAGTGCCACATACAGCAGCAGGAATGTTCATCCAGGGAGATGGCCTGTGGTTTCGAACAGGAGTATTTTGAGCCCACATGTTTGTAGCAAGTTTTGAAAAGATTTGTAGCTCAGGTTGAGGTTCTGGATGTAGGTTTGCTCACTGAGCTGGAAGGTTCATTTCCAGACGTTTCATCTCCCTACTGGGTAACATCTTCCGTGGGCCTTTGGGTGAAGCACTGCTGCTGATGGCTGCTTTCTATTTATATGTTTGGGTTTCTTTGGGTTGGTGATGTCATTTCCTGTTTTTTTCTCGGGGGTGATAGATGGGGTCTAACTCAATGTGTTTGTTGATAGAGTTCCGGTTGGAATGCTATGCTTCGAGGAATTCTGGTGCATGTCTCTGTTTGTCTAGGAAGGATGTGTTATCCCAGTCGAAGTGGTGTCCTTCCTTAGCTGTGTGTAAAGATACTAGTGAGACAGGGTCATGTCGTTCTGTGGCTAGTTGATGTTCATGTATCCTGGTGGCTAGTTTTCTACCTGTTTGTCCAATGTAGTGTTCATTACAGTTCTTGCAAGGTATTTTGTAAATGACTTTAGGCAGTAATGCAGAGACTCGAACAAACAGCTCTGCCAAACATCCAACCCAAATTTTGGGTCCGCTACGTGGATGATACCTTTGCCATCACTAAATGAAACAAATTAGAAGATACCTTCAAGACTATCAATAATACCCTTACAGGCTTAACATTCACTAAAGAGGAGGAAAACAACAACAAACTGCCATTCTAGATGTCACAGTAGAGCGAACAACCAATGGGGAACTTCAAACCAGCGTCTACAGGAAACCACATACAGACCAAATACTGGACTACAGAAGCAATCATCCTAACACCCACAAACGAAGCTGCATTAGAACATTATTTCAACGAGCCACCACACATTGCAGCACAGAGGAACTAAGCAGAACAGAGGAAAATCATCTATACCGTGTATTCAAAAAGAACAGGTAACCAATGAACACAGTGCCAGGTTCTCAGTAATAAACCCAAAAAAGTAGACAAAACATGTCCAGAAACCCTAGCCACTCCCCCCTACATCAAAGACATCTCAGAAATGATTGCCAGACTACTCAGACCCCTTGGCATCATGGTAGCCCACAAACCCACCAACACACTAAAACAGCAGCTAATGAACTATACAGACAACAAGCAAAACTAATATAATTTACAAAATACCATGCAAGGACTGTAACAAACACTACATTGGACAAACAGGCAGAAAACATGCCACCAGGATACATGAACATCAACTAGCCACAAAACGACATAACCCTCTCTCACTAGTATTCTTACATACAGATAAGGAAGGACATCACTTCGACTGGGACAATACATCCATCCTAGGACAAGCCAAACAGAGACATGCACGAGAGTTTCTAGAAGCATGGCATTCCAACTGGAACTCTATCAACAAACACATCGAATTAGACCCCATCTATCACCCCCTGAGAAAAAGAACAGGAAATGAAATCACCACAGGAAATGACATCACCAACCCAAAGAAACCCAAACATATAAATTGAAAGTAGGAAATATCAGCAATGCTTCGCTCGGAGGCCCACTGACAATGTTATCTAGTATGGTGATGAAACGTCTGGAAATGAACCTTCCAGCTTAGCGAGCAAATCTACATCCACTACATGCTTCTTGCTGGAAGTGATGCTCAAAGAATATTTCACATTTATTACAAGTGGTGGGAACAGTGAAAGTCAGAATAGCCACTGAGAAATGATGCAGGCAACTCTGGTATGGTAGAGAGGGCAGTCAGCCACAAGTTCAACTCTGTCCACTTCAGCTCGAGGGTGCTTTACATTTCCACAATTCCAGAAAATATACAAAGCTCTTTGCAGCCTGTTTGCTTCACTTAAAACTAGTACACTTTAGGCAATAGATCCTGACCCTGAGAAACCACACTGTGGCCATTAGTGCATTGTACACAGCCTTCCAACAGTTGCTGCTCACTGCAGTGAACTCCCCAGGGTTAGAGGAGGCTTCCTTCATTAGCTTGTTAGTAATGGGTACTTATCGCCATCCAGCGTGCAGAACACCTCCCACAGAAAGCTGGATTCAGGGCAGCATGGTGGCTCAGAGGTTAGCACTGCCAGGGACCCGGGTTCAATTCCAGCCTTGGGTGACTGTCTGTGTGGAGTGTGCATGTTCTCCCCATGGGTTTCCTCTGGGTGTTCCCACAGTCTATAGACGTGCAGAGCACGGTGGGTTAACCATGCTCAGTTTCCCTGTAGTGTGCAGACTAGGTGGGCTAGCCATCATAAATGTGCGGTTACAGGGATAGGATGGAATGGTCTTTGGAGGGTCTGTGCAGAATCAATGGGCTGAATGGCCTCTCTGTGCACTGCAGGGATTGTACGATTCCATACCTTCCCCAAGTGTGATAATCTCCTTACGGATGTGGTTCAAGATGTTGACCCATGCTGGTGATTTGCGGGTCTCTGTTGAGCTACAACCCTCTGACACACCCTTGGAAAGTTGCCATGCCTCAGTCAGTGTGATGAAGATTAATAATTTATCTTTAGGAAACTTGGATTCAAAAGCAGACAGGACCACATTTAGCTTTAATTTTGATTTGTAATTCTAAATCGCGTGTGTTTAAAAGAGAAGGACATGATTTTAGGTCCACTTTTATATTCGGCAAGTGGTGCTAGGCTGTTTGAAGCTTTCGTTCAATGTATTTAAATGAGGTCTTTAAAACTCTGGAGGTGACTAGCTCAGTGCATTAGAAGCAAGGCCAAAAGAGAAAAATAATCTGCTGTTGCCTAGCAATTGTATTCCAATAGCACAGAAAGATAGAACCATCTAGAAGGTCAGGCAGTGTGTGCAGGTTTGAGAGGAGCGCAAACAGGTGATGTTAGTTTCCAAAACATCAGGGCTGGGGAAAAACTCACAAATGACTTTGAAAAAAGACTCCACAGGCGTAAAACTGCTGGAAACTCAGGACTGGGAAAAGTCCACGTGTTTGCTCTAAAAGGGTTTAGTTTGGAGAAAGCTCCAGAAACCCATTACATCCAATGACATCCAAAGAAGGGATTTTAAAGTCAAGCCAGGCTAATCTTTCACTGAGGTTTGAGTATCTTTCTAGGGTGCTTTCGAGGGCAAAAGCACTGAATCTTAATTTCTCATATTTGTCATAAGACCATTTCAAATAGTTCTTGCATTGTGTAAAGTAATGATGCTTGTGTTTTCCTTCTGTCATAAAACTTTTTTTTTGTTAAAAGTACACGGGCAGGCTCTATGATCAGTGACTGACTACCAGCGTAAACCAAGTGCCAAAATAAAAATTATGGTCGATCAAGCCAGTCTTCACTTAGATACCTGACTTGTTCAGTATTACCATCAGTCAAGACCATAGCAGTCAGCAGCACAATTGTCGCTCACTCACTTGGTGCTGGCTTCAAATCCCACTGCAGGATGTGAGCATAAAAACCAAGGGTGATGGTGCAGCACTGAGGGAGCACTGCTCAGTCAGATGTGCCCCTCCTTTTCGAATGAGACTTTGAATCAATGTCTGCCTGTTGGGTGAAATATCCCGTGGCATTGTTTGAAAGAAGAGCAAGGCAGGTTATCTTTTCATTAAAATAACAGAAACACTGAACATCTCATCGTTGTGGTCCTAATGTTTATGGGAGATCGCTGTGTGAAAATTGACTACTGCAGTTCCTCCATTACAACAGTGACTACACTTTACAAGTACTTAGTTACTTACAAAACACTTTGGGACCTAGATATATCCGTGCGCAGATCACTGAAGGTGGCAGGACAGGTGGAGAGAACAGTTAATAAAACATAAAGTGTTTATTAATAGGGGCATCGAATACAAGAGCAAGGAGGCGATATTGAACTTGCGTACGACACGTGTTTGAGCTCAGCTGAAGTACTACACACAGTACAGTGTAGGTGCTACATTACAGGAAACATGTGAATGTATTGGAGAGAGTGCAGATGTGATCTACAAGAACAGTTCCAAGAATGAACAAGAATCTTCACATTTATGAGGATGGATTGAAGAAGCTGGGGCTATTCTTCCTGGGGAGAAGACCGAGAGGAGATCTGATAGAGGTTTGCAAAACACTGAGTGGGCTGGACAAAGCGGACAGGGAGAAACCGTTGCCTGTCATACAAGGAACGAGAAAGAGAGGGCATAGATTTAAAGGGATGTGCAACTGAAGCAAGGGTAATGTGGGAAAGAATGTTTCCACACAGTGAGTGGTTCGAGCCTGGAATGCAATGCCTGGGATTGTAGGGGAAGCAGGTTCAACTGAGGCACTCAGGAGGGTATTGGATGGTTAGTTTGATGGAAATGGCATGCAGGGCAATGGAGAAAAGGAAGGAGCTGGGTAATAGAACTGACACAGACACAATTGACTGAACAATTCAGTGAAACGTCTGGTGGATGGGAAAGGCGCCACATAAAGGGCACATTTAAAGTAACAGCGATGGCCCTCACACTGAAAAATCTGAAAACTCCCTGCAGCTTTGAAGCTCCCACACCAGGTTATTTTTATCACATCTGCTCTTTTCTCACCTTCAAAGCATGCAGCTTTGACAAAAGTACTCCCACACTGCACATTCCCTTCCCCTGTTCAATGATACCACAGGCCTCAGATCAACATTAAATGCTGAACGTCAATGCAAAGTGGAAACAAAGTAAACATTAAACCAATTTACACCCTGCATGCCAAATACAATGCACCGTGCAAAAGGAACTCTTTGAGAGCCGTGTCTTATTAACTCCAAATCCCAATTACATCAGAAATGAAGGAGATATAGTGCTGGCAAAACATGGAAGTCCCATCGAAGGTTTTGAATGAGGGAATCACCCAGAGTTTGGAAGAACAATTTGCTTTTTGTAAAAGAGGAAGGGGTTGTTTATCATCCATCAGAAGTGACACAAAATCTGTAGGAGAAAGTGAGGACTGCAGATGCTGGAGGTCAGAGCTGAAAATGTATTGCTGGAAAAGCGCAGCAGGTCAGGCAGCATCCAAGGAGCAGGAGAATCGACGTTTCGGGCATGAGCTCTTCTTCAGGAATCCCGAAGAAGGGCTCATGCCCAAAACATCGATTCTCCTGCTCCTTGGATGCTGCCTGACCTGCTGCGCTTTTCCAGCAACACATTTTCAACACAAAATCTATAGCCTAGCATCTTATCCAAGTGACAATTACAGGTGGAACTTGAGCCCAGAACGTCCTAGCACAGATGGAAAAGCACAAACATAGCCAAGAAGGAGAATAATGATAATATCAACAGACTAGTAATCCAGAGGCTTGGGCTAATGTTATGGGGACATGAGTTCAAATCCCACCACTGGTGGAATTTAAATGCAGCTAATAAAATCTGTAATTATAAAGTACATGACCATGGTAATTGTAAAAACCCATCTGGGGTTCACTAGTAGGGAAGAAAATATACCAAATTTGCATGATTTGAGACTCCAGACCCACAGCAATGTGGTTGAATTCTAAACTGCCTTCTGAAAACCACACAGGTCAAGAGAAACTCAGGTTAGGCAACACATTCCCCGTTACCCTCACATCCCAGGAAAAATAAATAAATAGACAAATGAAACCACATTAGATTTTCTTTGCCAAAGACAAATATCTGTCACTATATTTAGAAAAGACATTATAAATCAAAGCCATTTATCTCTCCATTGCAGTGTTCTGCTCTGAGGTAAGATTAACTGCCAAAATATCTGACTGAAAGTTCTGCATCACACTTCTCATTTTGAATCCGTATGGATTTGCCTCATTGTCTCAATGCTCCTTTAAAGTGCTGATTGATTTTAGTAAACCATGCAGAGAAAGTGTATCACTCTCCTTTCCAACCGTTGTGTTCTCCGTAAGAACAACCAGCTCTGAAATGTGTGAGCTGTAAACCTATAACTTCGCATGTTGATATTCTCTCTTTTCCCTGTCGGAGGAAATCCAGTTCTATGTTTACAAAAATCACAGTCAGGCATCTTAGATTGCTTTATCCTACGAAGACGGGGGAGTCTAATCACAACGTTTGCAGTATCTTACCTTAATTGTTTCCTACAGTCAAGGCGAGACTTCCAAGAGTTTTATAATCAAACCGCAGCAATCAAATGTCAGAGCCACAGAAAGCTTCTCAGGTTGCCCAGTTTACAATTATCCTTTCGCTCAGTACAAGGCTACTGCTTCTCCCGTCCTGACCCTGCCATCAATTCAAAAAGTCAACTCCAGTCCACAGCATCATTCGCAGTCGAACATGTCTTTCCCACTGACAGATGTGCCTTGCCTTCCTCACATCCAGCACATGCTGCAAAGAAGCAACAAGCCGCAGTGCAGTGTGCAATAACGAATGGCAAAACCCCACAGGCATGTCACCTTTAATAAGGATCTGCAAACGATGAGCATGCATTGCTTTCATTGAGATTTTGCTGTTGCACTGGGGAGGCAGCTGGCATTAATGTATATTAAACATCAGATCAGACCCACCAGATTCATTATTTTTTTTTCTTTTCTGGTTAAACAGTACTGAACTTTTGGTTCTATAATGCTGGACATTTCATTTCTCTTTCGTCTACGATCTTGCAACTGACGGAAGCTGTGCCTAGGTACGTTTTGTATCTAAGTTGGCGCTGTAATTGGCGACATATACTTAATGAGTATAATGAAAAGTTTATATGTGACATTGAAGGCTAATCTATTCTATTCATTTCCATTCCACGCTAAACGATTCTGTCCTGGGCTTGCTGTAATGTCCCACCAAACAGAAGCTCAAAGAACATCACCTCAGTGAGGAACATTACAGCTTTGAGGTCTCAACATTGAATTCCACAATTTCAGAAATGGACTGCATGACGCCTATTCCACATCTTTCTTACATCCTCCACACCAACCTTCCAACACAGCAGTGTCTTGTTTGTATCTTACCTACTTTGATCTTAGTAGACAGAACTCATTCTCTTCTTTTCAAACTTTAATTGACATCCATTTTACATCTTTTTCTCTATCATATTATTCCACCTCCATCTCTGTCAAAAGAATAATGTTCCAATCCCTTTCAGCTCTGCGGAAGTCATGTGGAACTCAAAACGTTACCTCTTTTTGCTTTCCACAGATACTGCCAGACCTGCTGAGTTTCTCCAGCAATTTCTGTGTTAGTTTCTTTTCCAATTATTCATTTAGGCCTTCTGTACTAGGGCATAATACCTGCTTCAATCACTGCCTGACAGCTTTAGGAAATTATGATATCTCGGGATGAACAGGCATGTAAGGAAAGAGAACTTTGGAAGTTTTCAATACTATTTAATTCTCTCTATTACAGTCACTCAATTGGCCACTCATAGGTTTTGAAAAATATAAGTATTTTTTTAAAAATGATTGAGAATGGATTTGAAGACAAACACATTTGCAGACAATTCCAATTGGCCTTTCTAGCAAGTGAAGGCATTGAGCTCAGAAACAGCTTCCTGTCCACTCTACCAAAAGATTACAGAGGCTGCTCCTCCAGGCGTTTATGTTTACGGAGTTTATTCCACGTAAACTAAAGAGAGTACAAGAAATGTGGCATTTCTAACATGGACAGAAACATTAAATCTGTCTATGCAAGGCTACTCTAAACAAATTGCAATCTTTGGCTTGATCAACGTAATACTTATCTAAGAGCATTGCAGTAAATGATGCCATAAATTTCCATTTTTCACAGCTTAAATGTTGTAAGAGGTCACCAGGCATTTCACAGAATTGTGAATAAACAATGATTCTGATTCATATACAGAAATATAGGGTCGATCTTGCAATAAGAATGGTGGTTGGTCTAACCCCATTACAATGGGCTGAAGTGGACAGCAGTATCTGCACACACACAGATAATTGTGTAGAGCTGGGAATGTTGTCAGAAATACTCTGTTCATGAGCACGGTATATAATGCAGTCCTCACTGATACTATCTGCAATGGAGTTAACTTGATTTGATCTGATTTATTATTGTTACATGTACCGAGATATATGAAACATATTGCTTTATGTGCTAACCATAACTTACATAAGTGCATCAGAGTATTGGGGAGAATGTAGTGTTACAGCTACAGAGACATTGCAGACAAAGATCAACTCTAATATATGACAGGTCTGCTCAGAGGTCTGATAACAGTGGGGAAGGAGCTGTTTTCAAATTGGTCGGTACGTGTTCGCGAGCTTTTCCATCTTCTGCCTGATGGAAGAGGGTATAACCGGAGTGAAAGGGGCCTTTGGTGATGGTGGCTGCTATCCTGAGGCAGCTGGAGCTGTCGGTCTGGTCAAAGGAAGGAAGGTTAATTTTAGTGATGGACTGGGCTGCGTTCATAACTCTCCGTAATTTGTTGCAGTCTTGGGCACAGTAGTTGCCATTGCAAGCTGTGATACATCTGGATAGGATGTTTTCTATGATACATCTATAAAAATGGGTAAGAGTCATTGTGGACATGCTGAATTTCCTTACCCTTCAAGGAAGTAAAGGCATTGGTGTGCTTTCTTATTTCATAGAAACTTACAGGGTGGAAGCATGCCATTCAGCCCATCAAGTCCACACTGATCCGGTGAAGAGTGTCCCACCCAGACCTAGCCCCCTACCCTATCACTGTGACGCCGCATCTACCATGGTGAACCCACCTAACCTATACATCCCTGGACACTATTGAAAATTTTTTATACGATGGCTAATCCATCTAACATGCACATGGGAGGAAATTGGAACACCCAGAGAAAACCCAATGCTGACATAGGGAGAATGTCTGTGGGGAGTTTGCACAGTCTCTCGAGGCTGAAACTGAACCCAAGTCTCTGGCGATGTTAGGTCAGCAGTGCTAACCACTGAGCCACAGTGCTGCCCCTTGACTGCACGGTCAATGTCGACGGCCCAGGACAGATTGTTGGTGATTTTTACTCCCAGGAGCTTGAAGCTCTTGACCACCCCCACCTCAGTATCCTTCACACAGACAGGGGCGTGTCCTCCAGTATGCTTTTTGAAGTTGATGATCAGCTCCTTTGTTTGGCTGACATTGAGAGAGATTGTCGTCTTTACATCTTGCTACTAAGCTCTCTGTCTCCTTCCTGAAATCTGTCTTGTTGTTGTTTGAGACCCACTATGCTGGTGTCATCAGCAAATTTGTAAGTGAAGTTAGAGCTGAATTTGGCCACACGGTTGTGTGAATTGAAGTGGGTCAAGGCAGTCTGGGAGGCTGGAGTTAGCGTGTTCTGGATTAGTGGTGCTGGAAGAGCACAGCAGTACAGGCAGCATCCGAGGAGCAGTAAAATTGACGTTTCGGGCAAAAGCCCTTCATCAGGAATAAAGGCAAAAAGCCTGAAGCGTGGAGAGATAAGCTCAAGGAGGGTGGGGTGGGGAGAAAGTAGCATAGAGTACAATAGGTGAGTGGGGGAGGGGATTAAGGTGATAGGTCAGGGAGGAGGGTGGAGTGGATAGGTGGAAAAGAAGATAGGCAGGTAGGACAAGTCCGGACAAGTCATGGGGACAGTGCTGAGCTGGAAGTTTGGAACTAGGGTGAGGTGGGGGAAGGGGAAATGAGGAAACTGTTGAAGTCCACATTGATGCCCTGGGGTTGAAGTGTTCCGAGGCGGAAGATGAGGCGTTCTTCCTCCAGGCGTCTGGTGGTGAGAGAGCGGCGGTGAAGGAGGCCCAGGATCTCCATGTCCTCGGCAGAGTGGGAGGGGGAGTTGAAATGTTGGGCCACGGGGCGGTGTGGTTGATTGGTGCAGGTGTCCCGGAGATATTCCCTAAAGCGCTCGGCTAGGAGGCGTCCAGTCTCCCCAATGTAGAGAGACTGCTGTGAGTTGACCCACAACGCCCTTAGGGAGAGAAACCCAGTGACAATGAAAGAATGGTGATACAATTCAGAGTCAGGATAGCGAGTGGCTTGGAGGGGAACTTGCAAGGGGTGGCGTTCCCATTTATCTGCTGCCTTTGTCCCTCTCGTTGGAAGTGGTCACGGGTTTGGAAGGCACTCTGAGGATTTTTGGTGAATTTCTGCAGTGCATCTTGTAGATAGTGCCCACTGTCGCTACTGAGTATCGGTGGTGGAGGAAGTGAATGTCTGTGGCTGTGGTGCCAATCAACCAAGCTTTGCCTTTGATGGTATGGAGTTTCTGGTTGTTGAAGCTACACCCAATCAGGGCAGTGGGGAGCTTTCCATCACAATTCTGACTTGTGCCTGGTAAATGGCTTTAGGCAATCAGGAGGTCAGTTACTTGCTGCAGTATTCTGATTCTCTGACTTGCTCTTGGAACCACTATATTTAAAGGTGGCGAGTCCAGTTGAGTTTCTGGTGAATGGTAACCCCAAGATGTTGGTAGCAGGGGATTCAGTGATGGTAATTCCATTGCATGTTATGGACATGGGTGGATTGTCTTCTATTGGAGATGGGCATTGTCTGGCATTTGTGTGGCACAAATATAACTTGCCACTTTTCAGCACAAGCCTGGATACTGTCTTGTTGCATTTGAACATGGACTGCTTCAATATCTGAGGAGTCGCAAATGGTACTGAACCTTGTGCAATCATCAGCAAACATCCCCAATTTCGACCTTATGCTGGAGGGAAGTTCATTGATGAAGGTGATTAGAGTGTACTGTCTGCAAAGCAGGATTTCTTTTGCACTGACCATAAATCCAGGCCAAGAGCCTTAATGGTGAGAAACTGAGTTAAAGAGGTTAGTTTGAAGGGTATCTTAAAGGTGAGTTAGAACTTGGCAAAGTTAAGGGAGAGAATCCCAGAGTTCAGTCCCCAGGCAGCTAAGACATTGCCAGCAACTGTGGTGCAATTAAATCTGGTGATGTTCAAGAGGCTAGACTTGGAGGGGTGTAAATTCTTCCAAAGATTATAGGGCTGGAAGAGATAATGAAATAATTCCAAAACATGTGTTTTATACTTGCTCCAGCTATATCGATACCTTTAATCATTTTGAGAAATGGTCTATTCCCAACATTTCTCGTGATAATACGTTCCCCAAGGCATACAATTTTCAACCAGGAGATTACCTTGCTGTGCTACATCGAACTGCATTTCTGGCTCCATTCTATCTCTATCTGATTTGTGAGTCAACAGTTTATTTTGTCACTTGGATGGAATATTTTACTGGAAGGAAAGATGCTAACCATTCTCCAATATTGAATGCAAACTGATCATTATTCTCATCCTGCATGCAGAACAGTACAAACTCTCATTGCTAACATTAATTCATTAATAGCTCATTCCACAAAACTTTGACAGATGATAGCTGCAGCGATTTGCATGAAGATTGCAATTAAATTACATCACATAATCTTGCAATCTGATCCTTTGTTGAGGCATAAATGCAAGCCGTGACAAAGTTCACTCCTAACTTCCTATTGACAAGCTAACGAGAGCTGAGTATTGCCCTCCATTCTCGGCTTTTGTGCATTGTTGGTCCATGAACCAATGTAAATAAAATGGGGTACAAATTTGTCCTGTGCATTTGCACAAAGTGAGCAAGAACAAGTTGATTACTCCTCACTTTGCACTGAAGGGGAGGTGACGGTGTTGGATTGGGATGAACAAGGTCAGAGGTCACACGACACCAGGGTATAGTCCAACAAGTTTGTTTAAAATCACAAGCTTTCGTAGCGCTGCCCTTTGGTCAGGTGAAGTCTTTGCACCATTGCACAAGACCACTTTGGGGAAAATTCACGGAAGGTGCAACCTTTCACTGGTATGGTCAACCAGCCATTTACTGCCGCAGAGACAGGTCGAAGTAGAACTCTCAATGCTACTCTTAAACAGCAATTGATGTAAAGATTAGATTAGGTTAGATTTAGATTAGATTAGATTACATTACAGCGTGGAAACAGGCCCTTCGGCTCAACAAGTCACACCGCCCCGCCGAAGCGCAACCCACCCATGCCCCCACATTTACCTCTTACCTAACACTATGGGCAATTTAGTATGGCCAATTCACCTGACCTGCACATCTTTGGACTGTGGGAGGAAACCGGAGCACCCGGAGGAAACCCACGCAGACACAGGGAGAACGTGCAAACTCCACACAGACAGTCGCCTGAGGCGGGAATTGAACCCGGGTCTCAGGCGCTGTGAGGCAGTGCTAACCACTGTGCCACCCGATTACGCATTTGTACCTGCGAGGAAGTGTCAGCCCCGAGAGGCGTTGGTTTGTGCTTGTTTATGTGCATGGTGAAGGTCAACTCCAGACTGCCAGCGCGTGACCAGGTGCCAGGCAGAGCTTTAAACATGGTGCTGATACCAGGGATCCCGGCAGCGGCGAGTATTTCCACCGAAGAGTGAGTGAGAGGACAAGCAGAGCACTACTGGGGCATGTAACAGAGTGGGTTTAGGACAATAGCGTGAGAAAGTTCACTCGACATTGAGGAGAAAAATCCTCCATGAAATTTGTCCAAAATAACACCAATTTCCAGTTAAGTTCAGCCCCATGCCCTACAACTTGCTTTTTATGCAGCTAATATATAAATGGGTCATCTGTTGCAATCGTTTTCAAATGTAGATTTCTGAATACTCATGACAAATGTTTTGGAGAAATCCTTCTTGTTTGGTTGGAATAAGGAAATGTTTTGTATAATTCCACAGTTCATGTTATTCCTCTCACCACAGTCTGTCAGACCACATTCTAGGGGTGAACCTATCTATTGCTGTGCGGATCGCAAAAATGGATAAATAAGAAGGTAAATTTAGTGAATTCAGATCTTTGTCTACTGACCATATGTTTACTGCCAACAATAGTCCTGTGGTTTACACATATTTTCCTTTTGTGTCTTGACATGTCCTATTCTGCACTCTCATCACGGAGTCCAACTCCTTCTGCTCCATCCTTCAGTGCAAATAAGAGCATCGGGACGGTTTTCTGTATCCTCCTTAACTGTGCTTGTTGAAACAATGCTGACTACTTCCACTTTTCAATGGTACTGTCATTTACATCAAGCAGGACATCCAATTTGTGATCCCAGGACCTCAAAGGAGGCTGGTCCAAATATTTCCCAGCCAAGTTGAGGTGGCACAGTGCCTCAGTGGATAGCACCGCTGCCTCACAGCTCTCAAGACCCAGGTTTTATTCCAGCCTCGGGTGAATGTCTGTGTGGAGTTTGCACATTCTCCCCGTGTCTGCGTGGGTTTCCTCACACAATCCAAAGCTGTGCAGCTTAGGTGAATTGGCCATGCCAAATTGCCCATAGTGATCGGGGATGTGTATGTTAGGCGTATTAGTCTGGGGTAAATAAAGGATAATAGGGTAGGGGAATGGGTCTGGGTGAGTTACTCTTCAGAGGGTCGGTGTGGACTTGTTGGGCCGAAGAGCAGGAATTCTATTCTAAGTTGATTTAGTAGAAATTCCATTCTGGCATCAAACATTTCTCAGTTGTGGTGCTTCCCATCTGCTCTCGACAAACATGGATTCCACCGGGCCTCTTGATGCAGAAGGCATAGAGATTCCAGAGATATCTCAGGTGTGTTCCCAAACTGAGCTGCTTCACTGTACATAGGGTTGGCAACGGAAACAATATTTCACCATATCCCTGGTCCCCAAGGACAGCAGCTGCAATCTTCTCAGAATGAGTGACTGGTTAAAGCCCACTGTGCCCTGTGCTAGCTCTCCAAGTTTATCTGGTACCATTCCCCAAGCCTTCCCCCTCATGTATCCAACCACTCTTCCTTTTCAGATAATAATCCAATTCACTTTTAAGTGCTTTGTCTGAGCCAGTTTCCCCCACACTCTCAGTCTGCTCATTTCCAACTCCAACCACCCGCTACATGAAACAAATCACTGCTCCTTTTGCCAATTACCTTCAAGTTTTGCCCCATTGTTACAGATCCTTCCACCACTGGGGAAATTCTCTTTCATCATCAGCTCTGTTCAATCCTTTCGTGATTTTGAATACCTCCATCAAATTCTGTTTCCTTTCTTCTGAGGAAGACGTTCCCAATCTCTCCAATCCATCCATATAACTGACAGCTGTCATCACTTTTCAATAATTATTCTCCTGGATCTTCTCTAATGTCTTGAAATGTGGTACCCAGAACTGGACACAATACCCCAGATGAGGCCAAACCAGTGTTTGCTAGAATACAGTGTTCTTAACAAACTCCTTTTCATTTTAGTACTAAAATGCAGGACCCCCCCTGCCTTTGTATACACTTGGATCTTACCTTGCCCATTCCAAAGACCGAGTTTCCACTTTTCAGTTCCTTCCTCCTTTAGGTTACACTGTCTTTCGGCAACTGTCCTACAAAAAATACCTCTCAGACTATGAAACTAAAACTTAAACTGTTGTGGTTCTGTTCGCCAAGCTGGGAATTTGTGTTGCAGACATTTCGTCCCCTGTCTAGGTGACATCCTCAGTGCTTGGGAGCCTCCTGTGAAGCGATTCTGTGATGTTTCCTCCGGCATTTATAGTGGTTTGTCTCTGCCGCTTCCGGTTGTCAGTTCCAGCTGTCCGCTGCAGTGGCCGGTATATTGGGTCCAGGTCGATGTGTTTGTTGATAGAATCTGTGGATGAGTGCCATGCCTCTAGGAATTCCCTGGCTGTTCTGTGTTTGGCTTGTCCTATAATAGTAGTGTTGTCCCAGTCAAACTCATGTTGCTTGTCATCCGCATGTGTGGCTGCTGGAACTGACAACCGGAAGCGGCAGAGACAAACCACTATAAATGCCGGAGGAAACATCACAGAATCGCTTCACAGGAGGCTCCCAAGCACTGAGGATGTCACCTAGACAGGGGACGAAACATCTGCAACACAAATTCCCAGCTCGGCGAACAGAACCACAACAACGAGCAACCAAGCTACGAATCTTCTCACAAACCTTAAAACTTAAACTCTCCAGCACAGGCCATCAATGCAGCACGACACCTAAGTAAATGTTTAAAATTGCATAACACCAGGTTAGAGTCCAAAAGGTTTAAGGGTATCTGGAAGTACTAGCTTTCGGAGTGCTGCTCCTGACAACCACCTGATGAAGGAGCAGCGCTCCAAGAGTTAGTGCTTCCAAACAAACCTGTTGGACTATAACCTGATGCTGTGTGATTTTTAACATTGTCCACCCCAGTCCAACACCGGCACCTCCACATAATAAGTAAATGGTGCTTTTGTACTGTATTACCAAGCCAATTTGACTGAATTTCAGAACGATCAGCACAAATTGTAAAATATTCCAAAACTGAAGTTGAATGATATATTAAAAATTAATTTCTCATTCAAAGACTGTGAACATTGCAGAGAATAAGGATTAATTATTCAATCGTTCATTTCAAAACTCAGCACTGACGTTACGACAGCATGTCCCAAGTGGGCTTTTTTTTTAAAAGATTTCAACAAATGCACCTTGGAACTATTATGGTCACCTGGATCTATGCAGTTTTGATAATAACGTATGGCCTAACTCGGTTTTCGGTAATTTAAAAGCTGACTGACTGCATTTAAGTTTGCATCCACAAGCAAAGCACAGAGGCCAACATTAAAGACTTGGCAGCCAGACAGATACATAAGGCCAAAGCACTTTGGTGGCTGATCCATAAACAGCCTGTTAATAAGCCTTTCCAGCCAGGCATCAAGTAGAGAGGACCTCTTAGCATTTGTATTCCTATAAGGTGGACTGTATTAAATGCACAGGGAGAAAGGGAGGACTGCAGATGCTGGAGATCAGAGTCAAAACGTGTGGTGCTGGAAAAACACAGCAGGTCAGGCAACATCAGAGGTAGCAGGAGAGTCAACGTTTTGAGCATAAGCTCTTCATTAGGAATTATGACTCTTCATTCCTGATGAAGAGTTTATGCTTGAAACGTCGATCTCCTGCTCCTCGGATGCTACTTAACCTGCTGTGCTTTTCCAGCACCGCACGTTTTGACTGTGTTATATGCACAATAAAAGAAACATCAGCCAGCTGTTTGGTTCATTAATTCAGTACCTTCTGTGATCAAAACCCCAAACTTCATTGCAATATCACACCCTAAAAGATTTGAGATTTATAGGTATGTTTAGGGCACACAGCATAGAAAAGTACAGCACAGAACAGGCCCTTTGGCCCCCGATGTTGTGCAGAGGTTTAATCCTAATGTAAAATATAATAACTTAACCTACGCACCCCTCAACTCACTGCTATCCATGTGCATGTCCAGCAGTCACTGAAATGTCCCCAATGGCTCTGCTTCTACCACCACCACTGGCAATGCATTCACAACTCTCTGCGTAAAGAACCTACCTCTGACGTCTCCTCTATACCTTTCTCCTAATATCTTAAAACTATGACCCCTCGTACCAGTCAATCCTGCCCTGGGGAAATGTCTGGCTATTGACTCTATCTATTCCTCTCATTATCTTGTATACTTCGATCAGGTCACCTCTCTTCCGCCTTCTCTCCAGAGAGAAAAGTCCGAGCTTATTCAACCTTTCTCCATAAGGCAAGCCCTCCAGTCCAGGCAGCACCCTCTCCAAAGCCTCTGTATCTTTCTTATAGTAAGGCGACCAGAAATGGACACAATATTCCAAGTGTGGTCTCAGCAGGGATTTGTAGAGCTGTAGCAAAACCTTACGGCTCTTAAACTCGATCCCCCTTTAATGAAAGCCAAAACACCATATGCTTTCTTAAAAAACCTATCCAAATGGGTGGCAACTTTGAGGGATCTATGTACTTGCACACCCAGAACCCTCTGTTCCTCCACACTGCCAAGAATCCTGTCTTTAATCCTATATTCAGCATTCGAGTTTGACCTTCCAAAATGCAGCACTCCACATTTATCCAGGTTGAACTCCACCTGCCATTTCTTAGCCCAGCTCTACATCCTGTCTATATCGCGTTGCAGCCTGCAATAGCCCTCGATACTATCAACGGCACCTTCAATCTTTGTGTCATCTGCAAATTTACTAACCCACCCCATAACTTCCTCATCCAACTCATTTATAAAAACTACAAAGAGCAGAAGCCCAAGAACAGAGCCCTGTGGCACCCCACTGAACACTAACCTCCAGGTCGAATACTTTCCATCTACAACCACTCTCTGCCTTCTGTCAGCCAATCAATTCTAAATCCAGATAGCCAAATCTCCTTGTATCCCATACTTCCTGACTTTATGAGCCTACCATGGGGAACCTTATCAAATGCCTTGTTGAAGTCCATATACACCACATCCACTGCTTGACATTCATCGACCTGTCTCGTCACCTCCTCAAAGAACTCAATAAGATTTGTGAGGCATGACCTGCCCCTCACAAAGCCATGCTGACTGCCTTTAATCACACTATGCTTTGCCAAATATTCATAAATCCTATCCCTCGGAATTCTTTCCAAAACTTTGCTGACCACAGACATAAGATTGACTGGTCTGTAATTGCCAGGGATTTCCCTATTACCCTTCCTGAAGAGAGGAACAACATTCACCTCCCTCCAATCCTTCGGTACAACTCCCGTGGAGAGTGAGGAAGCAAAGATCTTCACCACTGGCTTAGCAATCTCCTTTCTCGCTTCCTGGAGCAGCCTGGGATAAATCTGGTCTGGCCCTGGGGAGTTATCAATCTTAATGTTTGCCAAAATTTCCAACACACCAACTTCATCAATGTTGATCTGTTCAAGCCTGTTTCCTAGCTCATCCAAGTTCTCATTCACAACAAGGTCCCTTTCCTTAGTGAAAACCAAAGCAAAAAACTCACTTAGGGCTTTCCCTATCTGCTCAGACTCCACACGCAAGTTCCCTACACTATCCCTGATCAGCCCTACCTTCTCCCCGATCATTCTCTTATTCTTCACGTATGAGTAAAATGCCTTTGGGTTCTCCCTAATTGTTCTTGCCAAGCCTTTTTCGTGCCCCATCCTGGCTCTCCTCAGTCCATTTCTGAGCTCCTTTCTTGCAAGCCTGTAATCCTTTAAAGCTGTGCTAGATCCTTGCTTCCACCACCTTATGTAAGCTGCCTTCTTCCTTTTGACAAGAAGCTCCTCTGTTCTCGTCATCCAAGGTTCCTTAATCTTACCCCTTCTTACCGGTCTCCGAGGAACAAATTCACGCATCACTCGCAACAACTGCTCCTTAAATAGTCTCCACATGTCTGCTGTGCCCTTTCTGTGGAACAATTGCTCCCAGTCTGTACTTCCCAACTCCTGTCTTATAGCGTCATAATTTCCTTTCTCCCAATTAAATATCTTCCCTTGCTAACTGCTCCTTTCCCTCTCCAAAGCTATGGCAAATGTGAGGCAGTTGTGATCACTGTCACCAAAGTGTTCTCCCACTGCGAGATCTGACATCTGTGTATAAAATTAAGGAAAATTATTTTACTGAACTTTTTTCTGGAAATGTATTTCTTAATATGTTGCAGTTACCGAAAAGCCTGGCATTTATTGATGTTCTCTCATTGTCCAGGTTGGCTAGCTTACTTCAGAGGTTACTTTAAGGGTAACCATTTTGGTGTGGGATGGAGTCACATGGAGCCACATGAGGCCAGATTATGTGAGGAGGGCCGATTTCTTTCCCAAAAGAATTAATATAACAATTGGCTTCTTATGACAGTTCATGCCCTTTACAGTCCAATAAGAGTTTGAAACCTTAAAATCTATAGGTTATAGCTGGTAGGAGTGGATCTGAACCTCGTGGAATCATTTGGATAGCCCTCTGGGAGCGGTCAGGTAGCCCTCTGCAATGTTAAAAGTTGACATACATGTACAAAGTGCATAAACACATTAGGGCTACCAAAGAATGATCATGTTGGCAATAAAATATTAAAGCTGTCAAAGAGATCTATTAAGATTGTCTAAACATTTAAATTTTTGAAAAGGGTCTGGAGATTTAAAATTAATGTTATTTTCTAAAACAAAATCTTTATTGAGATGAAGAAATTTAAATGTAGCAAAGTGTATTTTTGTGAAAGAGTAGTTTTTTCCAATCTGGTGAAGCTTACGATACACTAACTTTTATTGCTTTTAAAAGAACTTGTATTTCTCACCTAGCAAAAGATGATAGGTGGACTACAATACATTGGTATTAAGTTGTACAAAGTGTCTATAAAGGACCATATGGTGGCTACAGGGAGATAGGTTGGCATGGAGGTTGTGGGTGGAAACGGAGGTTGATGCAGGCTGTTGAGTGGCAAGGAGGGTGAGGAGAATATGGGAGTTGGGAAAGGAGGTGGAGGTTCAGATTAGTTGTAGGGCATTAGGTGACATGGGAAGTGTGGGAATGAGGGGATAGATTGGAAATATTAATTTTTAAACTTTAAATACTGTGCTGGAGATTGTGTTAACACAGTAGACTGGCACCCATTCTAGCTCCCAGCTCCCCATACCCACCTCAACCAGTGCTCTGGCAGGGAGCCATGTTTAAAGATGGAGTTCATGAAGCTGGGAAATCTCCCACCCCGTGCACCTGACCTGGGAATAAAACTCCACAGCAATGTTTACAGAGCCTTAGGGTAAGGGGTGATCATTTAGGCCTGAGATGCAGAGAAATTAC
The DNA here is from genome assembly GCF_037043375.1 of Chiloscyllium plagiosum. Classification (NCBI taxonomy): domain Eukaryota; kingdom Metazoa; phylum Chordata; class Chondrichthyes; order Orectolobiformes; family Hemiscylliidae; genus Chiloscyllium; species Chiloscyllium plagiosum. The sequence continues at coordinate 13,530,069 of NW_028270172.1, forward strand.
TTCAGCCAATTGGGTTGTGAATCTTAGGAATTCTCTAACACAATGTTCTGGGTGATCTGGCATTGAATCTATTTAAGGCTGGGTCTTAAGACTTTGGACTCTCAATGGACATGAGGCACACGTAGGTCAGAGCAGATAAGGATGCCAGATTGCTTTCCCTAAAGTGAACCAGATTTTTAAATGGCAATTGATAGTAATCACTTCATCACCACCATGCTAGCTTTCTATTCCAGATCTGTGTTGAATTCAAATTTCACCATTGGCTGGTGGTGGGATTTGAATCCATGACCCTAGAACATTAACCTTGGGCTTTGGATTATTATACCAATGACATAAGCACTGGGCCACCTGTATTTATGAGGCTACCCTATACACATGTGATACAGGAGCAGTTCTGACAATGGGTCTCTGCTTCAAGAGGTTGACATTGGAGTCCTTCTTGACAAATCAGTTCTGCATCTCCATTGTTGCAGTTTTACTTCTATATCACTGAGCTCTGGATAAATTTGCTACAAGTAAACGTTGTTTGGATGCTCCCACTACTTACCTACTTAAATTCAGCAGCAACAGAATATATACCCTACCTTTTGCGACATTTAACATTTTTCCATTTCATCAATATTTCCACACCATGGTATTTAATCTTCCTTGTAAATGTCACTGGAAATCAATAGTACCACAACAAGGCATTCATCTATTTAATGCTGGCACAGCACGTATTAAATCAGGGTCATTGATTCATAGATTATATTGCCATTAAAGAAACAGGTTCTGCAATGGGTCAGCTCTGAATCAAGTAACAAACAGCCAAAAGGAACAGTGATTAACGTTCTTATTAATTAGTTTGCACAGTTCTGTCCATGACTGTCAGCTCCTTTTTAAACATTAATGTTTAGCATCAGGACGCATGCTGAGGATATCGAGAGAGAACTGACTCGTGACCTGATTACGTGACGGAACTGAATCGGAACTGTCGCAAAATGGTAAGATTAATGAGTGCCCTGGGTTCCCGCGAAAGCTAAATAGTGCAGATTCTGTAAATCTGAGAACAGCGCGGCATGGTGGCTCAGTGGTTGGCAATGCTGCCTCACAGTGCCGGGGCCTGGGTTCGATTCCAGCCTTAGGCAACTGTCTGTGTGTAGTTTGCACATTCTCCCAGTGTCTGTGCGGATTGCTCCAGGTGCTCCAGTCCGAAGATGTGCAGGTGAGGTGAATTGGCCATAAAAATTGCCCATAGCATCCAGGGATGTGCATTAGTCAGGGGTACATGCAGGGGAATGGGTCTGGGTGGGTACCTTTTCGGAGGGTCGGTGTGAACTCGTTGGGGCCAAATGGTCAGTTTCCACACTGTAGGGGTTCCATGAATGCAAAAAGTGCTGGAAATACTCAACAGGTCAGGCAGCATCAGTGAAGAGAAACAGCTCACATTTGAGGTCAATGACCTTCCATCACAACTGGAAGAAACTAGACATGTTATAAGGCTGGAATAAAGGCCACAAAGCATGCAATAGGAAGGAGAGTAAGAGATATTAAATAATAAAATAGTCAGCTGAAAACGAAGTGAAAACAGGAGAAGTAGAGAAACAAACAGTGTGTGTCGATGGGGTGTGAATGGCAGAAAAATGAACACTGCAGCAAATCAGGAGAAAACCAGCAAAAGCTTTCCCTGCTGTTCTCTACCCCATCCCCCGCACCTTCACCTACTCACAACTGATTACCGCTCTAACCTTCCTCACCTTCAATTGGTGTATATTTTATATTTTGGATCCAGCCACTAGTTTTATTGTTAAGCCCCAGTGATGATGGGTGAACAGCTTCTCTTTTATTTTAAAATCCTCTATCGGTTAGTCATAACAATTTTTTTTCACGCAGCTATCACACTTTAATTAAAATGCAGCTTACTGGATCAAAATGAATTAATGATCAACTGCAACGTTTTTCTTGAGTGAAGGAAAAGGATTTTTATGACATACCGGCCCATGGTAAAAATAAAAACTCAACATCAAACACACATAAAAAGGAAAGGGAGCAGGATGTCTGCTAGCCTGGAATCATAGAATCCCTATAGTATGGAAGCAGACCTTTCAGCCCATTGAGTCTGCACTGACCATCCATAAAGCATCCCACCCAGAACCATCCTCCTATACTATCCCTGTATTTCCTGTGGCTAATCCACCTAGCTTGCACATCCCTGGACAATCCATCTAACCTGCATATTTCTGGACTGTGGGAAGAAACCAGAACACTGGAGGGAAAATGTGCAAACTCCACACAGACTGACGATCACCTGAGGGCAGAATCAAACCCAGATTCCTGGCGCTGTGAGGGAGTAGTGCTAACCACTGAGCCACCATACCACCCTAGGAAGGAAAAGGCAATTACAATTTAATGTTCCTCTAGTCCATGAATTGTGAAAAAGACCTGTATCCTAATGGTTCAGCTGTTGTCTTGTTGCAAAGTTTGTAGGTAGCCCTGACTCTATTCTGAATGATTGTTTTCCCAAGTTGGCTGGTCACATGCTGCTGGTTTTGAGATTGGGACAGATAGAGGGCAAGAGACTTCCAGCTTCTTGCTACTATCAGCTCTCATTTAATTTCTCCTTCTGCTTTGCTACTCAAAAGCTGTCACCTGAAACGCAGTTCCTTTATGGGTTCTGGTGACCAGCCTAAGTGTTTACTTCAAGCTGGAGAACCTGCAGATGACTATCATTGCAAGGTGCAATTTCCAGAAAGGTGTGGATCAATCTGAAGATCAAAATCTGAGTTCCAGCGCTTTTTATAACAAAGTAAATTCCAGCTCAGACTAATCCTTGATGTTTGATGGTTTCATGAGCAGTAATTTTAAGTTGGCATTCGCTCTGACACCTCAGTCCATGGAGGTACCAGATATTAGAATCAGGTGATAAAAGTTGAACATTGATAACCCATTTTTACCACAATCACAACAGTGTGTAACAAATTCTATTTCAACTCAGCTTTGTTTTACTTCTTCCCAGACTTTGCCAGTCAAGGGTAACTCGGGATGGGGCAATAAAAGCTGGCCAAGTTAGTGACATCCACATGCCATGAGCTAATATTTCTTTAACTAATACATGCACAGTGTGCATCAATGGTAAACAGACACAGTAAGACACAGAACTGAATATGGCACTAATGAAAGGTCATCTCACTCTCTTTCTACCTCCAAAACTGCTGCCTCACTCAGAGTTCATGGCTTTGCAATATGAAGCTAAAATCACTTTTTCACTTGCTTGGACTCCTAGCAAAATAGATCCTCTCAAAGCTAACCCTTTTAACAGAGCTGACACCAATTTGGGGCAAATCTATGTCCTGCCTTAGGCAAGAATTCTAGACACTCACTGTCCGAGAAACATCTGAAATAGATAAAGACTTGGTATTGGTCTTTTAAAGTTATCTCCTGCTAGAATTGTAGGAAGGATTTGTTGAAAAGTCTGTGTACTTTTCAAGGAGATATTAACTTTGGGCACAGGTTAGTTGTTCAGTGGAAAAAGAGTTGATGAAGTGTGGTTCTGGAAAAGCACAGCAGGTCAGACAGCATCCTAGGAGCAAGAGAGTCAACGTTTCAGGTAGGACCCTTCTACAGGGCTGGGGAGGGAGAAGGGGGTAGAGACGTAAATGGGGGTGAGGGGAAGAGGGGCTGGGGGAAAGGCAGGTGGGATGGCAATAGGTGAGCGAAATTAGGAGGTGATGGTGATAGGTCAGTGGGAAGTCAGGAACAGATAGGTGGGAAGGAAGATGGACAGGATAGGTCAGGTCAAGAGGGTGGAGCTGAGTTCGAGGGCTGGATATGGGATAGGATAGGGGATGGGGAGATATGGAAACTGGTGAATTCAATGTTGAGGCTGTGTGGTCATAGGCTGCCGAGGCGGAAGATGAGGTGTTCCTCCTCCAGTTTGCAAGTCACCTCAGCCGGAAAGGTAGGAAATAAATGGATGTGGAAATACAGCAGGCATATGGGGTTAAGCCAACTCCTCTTGTATTAAACTGTTTCTGTGCCGTAATCCTGACAGAATTTTGAGGACCCAGGTGATTAGTTAGCTATCTAGTGATAAAGCAAGATAAATCTGTAAATTAATTGAAAAAAAAAACACGATTCAAGCTCACAACTGTCTACAAAGGACTAAGCAGCAGTTAACTGCAATTGCAAATGTGAACCAATTCATAAGGTTTGCAAACATTACTAATTACCATTTAAATTTGCTACAACTTGGAGTAAAATGCATGACGCCAAAATTGATCGTCAAGGTGAATTGCATACTGACTGATGGGAAAGGAGGAAGATGACACAAATTCAGGGCATCAGGAGGTACAACTGCCCCATACTCCAGAGATCTTTAATCAAGACAGGTATCACCTTCAAACAGGAACACATTAATCATTTCATCACACTAACATCTCATCGAAGGCAATGACTTACTCAAGCAGCAGGGGCCTGGGGGACAGACCGAATGACAGATGAATGTATTTGCAATTCCTTGGCATAACAGAACTACACACACAGGCAAATATATATAAAGGCTGTTTCCCCCTCGTGATCTAGGACCAGAGGGTAAAATCTCAGAATCAGGGGTCACACATTTCAGACAGAGATGAGGAAGAACTTCTTCTCTCAGAGGGTTATGAATCTGTGGAATTCTTTCCCCCAGAGGGCTGTCGAGGCTGCATCATTCAGTATATCCAAGGCTCAGATAGACAAGGGAATCGAGGCTGATGGGAAAAAGGCAAGAATGTGGAGGAGATGAAGATTCTCAGATCAGCCATGATCTCATTGAATGGCATAGCAGATATGATGGGCTGAATGGCCTACTTCTGCTTCAATATCTTATGGTGTTGCACACACACACGTTTATGTACATGCCATATGGAATGTCTAAAACAAATAATATGCATAAAGCTGTAATACAAACAAACTCATTTACACAGACTGCAAGACACACGTACACAGACACAATACTACTGTTGACATGCGGTAATAGTTTCAATCTGCTCTCCTCAAATTTAGTAATCTGTTGAGTTGAACAATTCCCTGGGACTTTAGCATCAGGTTTTATGATTAACAACAGATGACTGCAGTGGCAAAGGAAAAAGTATTTGCAATTTGCTGAGAGTGCGCAGGTGGCATCTTCATCATCTTGGACAACTATGGTTGGAAATCATGTGACTGTACATATGAATAATTAAACCTCAGCAACATTTCTAATGTTTTATTCAGGAGTCAAGGCACTGAGGAATATCATTAAAGCCTCCTGGATCATGTTTATGATGCACCTTAATCTTCCAGTGAGCACACAATGAAATTGCATCTTCCTCATTATTAATTTCAGTTGAGCTGTGCAAGGTACAAGGTCAACTTAAGCAGGAGAAAGGACTCTTTGGTAACAAATTTATAAGTTAAAGGCAAGTTCAGAAACCTTATCAATAGCAGGTTTGAAATGTATATGTAGACATAAATACCTTTTGTGTTTAAGTGATATCTCATCTTAAGGAAAAAATACAAAGGTGGTACATTAGCCTGGTGGTTTTGCTATTGGACTAATAATCCAGAGGCAAGGACTCGAGAGGAGTGAGCTCAAATACAATTTTGGGAGCTTGGTATTTTCATGAAGTAAGTATGGAATTAAAAGCATATAATTAATAATTATCACCACAAACCTACAGTATTGTTGCACAAATGTCTTTGCGTCACTAACGAAGGAAATCTCCCAAAGCAACCATAGAATGTGGATACTGGAAATCAGAAGCCAAAATGGAAATTACTGGAAAGGCTCAGCAGGTCTGGCAGCATCTGAGTAGAGAAATCAGAGTTAATGTTTCAGGTGCAGTGACCCACTTCAAATCTTCCATCTTTACCAGGCCTGGCCTTCATGAGACTCCATATTCACAGCATTTTAGATCATCCACAAACTTGGAACATGTGCTCTGAAGCCAATATCGTGATCATTAATATATATCAGGACAAGGCGATGTCCCAAACAGACCCTGGGGAGCTCCGTTAGCAACCTTCCCTCAGTCTGAAAAATATCCATTGGCCATTAATCACTGTTTCCTCTCATTCTGCCAATTTTGTAGGCATGTTGCTACTACCCGGCTTATTTCTGTTGTGTGTCAGTGCATCAAGCCTGACAATGTGGAAAGCTGCCCGCAAAAAGCAGGACACATCCAACCCGACCAATTACCACCCAGTCAGTATACTCTCGACCATTAGTAAAGTGATGGAAGGTGTCATCAACAGTGCTATCAAACAGCACCTGCTCAGCAATAACCTGCTCAGCGATACCCAGTCTGGATTCCATCAGGGACACTCAGTTCCTAACCTCATTACAACCTTGGTTCAAACATGGACAAAGGAGCTGAATCCCAGAGGTGAGGTGGGATTAACAGCCTTTGACATCAAGGCTGCATTCAACTGAGTCATACCTGGCACATAGGAAGCTGGTTGTGGTTGTTGCAGAACGTCTCAGCTCCAGGACAGCTCTGCAGAAATTTCTTTGAGTAGTGTCCAAGGCCCAACCATCTTCAGCTGCTTCATCACCAGAATGACGATTCAATGATATTCGCACCTCTATTTCCCTGCTGATCGGATTCTACATCTTTCCCACACTCGGTAATCCACAGGCTAAAACGAGCAATATCATTGCTTGTTGCTTAGCTCCAGCCATATTGATTCTGTTCTTGAACCCTCTGAGATTTCCTCTTTCTCCAGCATTTATCCTTAACCAATAATACCACCACTCCTCCTCCCTCCCCGAATAACTCCCAGTCTTGCCCTTTCTTAAGCTAGGTTTCTGTTAGAGTCACAGCATCATAAGACCATCCAGCAATCTGCAATCCTCCATCTTACTGACCATAATCCATCTATTCACTATTCTGATTTAGACTTCATTGTTTTCTTCCTTTCTGTAACTCTGTCTATTAAACTTACTATTCTCTATTCCAGTGCTCTGTCACTCCCAGTTTTTTACACCTTGGTATTATTCTCGGATATCTGGCCTTAATTGTTTTGGTGAGGGTATCCATACCTTTCTGATCCATGTACAGGGACCTCTCCCCTAACACTGACAAACCCCAGTACATTTGTCAGAGTATTACAGCAATTATATGTGCAAAACAATTGTTTAATTCCTCTGATATTGCTCACAGATAAGCAAAACAACCCCACCATGTATCTGATTCCCTGCTTCTTTCACATTATTTCCTTTGTGTTACTCTATTGTTGCCTTGACTCCTTCAGACTTTCTTACTGACTGCCCACACCTTCTCTGCGGTATCTGATTACTTCACGCTGAGTTTATTTTCTTCACGTTCCTTCTGAAAAATCTCTCTTCCTGTTTGTCACCTTCATCTTTAGAGGGTAGACCTGTGTGGGAGGGTGGCGGTGGGGGTGGGAGAGGGGGTGAGGTACAAGACTGCGCTAGCTACAGCATCACAGATCCAGGCAGGCCATCTGGTCCATTCCTATCTGTCACATCCAAAGGCACAACTCAAGGGTTTCCAAACATTGCAGAGTGTTCTTATTTCTCAAAAAAAACCCTGATTTCACTGAAGACCGACTGGAAACAAGTCAGTGTTCAATCCTATTTATAAACTCAAGTTAACTATTCAGATCTGCCTAATATCACAGTGGAACAGCTAAAATTGAATCATAGAATCTCTACAGTGTGGAAGGTAAGCCACAGAGTCCACACTGGCCCTCTGAAGAGCTTCTCACCCAAACCCGTGCTTTACCCTATTTCTGTACTCCTACATTCACCACAAATGATTCACCTGACCTACACATCCCTGAACACTATGGGCAATTTAGCATGGCCAATCCACCTGACCTGCAAATCTTTGGATTGTGGGAGGAAACCGGAGCACCCGGAGGAAACTCCACACAGTTGCCCGAGGCTAGAACTGAACCAGAGTCCCTGGCACTGTGAGGCAGCAATGCTAACCACTGAGGCACTGTGCCACCCGCATCGCAGTTAGTTAAAATTAGAAGCAGGTTGGTTTAATTCACAACAAGATTGTGCTGCATTAAGTTTAACTGCAGTGTTAGAAGTTAAAAATCACACGACACCAGGTTATAGACCAACAGATTGATTTGGAAGTGCAAGCTTTCAGAGCGCTGCTCCTTCATTAGGTAGCTGGCTAACCTGGTGTTGTGTGATTTTAAACATAGTCCACCCCAGTCCAACACCAGCACCTCTACATCATGCACTGTTAGAAGCAGTGAAGAGAGTTCACTAGGTTTCTACAAGACCGAACTCAACATTTACCCTCGTCTAACCTAACCATTATTCATAACCAACTTTGCTACGACATTCAAAGCTCCCCCAAATGAATTATCACAAAATCACACCATTACAGAGTCTCAGGAAGGCCAGTTATTCAGGACAAAAATCACTGCAAGCAGATTGTTACCATCATACAATCCTCGGGCTCTTGTGAGTACAGAAGTAGAGTCTTAATCTCTCAGCACGAAGACCCAGTTTCAAATCTCACCTGCTCTAGACGTGTGCCAGCGCATTTCAAAAATACATTTAAAAAGTTTCTGGAACACAAAACCTCAAGACAAGCAGAAAAATTCACACGAGGGAAAAGCAGGGCTGACATTTTTAAATGATTATATCTCAAAGTGTTTGAGAGAAGCAATTCTTAAAAAAGTGCAGTAACCATTGTTGTTCAGGGAACATAAAAGTAGAATTCTGTTTCAGGTACCAAATTAGGACCAGCCACGTTTAGAGCCAGGCCAATGTAAGTTATTGCAGCAGATCCTATATCTCACTCCTGTAGGAGCTCAAGCAATCCACTAACGTGCTAGCTTGAGAATTCACTCTGTACTTCTCAATGTCTATCAAACAAACCTCATGACGACCAATACAGATTCTGTCCACATCATAATCTCAATTTTTAGTTCAATTTTCAGTACCAAAGCAATCAGTTAATTAAAAGGGGTAATCTTTTCTGCCATAATAACACTGACGTGGGGAAGATGAACACATGCCCCTCTCAGTACAGTGCTGATGGAATGCTGTCCTGTATCTGAAGCCTTGCCTGTTTCAGCCATGATTCCATTGAATGGCAGAGCAGAGTCAATGGGCTGAATGGCCTATTTCCATTCCTAAAATTTACACTCATCAGGACAAATTGCAAGGAATACCAATGTAACTGCTGCCTTCCCTTTGGTGTTTCTTCAGAATTGCACTGAGTGCAAAATAAAGAGTTTGCCAAAAAAGTGCCTTTTTGCAGCAATACTCAACTACCTCAAAAATAACTCATGGCTTTAATGCAGTTTTGGAAATTCTGATGAAGAGAAAAACATTTGTAGAACACAAGGAGAACTTTTATCCAAAACCTCTGTTCCCTCAATACTAGTTCTCCACCAGTATGGAGGAACCATTTCCACCATAATACACTGTCCCTCTCTTCCATCACCTCCAATATGCATGCCCCCTCCACCGGCATTTTCCCTCAGAAGCACAGGTTGCTACACAACCCCTCCCTTCCGATCCTCAAAGTCTCAAAACACTCCTTTTAAGGTCAGACACTGATTTACTAGTATTTATTTTCAATTAAGTCAACTTTATTCACTACTCATGGAGTTGCCTCCTCCACAGTGGGGAGACCAAATCATCGCTGGGTGATCTCTTGATCAGGTATTTCCCTTCACATGATTGACTACTGTTGAAATTTTCTGTCTCACGTCCATTTGAAACTCTCAAATCTCTCGAAGCAGATTTACCAGGATGTTGCCTGGGCAAGTAAGTTTCAGTGACGAAGAGAGATTAGAAAGACAGGTGTTGTTTTCTTTAGAGCAGAGGACACTGAGGGGAGACACATTGAACTGGACGGCATAGACAGGGTAGATAGGAAGAATCCTATGCCCTTGGTGGTGGGATTAATGCCCAGGAGCAATAGATTTAAGGTAAAGGGCAGAAAATTCAGAAGAGGTGTGAGGAAAAATGCATTCCCAGAGAGTGTTGGGATCTGGAACTCAATGCCTGTAAGGGTGGGAGAGGCAAAAACCCTCATCGTATTTAATAAATATTTAGATGTAGGCTTGTGATGCCAAGACATGCAAAGCTATAGGCCAAGTGCTGGAAAATGGGAGAAGAATAGGTGCTGGTTTTGGATGGCACAGACTCGATGAGCCTTTTTCTGTATTTGACCTATTGATATAGTGAGCGGTGTTGACCAGGAATTAACTGCTGACAAGGGAGGTGGAAGCAGACACAATGAATGACTCTGAAAAGAAATCGGATGAGCACCTGAAGGAGAATGAACTTGCAAAAGTGGGGGAATGGGATGGAGTTGAATGATCCACAGAGAGTTAGCATGGGCAGGAGGCACTGAACATGTGGCATCCTTTGGTACTGTAATGTCTCTCTCTCTCTTATGGGTGCACCACCCTGATTTAACATTTTCCTTTGCATGCAGAAATGATAAATATTAAAAGGACAGAAGTTAAAACGCAGTGAATTGCAGCAAGATCAGTATGTGGCAGAATCCCACTGCTTCACAAAGACCAATTACCAGATGAGGTCTTTCATCCAGTAACATGGACTTGTGGCTCTTAATTATCAAAACAAGAATTTCGCTTCTAGTCCCAGTACACTTTTATTCTGTGACCTTTAAGAGTTGTTATTAACTGTAGACGTTTGAAATGTGAAAAAATGAAAGGCTTTCGGTTCCTCCTGGACTGTCTATTCTGGCACTCCCTGTTGTGTAAAGGGCGTAATTACAATATGAAAGTTCCAATGAGGTAACATTTATAGATGTACCAATATTATGGAGAGCACTTCATTAAACTCCAATGCTTTGATGCTTTCAACCTTCACACGTGGTAATTTTATTTGGAGGTGCCCACTCCAAATATTTCAAGCCATGATCCGTGACTCCCGCTTCTCCTGTCCCTTCAAGTACGTTCTCCATATTGTTGCCAAGGTCGCTGGCAGTTAGCAATGTGTGAGAAGCAGGTAGTTAGACAGGTGCAGATGATGTCAGTGACGGAACTGAAGATGAAGGAGTCTATGAGCATCAATATAAACATTCAAATGCACTGTTTCTGGGACAGGGGTAAACCTTCCTGAAGTGGACCCTCAGCCATTACCCAACTCAGAATTAGGGACCAGCAACAAACATGAGAGTTTTTGAAAAAGTCTTCCACACTTTTTAACCTGCAAGATGATTGCCTTACCTACCAGAGTTATTGCTGCACTTCCTTTTAATTTTCACTGTTTAATTAAATCCTATTGTTGAAACGTGGCCTCATGTTATCATCACACTGTCTAAAGCCTAATGCAGTTGTAGGGGATGGGATGTGGTGAGGAACTTTACCTGGGGAGGAGAAGAAAGGGTCATGTGTCTGTACCTCACTGCACCACACCCATCCCAAGATTGACCATAAATCAGGAATCCAGGAATCTTCACTTTGGGACAGCCTGCACTGCCAATAATGGCCACTCTCACATTCTAGCGCTGTTGAGGCTACTGGTTTTGATTGGCTGACTGGATGTGCTCGGAGAAATTGAGGACTGCAGATGCTGGAGATCAGAGTTGAAACGTGTGGCGCTGGAAAAGCACAGCCGGTCAGGCAGCATCCGAGGAGCTGGAGAGTCGATGTTTCGAGCATAAGCTGTTCATCAGGAATGACCAGATTTGCTGTACTGAAGGGGTAGAGGTCCCACCCTCACTTTGTTAGGGTCACCTCCAGCGTATGACTGCTTGGGCTGACAAGTGGCAAGTAACATTTGCACTACATAAGTACCAAGCAACACCCATCTCCAATAAGAAACAAACCACTCACTGCTCCTTGACATTCAATGGCATCACAATCACTGAATCCCCCACTGTCAACATCCTGAATTCAACGAGCCATATCAACACAGTAGCTACGCAAAACTCTGAGTACTCAGGTGAGTAACTCACCTCCTGAATTTCTATAAAGCACAGGTCAGGATTGTGATGTAATACTTCATACTTGCCTGGATGAATATGGATCCAACAACATTTAAGAAGTTTGACACCATCCAAGCAAAATCAAAATTAGGTTTGAAATTTGACAGGTCTATTCAGAAATCTAATGACAGCGGGGAAGAAGCTGCACTTGAATCTATTGGTTCACATGTTTAAGGTTTTGTATCTTCTGCCCGATGGGAGTGACTGGAAGAGATTATAACCGGGGTGGGAGGGGTCTTTGATGATGTTAGCTGCCTTTCTGAGGCAACAAGAAGGGTACATGGAATCAATTGATGGAAGATCTGCAAGATGCACTGCAGCAGAAATTCATTAAAGATCCTTAGCCCCTTCAAAACCCACTTCCATCTAGAAGACAAGGGGCAGTGGATACATGGGATTACTACCATGTGCAAGTTCCCCTCCAAACCACTCATCACCAATAACATCACCTTTCCTTCACTGTTGCTGTGTCAAAATCCTGGAAATCCCTCCCTAACAGCAATTATGGGTCAACCTACATCACATGGACTGCAGCAGTTCAAGAAGGCAGCTCACCCCCACCTTCTCAAGGGCAACTGGGGATGGGGACTAGATTCTGGCCCAGCCAGTGATGTTCACATCCCATGAGTGAATAAACGTATGCAGCAAACATTAAAAATGATATGCACATGTTATAATTGTGACTTCCAAGGCAGGTGTACGCAACAGAATAACAACTGACGTGTAGCTTCAGTGTACACAGCGTTTGTGCTCAAATGGGCAAAAGAGGATATTCCAGGTTGCATTCCCAAACCAGGCACATTAGGGATCAGTAACGACACATTAGCCGTCATGTCAATCAAGCTGAGTTGCCAGAGTTTTCCTAAAATCTGATCATCAACTCCGCTCAGATTGGCATATTCCAAACATTAGGCTCTGCTATGACACGGACTCCTGCATCAATCACTGAATTAATCATTGGCCAATTATTCCATTTGATATCTTAGGGATTTGACGACAAAGAAAGGTAAAAACACCAGAGTAGCCTCTCGTGTCGTGGTAGACTGATTTAATTACCCTATATTTCAAGATTAGGTTGGAAGAGATTTTAGAATCCTTAAGTGTAACCTGTATTAATAGTTAAAAATAAGCAGTTGCAAGAGCAAAGGGTCATTATATTAAAGTACCGCTGCTTAAAACTATTAGCTACTAAGCTTCAACTAACAATGATTAAGCAAGTTAAGTGCATTAGGTTAACAACATTTGGTTAGGATCACAGTTATCTTGTTATTGAACATTAAGCCTATTGTTGCAGTAATAATGGAGTAATTATATGCAGTTGCTGCTGAACCAATTCCCTTTACTTGCACTTTAATCTACTAAGAAAAAAAGTTCAGCCAATTGTAAGTTATCATTTAGCTATGCAATGATAACAGTGCACAAAACTGTACTTAAGAGATGTGCAATGATGGTTCAAAACATATCAATTGACATTTTTTCAAGACAAACTTAATTCACTGTCAAATCGCAGGGAAGAACTTACTAACTTTCATCTAATGATGGGCTTTGCAGACCCTTGATCAGACAAATACAGATTTACTGAGCAAAGGACTCTTGTGGTGCGGTGGTAGTATCCCTGTCTCTGAGCCTGGAGACCCTGGGTTCAAATCCCACCAATTCTAAAGGTGTGTCATGATATCTCTCTGAACTGATTAAAAATGTTTTTTCCAACAAACAATTACATTCCTTCATTTAAAAAAAATGAAGGGACCTCTTGTGATGCAGTGATAGTGTTCCTACAACCGGACTGAAACACCCAAGTCTCACCTCTCCCAGAGGTTGAGGTTGAATAGGTTGATGAAAAAGAATTAAAATTTAGATATTACTGACCTGAGGGCTCTTGATGTACAGTGGTAGCGTCCTTACCTCTCAGCCAGAAGGCTTGGGTTCAGGTCCCACCTGCTCCAAAAGTGTGTGACAATGTCTCCGAACAAAATGACTAGAAAATATCTTTACCAGTGCCTATGTTAATACTGGCAAAACAGAAGGCCATGTGGTATCACAAGCTGTAATGCCCCTGCCTCTGAGCCAGAAACTCTGGGTTGGAGTTCCACATCAGGACTAGTTGGCCATGTTCATAACACAAATGATTGTCACTCTATGACGCAAGACTGTGTAAGAGGATTCAGCAAGCATCAGCTCACTGTACAATAGTGTCTTGGTTAGTTCATTTACACAATGGACTCTAAAGTATAACTCCTTTGTATCAAATAGCGAGCACGGATGTGCAAGAGTAGTGAAAATGTGCAAGTCCCCTTGCTCCAAAAAACTACCCTGCTCCTAGCCCCACTGTTTCAAAGCCCGTGCTGCTCAACAAACTTCCCCCTCCCGCCCCCGCCCTCACCTCCCCCACACCCCTCCCAGAATGTTACTCTGTTTATGGATCCAAATGTGTAGCATTAAATTGAGGCTCACAGCAATAAAAAGGTTTTTGGGAAGAATCCTGTAATCAGCCTTGAATCCTTTTATAAATAAAACACTACGTTAAACTTGCAGTAGATAAGGCTCATCACTACTATGTACTTTACTGTCATTTCCAGAGAGCTTCTGATAAGATCCACTTGAAAGATTTCCAAGTTAAACAAATGACCACAGGAATTCAGAGTGAAACATGGGATTGAAGACAAAGCAGGACACAGGGACTATTCAGGAGGGCTGCAATATCAAAACAAGGGCTGAAGCAGCAGAAAATTATTTCCTGGTGTTACAGAAAAGGTGAGATCCAGGCAGAATTTTGTTAAAAAGTCTTCCATGGGATATGGGTGTCGTTGGCTGGGCAATCATTAATTGCCCTTGAGAAGGTGGGAGTGAGCTGCCTTCGTGAACCGCTGCAGTCCACTGCTGTAGTTACACCCACAGCACGATTAGAGTGAGAGCAGAGAAGTCAGTCAGTAAGCACTCCATCCACAAATCAGGAAGATTATGCACTCAAGTTATTGATGTGTACATCTGATGGACAACTCAGACACTAGTTTCGTCGACAGTACCTGAAATACCTCTAACAGAGCAGGTGACCATGAAATACCATCCATTTTACAAGCTCAGAGTCATAGAGAGGTGCAGCATAAAACAGATCCTTTGACCCAACTTGTCCATGCCATGTCCATGTTCCATTTGCCAGCACTAAGCCCAAATCCCTCTAACCCCTGCCTACTCAAATCCTAGCCTTTTAAATGCTGTAATTGCACCAGCCTCCATTACGTCCACATTCCATACACACACCACTCTGTGTGAGAAAGATGCTTCTTAGGTCCCTTTTCAAGCTGTGCATCCAAACATGGACATACAGTCACTCTCCTGTACAAGGCTCCACTTGTTAGCAAATAGCAATTTCAAAAGGATCACATGAACGTCAGTCAGATTCGCTGATGGTGTGAAGGTGAGTCGGAAAGCAAGTTGTGAACAGGACACAAAGGGATGTCAAATAGGTTAACTGAATGGGCGACAATTTGACAAGAAAAACAGCAATAGTATAGCCATAGAGTCATAGAGTTATACAGCATGGAAACAGACCCATAAGTATATGATATCACTTTAATGGAGAGAGATTGCAGAATGCTGCAGTACAGGAGAAACTGTGTGTCCTTGTACATGAATTACACAATCGTCATATGCAGGTACAGCAGACAATTGAAATATTGGCCTTTGTTACAAGACAGATAGAGAGGGAAAAAGGTGGGAAATGTCACTATAACTGTACAGAGCATCACTCCTGTTTCTTGTGATTTGATGTTCTACCATTCTTGCAAATAACAACATTGCCATTTTATAAATGAACTATTTATCATTGGTTTGAACAATTCCATTTCTGATCAATTTCTCAGTACAGGTGCACCCTCTCAAAACGCAAGGTCTAAAATAAAAACAGAATTGTATGAAGACAAGACATTTCTTGAACATGCTGTGCATCTTATTTTTTTTATTTAATTGCAATCAATTTACAGCTGGGGTGCCGGACTTACTACTCACTTTCCCACTTGCATACCAATCCACTCCCGTACTCCAATGAGTGTTGACCCCACTAGACTGGGCTGAACCACTCCCTGCCCAAAGCATCCGGCAAAAAAACCCAAAATTCAGCAAAGCCATTGCCCAGAGACTATGGTTTTGAGAAAGAAATGATGGGCCTTAGGTTATGCAAGTTAGAGTGAATTGGCCATGCTAAGTTGTCCTTTGTTTCCAGGGATGTGCAGGCTAAGTGGATTAGCCCTGGGAAATGCAGGGTTACTGGGATAGGGTAAGGGAGTGGGTTTGGGGGGGATGCTCTTCAGAGGGTTGGTGAGGACTCAATGGGCCAAATTGCCTGCTTCCACACTACAGGAATTTTATGATGATTTACTTCATGTTTTGAGAATCTCCAGTATATTAAAGCAGAACAGTTGAACGTTATATTTTGAATGTGGTTGTTTACAGTACCAGTGACCAATGTGTGTGGATCACAAATTAACATCTTCAAGCCTGACAACAACACTTGACTTACATAGGACCAACATGGATTCAGTGCAATCCACGTTTACATAATTACAATTAAATTATCCTCTGCTTATGTCAATGAACATCTTTATACACAACTGGGACTTTTTTCACTGGAGCATAGGAGGCTGAGAGGTGACCTTAAAAAAGTTTATAAAATCATGAGGGGTATAGATAGGGTTAATGGCAGGTGTATTTTCCCTGGGACGGGGGAATTTCAAGACTAGGGGCCGCAATTTTAGGGTGAGAAGAGAAAGATTTAAAGAAGACATAAGAGACAGACTTTTTCCACGGAGGATGGCTCGTGTGTGGAATGAACTTCCTGAGGAAGTGGTGGGTGTAACGTTTAAAAGATATTTAGATAAGTAGATGAATAGGAAAGGTTTAGAGGGAAATGAGCCAGGAGCAGGCAGGTGGGACTAGCTTAGTTTGGGATTATGGACTGGTTGGACCGAAGGGTCTATTTCCATACTGTATGACTCAATGAGGCACACAATACTATAAACACAAGGATAGGTATGGAATGGTTATAAATAATAACCAGATGTTGAATTAGGCAGCAAATGAACTTTCAAAGATTTACAAGAACTTCTTTTGCACATCAGTAATTTAGCACAATAACAGTTTCCCTTCTGACCCATTTCCTATTCAGAAGCCAACGCCCAGCTCTTATTTAATACAAATAAACCCAACCATCAAATTAACTAATCATCCAATGAACAAACAATACTCATCAGTCGCTGAGGCAAAACAGAGGAAAGGAAGTGGGTGTCATAATCAAAATGGTGTTTGTTGGGACAGATAACGAACACTTCCCAGGTCCCTCAATGCTTACCTCGCAATAAACGCGCCAGCTCCATAGTTTAGGGGTTAGAGCACTGGTCTCGTAAACTAGGGGTTGCAAGTTCAAATCTCCCCTGAAGATCATCCCATCCAGACCACTTACCATAGCCCTGAAACCTTGCATTTTCCCTGGCCAATCCACCTAACCTGGAGAAAGTGAGGACAGCAGATGCTGGAGATCAGCGTCAAAAAGTGTGGCACTGGAAAAGCACAGCAAGTCAGGCAGCATCCGAGGAGCAGGAGAGTCAATGTTTCAAGCAAAAGCCCTTCATCAGAAATCCACCTAACCTTCAAATCATTGAACTGTGGGAGGAAACCGGGGAGAACATTCAAATTCCATACAGGGAGTCACCCGAGGCTGGAATCGAACCCAGGTCCCTGGTGACATGAGGCAGCAGTGCTAACCACTGTGCCAACATGTATATATGATGTTTGATGATGTGATTCCATTGGTCTCAGGATTCCATGAAACTTTCGGCTGGATTTAATGCAGCCCAGGGCAGTGGTGGATGCACCAACCTACTTGTGGGAACTGCCACTCTCTCAGGAACAGCAAACCCTGCCCTGGTTAATTTGGTAGAGGTCGGTGTGGGATTGCTGGCGACTCGCAGTAACAGGATGCCCCCTAGGCTCATTAAGGAGTCAATTTCTTTTTTTGAGTGCGAGCTGCAGCTGAGTTTAAACGAACCCGGAAGGCTACACCCGAAGGTAAGACAGTTTGTTTTTAAATTATTTACCGGTAGCGGTGTTTTTTTTTCTCTTCACAGAAAGAGCGGGAGCAGCAGGGGGAAGTGACGACGACCAGAGGGGCAGCCGGGAAGGAAAGCAGTGAGTATATAAATCAGGAAGGCGGCTAAACCCAAGACTCTACAACTGTAGTGTCTCCCACCCGCCCTCCTCCTCTAACCCCCTTATTAAGTACTCTGGGTTTTTTTTTAAGGTAAGGATTTTCTATTTCTTTCAGTGACTGGTTAAAAAATTACTTTTTAGTTTATCTATTAATTGGTTTTTAGAAAAAGACTATAGCAGAGAGGTATCAGAAAGTATTTTAACTCAAACCTGTACAAAGTAATAAAGTAATTAACTAAGCAGAGATGGCTGGGCAGGTGGTGTGCTGTAGCTGTATGATATGGGAGCTGGCTGATCCCATTGTGAACGGCAGTGACCACATCTGCAGCAAGTGTTGGTTGCTGGAAGAACTCCAGCTCAGAGTTGATGATCTGGAATCTGAGCTTCAAACACTGCGGCGCATCCGGGAGGCAGTCACACCTGGGAGATTAAGTAATTCACATTCAGTTAGTGATCAGGGACATCAGAGTGTGACTGTAAGTGAGGCAGGTAGGGGGAACCAGAGTTCAGGAGTGGAGGAGCCTCAGCTTGTCCAACAGGTATGAGATTCTTGCTCCCTGTACAGATGAGGAAAAGGGCTCTGGACAGGATGAGCCAGCTGACCATGGTACCATGGTGCAGAAGGCCATTCAAGAGGGGGGAGCAAAAAGACAAGTAGTTGTTATAGGAGATTCTATAATTAGGGGGACAGATAGTATCCTTTGCAAGCTGGATCGGGAGTCTCGCATGGTGTGTTGCCTGCCCAGTGCCAGGGTGTGGGACATCTCTGACCGGCTTGAAAGGATATTGGAGTGGGGGGGGGGGGGGGGGGGGGGGAGTCCAGTTGTTGTCGTCCACGTTGGGACTAACAACATAGGCAAAGCTAGGGTGGAGGACCTGTTTGGGGATTATCGAGCACTAGGAAGGAAATTGAAGTACAGGTCCTCAAGGGTCATAATCTCCGGATTACTGCCCAAGCCACGTGCCAATTGGCATAGGGATAAGAAAATTAGGCAAGTAAACACGTGGCTAAGGGATTGGTGTGGGAAAGAGGGACTCCACTTCATGGGGCATTGGCATCAGTTTTGGAACCGGGGGTATCTGTACCGTTGGGAGGGTCTCCACCTGAACCGATCAGGTACCAATGTTCTAGCGAAGAGGATAAATAGGGTGGTCAGTAGGACTTTAAACTTCTGAGTTGGGGGGAAGGGAAAGTGAAAGCGACAGGGAGTATGGAGTTAAATGGAAAGATAAGCGGCAGGATAGCATATGTGCAGGCGGATTTAAACTTGAGACAGACTGGGAATGCAGCAAAAAGGAAGGATAACTTAGGACATCTTATGACTTCCAATATCTCTAATGATAAGAAAGTTAGCATTAAGGCACTTTACCTGAATGCTCGTAGCATTCGTAACAAAGCAGATGAACTAATGGCACAGATCATCGTGAATGATTATGATGTGGTAGGTATCACAGAGACGTGGTTACAGGGGGGTCAGGACTGGCAGTTAAACATCCAAGGGTTTTCAACTTATCGAAAAGACAGGGAGGTGGGCAGAGGGGGCAGGGTTGCCTTGTTAGTTAAGAACAAAATTAAATCTATGGCACTGAATGACATAGCGTCGGATGATGTGGAATCTGTGTGGGTGGAATTAAGGAACCACAAAGGCAAAAAAACCATAGTGGGAGTTATGTACAGACCTCCTAACAGTGGTCAGGACCACGGGCGCAACATGTACCGGGAAATAGAGAAGGCATGTCAGAAAGGCAAGGTCACGGTGATCATGGGAGACTTCAATATGCAGGTGGACTGGGTAAATAATGTTGCCAGTGGATCCAAAGACAGGGAATTCATGGAATGCTTACAGGATGGCTTTTTGGAACAGCTTGTCATGGAGCCCACAAGGGAGCAGGCTATTCTGGACCTAGTGCTATGTAATGAACCAGACTTTATAAAAAATCTTAAAGTAAGGGAACACTTAGGAAGCAGCGATCATAATATGGTAGAGTTCAGTCTGCAGTTTGAAAGAGAGAAGGCAAAATCGGATGCAATGGTGTTACAGTTAAATAAAGGTAACTATGAGGGCATGAGAGAGGAACTGACGAAAATTGACTGGAAGCAGAGCCTAGCGGGGAAGACAGTACAGCAAAAATGGCAGGGGTTTGTGGGTAAAATTGAGGACACTGTACAGAGGTTCATCCCCAAGAAGAGAAAGATTATCCGGGGAGGGATTAGACAGCCATGGCTGACAAAGGAAGTTAGGAAATCTATCAAAGAAAAAGAGAGATCCTATAAAGTGGCCAAGAGCACTGGGAAATCAGAAGATTGGGAAGGCTACAAAAACAAAGAGGATAACAAAGAGAGAAATAAGGAAGGAGAAGATCAAATATGAAGGTAGGCTCGCCAGTAATATTAGAAATGATAGTAAAAGTTTCTTTCAATACATAAGAAACAAACGACAGGCAAAAGTAGACATTGGGCCACTTCAAACTAATGCTGGAAGCCTAGTGATAGGAGATAAGGAAACAGCAGGAGAACTTAATAAGTACTTTGCATCAGTCTTCACAGTGGAAGACATGAGTAATATCCCAACAATTAAAGAGAGTCAGGGGGCTGAGTTGAGTATGGTTGCCATTACAAAAGAGAAAGTGCTAGAAAAGCTAAAAGGTCTTAAAATTGATAAATCTCCTGGCCCTGATGGGTTACATCCTAGAGTTCTGAGGGTGGTGGCTGAGGAAATAGCGGAGGCGTTGGTTGAGATCTTTCAAAAGTCACTGGAGTCAGGGAAAATCCCGGATGATTGGAAGATCGCTGTTGTAACCCCCATGTTCAAGAAAGGATCAAGACAAAAGATGGAAAATTATAGGCCAATTAGCCTAACCTCGGTTGTTGGTAAAATTCTAGAATCCATCATTAAGGATGAGGTTTCTAAATTCTTGAAAGAGCAGGGTCGGATTAGAACAAGTCAACATGGATTTAGTAAGGGGAGGTCGTGCCTGACAAACCTGTTGGAGTTCTTTGAAGAGGTGACAAGTAGGTTAGACTGGGGAAACCCAGTGGATGTGGCCTATCTAGACTTCCAAAAGGCCTTTGATAAGGTGCCACACGGGAGGCTGCTGAGCAAGGTGAGGGCCCATGGTGTTCGAGGTGAGCTACTGGTATGGATTAATGATTGGCTGTCTGACAGAAGGCAGAGAGTTGGGATAAAAGGTTCTTTTTCGGAATGGCAGCCGGTGACAAGCGGTGTCCCACAGGGTTCAGTGTTGGGGTCGCAGCTGTTCACATTATATATTAATGATCTGGATGAAGGGACTGAGGGCATTCTAGTGAAGTTTGCCGATGATACAAAGTTAGGTGGACAGGCAGGTAGTACTGAGGAAGTGGGGAGGCTGCAGAAGGATCTAGACAGTTTGGAGGAGTGGTCCAGGAAATGGCTGATGGAATTCAATGTAAGCAAATGCGAGGTCTTGCACTTTGGGAAAAAGAATACAAGCATGGACTACTTTCTAAACAGTGAGAAAATTCGTAAAGCCAAAGTACAAAGGAATCTGGGAGTGCTAGTCGAGGATTCTCTAAAGGTAAACATGCAGGTTGAGTCCGTGATTAAGAAAGCAAATGCAATGTTGTCAATTATCTCAAGAGGGTTGGAATATAAAAGCACTGTTGTGCTACTGAGACTTTATAAAGCCCTGGTTAGGCCCCATTTTGAGTACTGTGTCCAGTTTTGGTCCCCACACCTCAGGTAGGACATACTGGCACTGGAGCGTGTCCAGCAGAGATTCACATGGATGAATCTCTGCTGGACACGGTGTGGGCGGCACGGTGGCACAGTGGTTAGCACTGCTGCCTCACAGCGCCAGAGACCCGGGTTCAATTCCCGCCTCAGGCGACTGACTGTGTGGAGTTTGCACGTTCTCTCCGTGTCTGCGTGGGTTTCCTCCGGGTGCTCCGGTTTCCTCCCACAGTCCAAAGATGTGCAGGTCCGGTGAATTGGCCATGCTAAATTGCCCGTAGTGTTAGGTAAGGGGTATGGGTGGGTTGCGCTTCGGCGGGGCGGTGTGGACTTGTTGGGCCGAAGGGCCTGTTTCCACACTGTAAGTAATCTAATCCCTGGAATGGTAGGTCTAACATATGAGGAACGGCTGAGGATCCTGGGATTGTATTCATTGGAGTTTAGAAGATTAAGGGGAGATCTAATAGAAACTTACAAGATAATACATGGCTTGGAGAGGGTGGACGCTAGGAAATTGTTTCCGTTAGGCGAGGAGACTAGGACCCATGGACACAGCCATAGAATTAGAGGGGGTAAATTCAGAACAGAAATGCGGAGACATTTCTTCAGCCAGAGTGTGGTGGGCCTGTGGAATTCATTGCCGCAGAGTGCAGTGGAGGCTGGGACGCTAAATGTCTTCAAAGCAGAAATTGATAAATTCTTGATGTCACAAGGATTTAAGGGCTACGGGGAGAATGCAGGTAAGTGGAGTTGAAATGCCCATCAGCCATGATTGAATGGCGGAGTGGACTCGATGGGCCGAATGGCATTACTTCCGCTCCTATGTCTTATGGTCTTATTCATACCCATTATCCCTGAGTCCACAGCACTGGCAGGCCCCCTCAGAAGGTGACACTGCCATCTCCCAGGGAGTGAGTCCTCATTCAGTGCCAGATTGAGGGATCGGGCAGACCACCCATATCTCTGTGCCCTTCCATCCCTGCAATCCCAAAGCCACTTTCAATCACCTGTGGCTCCAGGCCTGATGATGATCCTAGTCCTCTGGTAGGTGCATTGGTAATCGAGCACTTCTGCTCCCATTGGCACCCATGACAAGAGCGGTCGGATCCCTCTGATTGGCTGGCAGTTGCCAGGCAGAGACAGCGGAATTTGCACCACCAGGGATTTAGTCCTGGGGAATGCCCAGTGCTAGCTGGTCAAAGGTCTGAGAAGGTCCTGGATTCTGTCAGGCCTCTCCCTGACAGAAACGGAGGGGGGACAGGCTTGCTCATCTCTGACAGCGGGTGAGGCTGCATTAGCTCAGCAAATTAGCCCCTCAGCCTAATGATGTGACGACTCAAGTTGCAGAAAATCAAACCTCATTGCAATCAAATTAAAACTGAATCAAAGCACTGTGCCACATTCCATCGCATTTTTTTTTAAAAAGTAACAATAGTTAAACACAATTGGTAATCTTGCGTCCTCATGAACACCACTAAAGTGAAGCTTGATCGACTGTAATTGAATTCTTAAATTGTGCATTATTACAAGTCTTGGTACTGAGCACTCAGTTACGCTCTACGCTCTAATGGATTTCAAGGGTACTTCTGGTTTTCAATTTGAATTAAAATCTCAAATGAACACTCCGGCTATCCATACAGTGCAGGCTGCAACATTTAAAAACATCATGTTTAAAAGTAGGTCACTTATACTGGGCACAAACTACCAACAACCAATATTCATTTGCAGCTTCAAAGTTGCCAGTAATGGCATTGTAATTGTCCCTGTTTTGTTTTCAGTGAAATAACTGAATTTGCTCACTAATTTGCACCTCACTGAGGTGCATTCAATGCACAAACAAACATAAAAATGTACTAAATTCTTATTTCCTCTAAACATGTAGTTTTACAGTTTGCCTTCAGCACTGACTCAAGTACGTAAACCTTCAAGTCAGAGGAGAGCTGGAGGCAACTTTTGCTTTTGTCAGTACAGACTTGATGGGCCAAAAGGCCTGTTCCGTACTGTATGATTCCACGACAGGCAAGAAGATCGCTACACAGATGAAACATTCGTGTTGTCTGGTGCAGCACTTGAACAGTGTTCCTACCATCACCTATTGCAGTTGAATCACAGAAATATAATTGATGAGACTGTACCTCATGTGGGTATCTCCATTATAACCTTATTAATCCAATTGCAACAAGCAAAACATTCTGTCTTCAGAAAAATTGCTGGTGTCTTCAGCTGAAGAATCATAGCTGAACATTTTCCTTAGAAAAGTACTGTCAACATTCTTCTTTTCAGTCAAAAGATGATGAAGGATGGTTTCAGGAGGTCAGTGGACGGGAGATCAGACAGATTCTACATGGAGGAGAAAGTGAGGACTGCAGATGCTGGAGAGTCAGGGTTGAAAAGTGTGGTGCTGGAAAAGCGCAGCAGGTCAGGCAGCATCTGAGGAGGAGTGTTAGCATTTTGGGCATAAGTCCTTCATCAGATTCTATAATGAGGACTATTCTATCCACCAAATTTCAGCTGGCAGTGAAGATGAAACTTTGTCTGAATGTTGTAGCCCAGTCTTGGACCTGCACTTTCTTATTCTTTTCGTGCCCATCCCTGGTTATCAGAAGGTAGTAATGGCCACTACATAGTGGATGGCACGGTAGCTTAGTGGTTAGCACTGTTGCCTCCCAATGCCAGGGACCCGGGTTTGATCCTAACCTCGGGCAACTGTCTGTGTGGAGTTTGCACTTTCTCCCCGTGTCTGTGTGGGTTTCCTCCGGGTGCTCCGGTTTCCTCCCACAGTCCAAAGATGTGCTGGTTAGGTGAATTGGCCATGCTAAATTGCCTATAGTGTCCAGGGATGTGTAGGTCAGGTGAAAGTCTGCAGATGCTGGAGATCAGAGCTGAAAATGTGTTGCTGGAAAAGCGCAGGTCAGGCAGCATCCAGGGAACAGGAGAATCAACGTTTCGGGCATAAGCCCTTCTTCAGGAATGAGGAAAGTTTGTCCAGCAGGCTAAGATAAAAGGTAAGGAGGAGGGACTTGGGGGAGGGGCGTCGGAAATGCGATAGGTGGAAAGAGGTCAAGGTGAGGGTGATAGGTCAGACTGGGGTGGGGGCGGAGAGGTCAGGAAGAAGATTGCAGGTTAGGAAGGCGGTGCTGAGTTCGATGGATTTGACTGAGACAAGGTGGGGAGAGGGGAAATGAGGAAACTGGTGAAATCCGAGTTCATCCCTTGTGGTTGGAGGGTTCCTAGGCGGAAGATGAGGCGCTCTTCCTCCAACCGTCGTGTTGTTGTGGTCTGGCGATGGAGGAGTCCAAAGACCTGCATATCCTTGGTGGAGTGGGAGGGGGAATTGAAATGTTGAGCCACAGGGTGGTTGGGTTGGTTGGTCCGGGTGTCCCAGAGGTGTTCTCTGAAACGCTCCGCAAGTAGCCGGTCTGTCTCCCCAATATAGAGGAGGCCACATCGGGTGCAGAGGATGCAATAGATGATGTGTGTGGAGGTGCAGGTGAATCTGTGGCGGATATGGAAGTTTTCTTTGGGGCCTTGGAGGGAGGTGAGGGGGGAGGTGTGGGCGCAAGTCTTGCACCTCCTGCGGTTGCAGGGGAAGGTGCCGGGAGTGGAGGTTGGGTTGGTGGGGGTGTGGATCTGACGAGGGAGTCACGGAGGGAGTGGTCTTTACGGAATGCTGATAGGGGAGGGGAGGGAAATATATCCTGGTGGTGGGGTCCGTTTGGAGGTGGCGGAAATGACGGCAGATGATGCGCTGTACATGGAGATTGGTGGAGTGATAGGTGAGGACCAGTGGGGTTCTGTCCTGGTGGCGGTTGGAGGGGCGGGGCTCAAGGGCGGAGGAGCGGAAAGTGGAAGAGATGCAGTGGAGGGCATCGTCGACCACATCGGGGGGGAAATTACGGTCCTTGAAGAAGGAGGCCATCTGGGTTGTACGTTTTTGGAACTGGTCCTCCTGGGAGCAGATGTGGCGGAGACGAAGGAATTGGGAGAATGGGATGGCGTTTTTACAGGGGGCAGGGTGGGAGGAGGTGTAGTCCAGGTAGCTGTGGGAGTCGGTCGGTTTGTAGTAGATGTCCGTGTTGATTCGGTCGCCTGAGATAGAAACAGAAAGGTCGAGGAAGGTGAGGGAGGAATATGAGACTATCCAGGTGAATTTGAGGTCGGGGTGGAAGGTGTTGGTGAAGTGGATGAACTGTTCAACCTCCTCGTGGGAGCACGAGGCGGCGCCGATACAGTCATCAATGTAGCGGAGGAAAAGGTCGGGGGTGGGGCCAGTGTAGCTGCGGAAGATGGACTGTTCCACATATCCTACGAAGAGGCAGGCATTGCTGGGGCCTATGCGGGTGCCTATGGCTATTCCTTTGGTTTGGAGGAAGTGGGAGGATTGGAAAGAGAAGTTGTTCAGGGTGAGGACCAGTTCAGTCAGTCGAAGGAGGGTGTCAGTGGAAGGGTACTGGTTTGTATAGCGGGAAAGGAAGAAGTGGAGGGCTTTGAGTCCTTCGTGATGGTGGATGGAGGTGTACAGGGACAGGATGTCCATGGTGAAGATAAGGCGTTGGGGACCGGGAAAGCGAAAATCATGGATGAGGTGTAGGTTAGGTGCCAGATCTGCTGAGATTTTCCAGCAATCTGCTGCAGAGATATTATGGGTTTGAAAATATAGGCAAATGAATATTCAATTTAGATTAGGGATAATGCAAATTCATCAGACTGACTTCTTACAGTTCCTTTGATTTCCTGTCAGTGAGATCTGATTTCTGACATCTGCAGAATGATGGAAAATCTTCACACTAGATTTTAGATTCAGATGGGAAACCCCTGATATTTGAAACTTTATCAGGCTTTTCAAACTACTTCACTGAGAAAGAGAAAGCTTGTTTTGCTTTAAGGATTATTTTCTTGTTGATGGAAGAAGAGAGAGCATCTCCAGAACTATCACATATACGTATGTACATAAAAAGCAACATCACTTCAGAGGATGTTGCTAGGAAATCTTCAGCACACATCCAAGGGTTTTTACTAAGACTGTTTATCAAACATTTAAACCATAACTCCATCTCTTTCCTCTTCTTTACTGGAGATACTAACTACAAAGTCAAACCTTTGTAAACAGCTGGTAAACCACTCTTTGACCTGTTAACTTTTCCTCTTCAAGAAAACACATGATGAATCCCTCTGCCACCTAGAAATGTCCATACAGTTCCATATTCCAGTTTCTCATCATCTGTCATTTTTCTTTCATTTATTCATGGGATGAGGAAGTCATTAGCTAGGCCGGCATTTCTTATCCATCCCTAATTGTCCAGAAGATAATTGAGAGTTAACCTATTGCTGTGGGTCTGGAGTCACATGTAGGTCCAACCAGGTAAAGATGGCTATTTCCTTCCCTAAAGGAGGTTAGTGAATAGGATGGGGTTTTCCTGACAATTGATAATGGATTCATGGTCATCATTAGACTCTTAACTTCAGATTTTTATTGAATTCAAATTCCACCATCTGCTGTGGCAGCATTCAAACCCAGGTCCCCTGAACATTATGTGGGTCTCTAGATTAACAGTGCATTGCCCCCCCAAAATATAAATGTGTGTTTCCAGCAAAGTCCATAGGATGTTCATACTGCAATGGTAATATGCATGCTGACAAAGTGAGGGAGTATTCAGCCTTACAGTAACCCTTCTATGTAGAATGCTATCAAGTATTGCTGTCACCACCAAACTGAAGAGCAAACACTCCACTGCATTCCTGACTTGAGCCTTCTAGACGGTAGAGAGACTTTGAGAAATTGATAAGTGAGGCAATTCTCTCAGTTCCCACACTATTTATTCACTATGCTCAGTGTGGCTGAGACTGGTCCAATTATACTTCTAGACAATCATCATCCCCAGAGTATCGATTGTGTGGAACTCTGCAAAGGTGATTTTCTCCTGTAATCACAGAATCCCTACAGTGTGGAAGCAAGCCATTCAGCCCACACCGACCCTCCAGACAGCATCCCACCTAGACCCACTCTTCTATCCTGTAATCCTACGTTTCTCATGGTCAATCCACCTGACCTGCCCATTTTTGGACTGTGGGAGGAAACCAAAGCACCCGGAGGAAACCCACACAGACAGGGGGAGAATGTGCAAACTCCACACAGACAGTCACCCGAGGCTGGAATCGAACCCGGGTACCTGGCATTGGGAGGCAACAGTGCTAACCACTGAGCCACTGTGCAACCCTCATGCAGGATAATCCTTTCCAGTATTTATGTGGACAAAAAGTTAGCTGTTACCCAATAACTAAAGTCTGAATGATATTCAAGTCCTGCTGTAAGCAGGAATATATGAACATTTGAAGACAACATAGTCACTAAGAACATAGTAGCAGCAGTGCGTACCATCTACAAGGTGGACTGCAGCAACCTGCCACAGCTCATCAAACACTTTTCAAAACTGCAGCTGTTAGCACAGTGACAGACAAAAGCAGCAGATAGAGTCATAGAGATGTACAGCATGGAAACAGACCCTTCGGTCCAACCCGTCCATGCTGACCAGATATCCCAACTCAATCTAGTCCCACCTGCCAGCACCCGGCCCATATCCCTCCAAACCCTTCCTATTCATATACCCATCCAAATGCCTCTTAAATGTTGCAATTGTACCAGCCTCCACCACTTCCTCTGGCAGCTTATTCCATACACGTACCATCCTCTGTGTGAAAAAGGTGCCCCTTAGGTCTCTTTTATATCTTTCCCCTCTCACCCTAAACCTATGCCCTCTAGTTGTGGACACCCCCGACCCCAGGGAAAAGACTTTGTCTATTTATCCTATTCATTCCCCTCATAATTTTGTAAACCTCTATAAGGTCACCCCTCAGCCTCCGACGTTACAGGGAAAAAAGCCCCAGCCTCTCCCTATAGCTCAAATCCTCCAACCCTGGCAACATCCTTGTAAATCTTTTCGGAACCCTTTCAAGTTTCACAACATCTTTCCGATAGGACGGAGACCAGAATTGCACGCAATATTCCAACAGTGGCCTAACCAATGTCCTGTACAGCCGCAACATGACCTCCCAACTCCTGTACTCAATACTCTGACCAAGAAAGGAAAGCATACCAAACGTCTTCTTCACTATCCTATCTACTTGTGACTCCACTGTCAAGGAGTTACAAACCTGCACTCCAAGGTCTCTTTGTTCAGCAACACTCCCTAGGACCTTACCATTAAGTGTATAAGTCCTGCTAAGATTTGCTTTCCCAAAATGCAGCACCTTGCATTTATCTGAATTAAATTCCATCTGCCACTTCTCAGCCCATTGGCCCATCTGGTCAAGATCCTGTTGTAATCTGAGGTGACTGTCCACTACACCTCCAATTTTGGTGTCATCTGCAAACTTACTAACTGTACCTCTTATGCTCGCATGCAAATCATTTATGTAAATGACAAAAAGTAGAGGACCCAGCACTGATCCTTGTGGCACTCCACTGGTCACAGGCCTCCAGTCTGAAAAACAACCCTCCACCACCATCCTCTGTCTTCTACCTTTGAGCCAGTTCTGTTTCCAAATGTCTAGTTCTCCCTGTATTCCATGAGATCTAACCTTGCTAATCAGTCTCCCATAGGGAACCTTGCCGAACGCCTTACTGAAGTCCATATAGATCACATCTACCGCTCTGCCCTCATCAATCCTCTTTGTTACTTCTTCCAAAAACTCAATCAAGTTTGTGAGACATGATTTCCCACGCACAAAGCCATGTTGACTATCCCTAATCAGTCTTTGCCTTTCCAAATACATGTACATCCTGTCTCTCAAGATTCCCTCCAACAACTTGCCCACCACTGACATCAGGCTCACTGATCTATAGTTCCCTAACTTGTCCTTACCGCCCTTCTTAAACAGTGGCACCACGTTTGCCAACCTCCAGTCCTCGGGAACCTCACCTGCAACTACCGATGATACAAATATCTCAGCAAGAGGCCCAGCAATCGCGTTCCCCTCCGAGATGCATGCCATTCTGAGTTGCAGCTACTGCACTGTTCCTTTGCTAAAGTGGGACCAAGTTCCCACCAACACTCACGGACTGCAGAAGGTCAAGGAGGTGACTCTCTGAGACAACCGTGGATAATCAATAAATGTTAACCAGGCCAGTGATTCCCTACATCCCAACAGACAATAAAAAGAGAAGTCCAATGCATATGTAAAATACTGTTGTGATAGGCTTTTGCTCACTTGTTGGTCACAACAATGCCCAATAGTCTCATCAGCATTCTGGACAGAACAGAGAACCAGGTGGAATATTTGCCCAATCTATTATCCACTCTCTATACAATCGACAGTGAACACTGCAGCAACTCACCAAGACCACTTCAATATCCCTTCATTGCGATGAGATTTCTCTCGGTGTGCAGCAAGGATGTGGGAACACAATTGCCTTGAGAATTTGGCTCAGACACAGGGACACTACTCACTCATCACAAAACGTCTACTACTCTGTCAAAATGAACATATTTTAACAATGCCCTCGCTTGGGTTAACAGCTCTCGGATGGGCATATTCACTCATTGTACAGAAATGATGAACTAAAAATATCTTTCGGAACATTATTCTGTTCACAAGTGCATTGCCATAAGCTGAATTTAATTGTCTCTCTTTCACTTACTTGCAAGTTAAATTTTGCACACTGGGAACAACAGGAATCTTGGCAATTTCTAATAAAATCATTGAAGGAAATCAAGCTGCAAATGAGGAGGTGAGAAGTAAATGGAGCAGGGATAGTGGGGAGTAGCTGATGCCCCTGGCTCCTTGAAAGCACATTGTTTGTTATCACTATCTTTCATATGGCCATGTGATATGTTACAGAACCACTTACGTTGTTCTCAAACCAAGACCTTAAAATGCCAAAACACAAGCTGCAGAAAATAGTAATTTTGGATCAACCAGAAAGTTACAAACCACAGTGAACTGCAATTTCAAAAAATGAGCACCAGTAACTAAGACTGCAATGTTATCTGGTGAGAGTATCTGCATCGCTCCCCTGCTAACTGAACTACCAAGTTGATGCTATCATGACTGGCCATAGGTTTCTGCAGACCATTTAAAACAAAGTGTGAGCAACTGATTTTCATGTACTGTCCTTCAGGGTCTAACCAAAACTATCCAGGATTGCCTTCCCACTGCAGACAGGCCTAGAGCCCGCCCTCAGTTATGCTATCCTCTTGTCTGGGAGTGAATTTTCTCACTAGTCACCTCAGATGCTTGATCATGTGGATTTCAGGATCCAGGAGTAGACTACCCTCACACGTGCAATGATAAAATAACATGGTGAAGACTACCTTCAATACAGAGATGTCCTAAGATGAAGTCCATGTTGGTCATTGATGCTATCAATCAGTCAAAGCCCACTGTATTCCTCTTGGGTTTGATTCCTGATGAAGGGATTGTGCTTGAAATGTCGACTCTCCTGCTCTTCGTATGCTGCCTGACCCGCTGTGCTTTTCCAGCGTTTTTCGACTCTTGGGTTTGACAACCAATAGGACAGACAGGGTGTTAAAAAGAAGCAAATACATTCTTATCTGGTGTGACTATGTCACAATAGAATGTTCAGTGTTGTTACGACACGATGGTGAACCCTTCTGTTAATTAAACCAAACATCCAGAAAAGCTCACCTCATCTTGTAATCTGTTAAAATATGTGACACAGAACTCCCAAATTACAGTATTTAATTTAAAGAAAATAATATCAATTTATTCTTTACCTCTAAAAGAGAACATTAAACAATAACTATCCACAACTCTAAGCCTGCCTTTCTCCTAACTGCCTATAACCTGCCTCCAATTCTATAATGATATACAGTTCCAATAAAACACTTATTAACATTACATCAACATAATTTCAAAACCACACAGTGGCTGTCATCTTCGGTGGACTGGCAGAAGATCTCCCTGGATCGTCTTCTTTATTTTTACTGCAAATATATTTCATATGAAAATGTACGTTTGATAGAGACTGTTCCGTAATTTCTTGGGTCTCTCTCTCCCTCTCTTGATGGCAGTTTTTTTTAGATTAGATTACTTACAGTGTGGAAACAGGCCCTTCGGCCCACCAAGTCCACACCGACCCTCCGAAGAGCAACCCACCCAGACCATTCCCCTACATTTACACCTTCACCTAACACTACGGGCAATTTAGTATGGCCAATTCAACTAACCTGCACATCTTTGGATCGTGGGAGGAAACCAGAGCACCCAGAGGAAACCCACCCAGACACGGGGAGAATGTGCAAACTCCACACAGACAGTTGCCTGAGGCGGGAATTGAACCCGGGTCTCTGGCGCTGTGAGGCAGCAGTGCTAACCTGTGCCACCGTGCCGCCCTGACAGTTACTCTGTCTAATTTTCAAACTGCCTGTTTTATACCTCCAAACATCAGATCATCTCATTGATTCAATGATGGCAAAACAATAAATTCAAACCCGATTGGGTTTTAGTATACTTGGGCATAGTTTAAACTGATTGGTTAAATTGGAATTGTTGTCAAAACAGCAACCAACTCATGTATCCATTTCACAGCCAAATGTTACATATTTTCAATGTTCCAGTACACCGAGACTGCCATCTTGTCATATCACAAGTGCTTGTCAGCTCTCAGCTCATAACAGCATTCACTCTCTCTTAAAGGTAAGTACATGCCTTCAATTTCATCAGTGTTCATAATCATATCAGCTCAAGTTTTTTTTGTTGTGTCTGAAAGGATTACTGAAGATGACTTTGCACAGGAGACACACAGTTCCTTTCAGTTTTCCTTTCACAAACCTTTTAGACAAACCATCAAAAGGAGTCCTTCGGTTGCAGGCTCTATTGGACAATCTTTGTCGTGACCATATCCCTGTGAGTCTCTGTTGCATTCTAATCCAACAGCGAGGAGAGACATTGGCCTGAGTGCACATTGTGAGTCAGGACGGTTTTCAGCAAATGAATGGGAAGCAGGCTTGAGAGCTGTGCCAGT
Organism: Chiloscyllium plagiosum; assembly: GCF_037043375.1. Taxonomy (NCBI): domain Eukaryota; kingdom Metazoa; phylum Chordata; class Chondrichthyes; order Orectolobiformes; family Hemiscylliidae; genus Chiloscyllium; species Chiloscyllium plagiosum. The sequence continues at coordinate 13,562,930 of NW_028270172.1, forward strand.
TTCTGATTTGACGTTAGTTTGTTACAGGTTCAATTTAAGGCAGACCTTAATCTGGTGGAATGGGTGCGACAGGAACTTTGATTATTCTTGTCCTGACATTCATCATAAATGTCCCATTTGGAGGAGAAAGGCTATGTGATCACTGGCATTTTAGTGTGTATTTACAAGCAAGTGTAGCTCTGGTATATCTGACTTATCCCTACAATAAATTAATGTTATTATTGGAAACATGGGAACGTCCGAATGAAAGTCCATGGAGTTTATCTTCAAACATTCTGCAAGTCACATAATAACGCCTTCAGGTCAGCATCACTTTGCTACATAAATAAACACAAAGAACTGCAGATGCTGGAAATCGGAAACACAAAACCTTTCGGAGCAGGTTTGGAGGGCCAAGGGGCCTGTCCCTGTGCTGTATTGGTCCTTGTTCACAATGAGGGGTGTTCACTCTGTTCTCATTGGAAAGGCGGCGGCTAAGGGGGGATTTGATAGAGACATACACGATGATCAGAGGATTTGATAGGGTAGACAGTGAAAGACTTTTTCCCAGGATCATGACGTCAGCTTGTACGAGGGAACATAACTACAAATTGAGGGGTGATAGATTTAAGACAGATGTCAGAGGCAAGTTCTTTATGCAGAGAGCGGTAAGGGCATAGAATGCCCTACACGCTAATGTAGTCAACTCAGCCACATTAGGGAGATTTAAACAATCCTTGGATAAGCACATGGATGATTTTGGGATAGTGTAGGGGGACAAGCTGAGAATAGTTCACAGGTTGGCACAACACTGAGGGCCGAAGGGCCTGTTCTGCGCTGTATTGTTCTATATTCTCTAACCAGAAATTGCTGGAGAAGCTCAGCAGGCCTGCAAGCATCTGTGGAGGGAGAAGCAGAGTTAGCGCTTGGAGTCTGGTGACCCTCTGTCAGAATGGTTCTGCCCTTGTTCTGAGCAAGTTTCACTGCACTCAAAATGTTAATTCTGCGTCTCCCTCCAAAGACCCGCTGAGCTTCTATAGCACTTTGTGCCCCACTTTGGTGCGTACCTACTCCCCCGTCCCCCCCAACACCTCATCTGAAGAAACACTTCATCAACAATGAAAAAGTAATAATTTGTGAGAGCGTCATTTCCAAGTCCATGTCGCTATGTGCCGTCTTCATTTCAGCTGAACGAGACACCAAGCTGTCGAGGGTCAGATATATATTTCCTGATGTGAACAGGCTACTCCTGAGTACACAGGCTGCTGTGAATGGAAGCTGATCACTAATCTTATGCATGATTACTAATTTCCACTGGATCCTGTAATCGTAACAAATTGCAGCAAGGATTAGATCGCCTCCTCCACTCAGGCATAGCACATCGCTCAGTTGTATAATTGAAGATAGGTCATGCATTAAAGGAGTACATTAGGCAATGGATTGATCAGCATGCAGACTCCCTGGAATGCCACCAGGGATAAGCAACTAGAATAATGACATTAAACTCCAGGAGGCAGCTTGGAGTACAGCTGAAGACGATAAACATTACCCTACTTGGTTGCTGTCCTCATCCTCTTTCCACTTGGAGAATTTTTCAAAGGAATCTCAAGCTCAGTAAGCCGCACTGTTAACACTCCATCCTCAGAGGTCACATCCTGGAGATGGACTTGAACTCAGAGTTTTCCTGTTGGGAGTGGGGAATGGGGGTGTGTGCTACCTGCTGAGCCACAAGACAAGGGTTTTGAAACAGTATATTATTTCATGAGAGTTTGGCATCACTGGCAGAGCCAGCATTTATAGCCCATCCCCTTAAATTCGGCCAGAGTGCTGTTGAGAATTGGCCAAATTGCCTTGGGCCTGGAGTCACATGGAGGCCAGATTGGGTTCCCGAAAGAATATTAATGCAAACGACAGTGATTTCACAGCCACCAGTAGATGAGCTTTTAATTCCAGCTTCATTCATTGAATTTAAGTTTGACCATAGACGGACTTCAAACCCTTCTCCCCAGGACACTGGCCAGCAACTCTGGATTACTTGCCCAGTGGCATTACCACTAGGCTACCATCTCAAATGGTCAAATATTATTGAGAGTTATAATAAGGTGAATTACAATAGATTGTTGCTTTGGTGAGACACTAATAAAAATGCACATTTATACAAAGAATTAAAAGGGGTTATCTGAAATCATGTTGCCACACAGAGGACAGTTGCAATGCAAAAATTCTGGTCCGACTCATTACTGAAGCAAAGGCTGTACATCATTCTAAAGGGGAATGATATCGGTGCTTGAGGAATTAAATTGGACGTAGCAAAGAGAATGATCCAAACAGTCAGATGGATTACAGTGCTCACACGGTGGAACGTTATCCCCTGAAGTGTATAAAGGCACTATCAGTGCTTCCTAAACCTTTTACCCCATTTCAAGGCTTTCTAGTTGGCTTGATCTTAAAATCAGCTTTCACAGGTGGGGTGCAGTGGAGTCAACACCTTCAGTCTTCATGGTTTGAAGAAACGACCTCTTCACCAGATTTTTGTCTTAAGGAGAGGAATTAAGTCTCAAAAGTCCAGATTTAAGGAAAGGCAAGATTTAAAGTGGCCTCACAATTATTAACCCTCTGGTTTGAGATCCACAACAAGCCCTGCTGCTTTGGAGCTTTTTGTCCGATTGGAACTGTTACACCCAATTTGGAAAATCCTGTCAAATTTACTATGACGGTACCATCTAAATATCTGTTCATCTGTCAATTATTAAATAAAACCTGGAAATTATAGCTTAGCAGTAGAAAATTAGCAAAGAAAAACCTATTTGGTTTGAATCACTTTTGCTTAATGTTTGATACGAAGTGAATTATCGATTAGACTTTAGTACAGAACAACCTTGATTATTGGAACAAGACGGGCGGGGAGTATTTTGATTGGATAACTGATTGTTCAGATAATTAACTGATCGTAAGCAAAGGAAGCACTTATGGAACCTTGTTCGGATAATCCAAAATTCGGATAACTGATGTTCGGATAACCGAGAAGGTTCTCTATAAGGGGCCAGAATGCAACTCAGTTACCGAGTGAACAGAAATTGCTGGAAAAGCTTAGCAGGTCTGGCAGCATCCGTGGAGAGATATCAGAGTTAACACGACCCAAAACCCAATCTAAAACATCAACTCTGATCTCTCTCTGCAGATGGTGCCAGACCTGCTGAGTTTTTCCAGCAATTTGTTTTTGTATCTGATTGACAGCATCGGCAGTTCTTGCAGTTTTTATTCAGTTGCCAATAGATTGTTTTCGAATCAGTTACAATCGCACTCACTCACACAACACACGTGAGCCAGCAACAGTGGAAACATCAATTCCCCAGGTTTGCTGATATTAATTTGACCTTTTCCTGCCTGAACAATGAAAACGAGTCTGAATCTGACTATGAAATCTGCAAAACATTTTAAATGGTCAATGTGCCACTCAATGTCTTCATCCCATAAAATTCAGCCTCAGTGCCATTGAGAGTTGACCAAATCATCTTGGGTTTGGAGTCACACAGGGTCCCTAAAGGATATCAGTGAAGCAGCTCCACCTGCCAAGCTGGTGCAGGGTAACTCCTGGTTTAATCATTTACTGTCAGCCTGACGTATGGAAATGTGAGTTTTATTTACTGGGTATCCTCTCTGTAACTCATGCTTTATGGACAAAAACACTCAAGAGGCACAATTCTTCAAGATTTATTTAAGTAAAAAGGTGGCCATTAAACCAATCACACAGAAATGACTGACGGCTTGCACAATTACTCTTAACAATACCTCTGTGAGCTCTTCCATTCCTCTTTATGCACGAGCTATTTATACAGAATTCATGAAATATAATGACCCATTCAGCCTTTTATTATAGTGTCACAATAGAATCCCTATAGTGTGGGAGCAGGCCATTTGGTCCATCAAGTCCACCCAGACCCACCCTATAACCCTATTTCCCATGGCTAATCCACCTAACCTGCACACCTTTGGACTATGAGAGGAAACCAGAGCACCCACAGGAAACCCGCAGAGACACGGGGAGAATGTGCCAGCTCCATACAGACAGTCACCAGAGGGTGCAATCGAACCTGGGTCCCTGGCGCTGACGCGGCAGCAGTGCTAACCATTGAGCCACCATGTTGCCCCAAAAACGTTACAGGTTATATATAAATTTCTTTCCAGTTTCTAAGCACTATAGTGGCACTGGTGATACTGATGTTGAAAAGGTTCCTGGACCATTTCTGGATCACTGCTGTGAAAGAGCTTCAGGACATTGAAGCAATTTTGTGATGATGTCACAGAGCTATACATGATTGGGTATAAATAGCACAATGTGGGTTAGAGTTAGAACACCAGTATAACTAGAAACTCATTAAGTAGTATTATGGTAGCCTTATATTAAACAAAATTTGGCACCGAACAACATATGGTATAGAATCCCACAGTGCAGAAGTAGGCCATTCAGTCTATCGCGTGAACCTTAACCCTCTGAAGCGCATCCCACCCATCCCTCTCATCTTATTCCCTGTAACACTGCATTTCCCATGGCTAATCCACCTAAACTACACATCCCTGGACACTATGGCATGGCCAATCCACCTAACCTGCACGTCTTTGGACTATGAGAGGAAACTAGAGCACCCAGAGGAAACCCACACAGACACAGGGAGAACGCGCAAACTCCACACAGAGAGTCTCCCAAGGGTGGAATCGAACCTGGGTATCTGGCGCTGTGAGGCAGCAGTGCTAAGCACTGGAACACCATGCTGCCCATGGTGATCAAAAGGCAGACTACCAAAGGTTTGGTCAAGATGGGGCTTTCTAGGAGCATCTCACAGGAGGAAAGTGATGTAGAGGTGAAACAGGTTAGACAGGGAATTCCAGTATTAGGTTCGGGATCATTGATGGCATGTCCAACCTGGATGGGCTGTTAAAATTGGGATGCTCAGAATGAGTGCAGATACCTCTTCAGGGCTGTGGGGGCTGGGGGAGATGACAGAGCCAGTGAGGCATAAGACCACAACGAGGGGAGTTGAAAATAAGGATGAGAGTCTTCAAAACATGAATGTGCTTTACTAGAGACCAATGTCCGACAGCAAGCAGAGAGGTGATTGGTGAGCAGGTCTCCATCCATCAGGTGCATGACTACAAGGCTTTGGATAACCCTAAGGTTAATGAGGATTTCCAGAAAACAAAACATGTTTATTTCCAATGTTTTAATTAATTTTGCTTTACATGTCATCCACTTATTATTAAGAAAAGATACTGTTATTTTAAAAAATTGTTTATGTAGGGAGGTGATGGCCTTATTGCTAGACTATTTAGTCCAGAGATCCAGGCAATCCAGAGACCTCAGGGTGGCATGATGGCTCAGTGGTTAGCACTGCTGCCTCACAGCACCAGAGATCTAAATTCAATTCCTGCCTTGGGTGACTATCTGTGTGGAGTTTGCACATTCTCCTCTTGTCTGCATGGGTTTTCTCTGGGTGCTCCAGTTTCCTCCCACAGTCTAAAGATGTGCAGGTCAGGTGAATTGGCCATGCTAAATTGTCCATTGTGTTAGGTACATTTGTCAGAGGGAAATGTGGAGAAATGGGTCAGGGTTGGTTACTCTTCAGAGGGTCGGTGTGGACTTGTTGGGCCAAATGGCCTGTTTCCACATTATAGGGAATCTAATCTAATCTAATCAGGTAATGTTCTGGGAACTTGGTTTCAAATTGCACCACGACAGATGGTGGAATTTGAACTCAATAAGAAACAAATCTGGGATTAAGAGTCTAAGGATGGCCATGAAATGATTGTTAGCAAAACCCATCTGGGTCACTCTTAACTGCCCTCTGGGTAATGAGAGATGGGCAATAAATGTTGGCTTAACCAGTGACGTCCACCACCCTGCAAATGAATTTTAAAAATGCTTGTTTTTATCCTTTTTTTTTTATTATTCACACATGGGTGGTGGGCATTGCTGGCTTGCCAGCATTTATTACCCATCCCTAGCTGCCTTTGAACGGAGTGGCTTGCTAGGCCATTGAAGTGAGTGATTGAAAGTCAACAACATGGCTGTGGGTCTAGAGTCACACATAGGCCACACCAGGTAAGGATGGCAGATTTCCTTCCCAAAGGATATTAGTGAACCAGATGTGTTTTTTTAGACAATCATCAATGGTTGCATGGTCATCAGTAGACTCAACTCCAGATACATTTTTAAATTCAAACTTCATCATCTGTCATGGTGGGATTTGAACCTAGGTCCCCAGAACATTATCTGAGTTTCTGGGCTAATATGTGAAGTGACACTTTGGTAGAATAAAAACAAGATGAGGGAGTATTCAATGAATGGCAGAACTCTGTGTAGCTCAGAGGAACAGAAGGATCTTGAGGTAATTACTCACAGATCCCTGAAGTCAATAGAGCACATGAACAGGATGGTTAAGTTAGCGTATGGGAGACTTGCTTTCATCAGTCAGGGCGTAGAGTACAAGGGCAAGGAGATAATGTTGGAGAGCACTGGTCAGGCCTCAACTGGAGGACTGTGTGTAGCTCTGTTCAACTCATTATGGGAAGGATGCGATGCAATAGCACGAGAGGCGGTACACGGGAAGTTCACCAGGATGTTGCCTCGGATGGAGAAAGTGAACTATCAGGAGAGACTAGATAGGTTTGGATTGCTTCCTTTAGACAGAGAAGACTTTTGGGGGACACGATTGAGGTGTATAAGATTATGAGGGGTATGGACAGAGTGAGTAGGGAGCAACTGTTCCCCTAGGTTGAGGGGTCAGTCATGAGGACGCAGAATCTTAAGGTAAAGGACAGGAGATTCAGAGGGGATTTGAGAAAATACTTTTTTACTCAGAATGCACTGCCTGGGAAAATAGTGGAGGCAGGAAACCTCACAACCTTTTAAAAAAAATTTTGGATGATCACATTCAAGAATATGAGACATGTGCAGGAAATTGGGATGAGCACTCTGTTAGTGGGAGTTATGGCAATGGGCCGAAGGGCTTTTTCCACACTGTATGACTCGATGAATAGTTTAGGCTAATGCCACCCAGCCAACAATTCTCCTTTTACGGAGTTGAATGAATTCTTGAAAATGTCAGTTCTCTGCAGTAGCTATGTTCTAGTCACTATATAAAACAGAGCATTGATGGACTGTTTCACAGTCATGTCCAACCTCTGATCTCGTTGACTGTGTCCTTCTGCTTGTATAATCATCTGAGACTGTATCTGCGCTCAACCAAATTACCCCAGGGCAGGTTAGGAAAGTTCATAAATCCTCTTGAAATCCATTGAGCTGGGGAATCGGAAACTCTCCTGGAGAAACCTTGAGATGGGAGGTGACTGCCATGAGCTGACTAGCAAGTTAGTTTACTCCATGGATTTTTATTGCTTTTGCTAAATGTTGCTTAAAGTGAGAATGCTGGAGGTGTGAGGAATTATTGGAGTATTAAGCAAATGGTGTGGTTGTTCTCACTCTAACACCCACCAACATTATGCTTCTAACTATATAGGGTACTTTAAAATAGCTCTATTCAATGGCCTTATTCTCTGACTCATAAGAGTATGAGAGAGCTATGTTCTCTCTCCCACTCGGTTTATTCTTCAGACCAGTGACGTCCTATGTTTATCACTCAATCTGGTACACCCTCTTACTGGGAACTCTGCATTACTTTTCAATCCCTCTTTTCAGATGAATGGTCTTGACGGAATCATTTCCATTACACTGCACCAAAGCTTTACAGCTGGCAACAATGTTTTGCTTCTTTCAATGTTTCTAAAGAATACAATCCCAGAACGTGGCATGGAATGCACTCAGTTACCCTAAGAAGGTGTCCGAGCTGTGGTTTGATAGAATGGAGTGGCTTGCCAGACGGCTGCACAGACAGTTTCAGTGGCTACGGGACTTTAAGCCTGTAATGAGTATGGAGGCAGCTTCCCTCATTGTACTATGGGTGAGAGTTTCAAACACAGGGCCATAGCATCTGTCATCGACCTGTCACAGACCAATATCGATGCTGGCGCAAATACATCCCACTGAGCTGCATGTTCACTATAGTTGAGAGGGGCTCAGCGGGCTGCAACATCACCTTGAAGTTGTAGGTTCAAATCCCACTCCCAGAGTTGAATATTTGACAGAGCAGTAATGACGGAGTGCTGCGTTGCCAGCAGTACTATCTTTTGGATGTAACTTCAAACTGTGCCTCCAGCTGCCCTCTCAGATATTAAAGATCGAACGACAGGGGAGCCATCCTTGCTGTGCTGGCCAATATTTCTCTCTCAAACATCGCAGAAAAATGACCACCTCGTCACGATCACCCTGCTTGTTGTGAGAGCTCACTGCGTGCATCCTGGCTTCCAAATGTCCTACATTACAACAACAACTGCACATCACAAATACTTCATCCACTGGAAAGTGCTTGAGTGTGTCCCAAAATTGCCACAGAAATGGAAGTATTTTTCAACACCTGGATCACATGCCTTGCAAAACACTGGCACTGTACTCCTTTGCCTCTCCTGACGAGGTGGTGTACCTTTATATACAAGCATAGGGATTAGGAGCTGGAGTAGGCAATTCAGCCCTTCAAACCCGCTTCGCAATTTAACGTGATCATGACTGATCTTATCCCGATCTCAGCTTCACTTTCCTGCCTGCTCCTCATCCCCTTTTCCTGTTTTTCATAAGAAGCGTACCTTTCTTGAATCTGTTGACTGATTCTACCTTCACTGCAATCTGGGTGGTGAGTTCCACAGATTCACAACCCTCTGAGCAAAGTAGTTTCTGCTCATCTCAGTTTTGAACCTACCTCCTCTCATTCTATATCTATGCCCTCTTGTTCAAGACTGTCCCACAAGGGGGAGCATCTGTTCAACATCCACATAATCAATCCCCTTTAGCAGTTTATATTCCTCAATCAATCAGATGCTCCCCCCCACCCCCCCCCCCACTTCTTTCTTCTGAACTCCAGTGAACACCAGCCCAAGCTAATCAATCACTCCTTCTTCAACAGCCCCTTCACCCCTGGAATAAACCTGGTGATCTTCCTCTGAACTGCCCCCAATGACACCGCATCCTTCCTCAAGTAAGGAGGCCAAAGCTGGGCACAATACTCCAGATGAGATGTAATCATAACAACAATTTTCTTCACTTCTATAATCCATTTCTTTTGCAATATGCTGCACCTGTATATCCATTTTCTGCGATTCATACACAAGGATGCCCAGATCTCTCTGCACTGACGCAATCTGCGTCCCATTTACATTATAATTTGCCCTTTTATTTTTCTGGTCAAAATGGACAATCTCACACTCATCACCTGCCAGATTCGAACCCTCTCTGAACCTAGCAATATCCAGCTCTTCATCACTGCCTGTTTTCCCACTTGTTTTCGTATCCTCTGCGAGTTTTGCTGTGTTACACTTTATCTTGGTGTACAGATTATTTATAATCAATTGTAAATAGTTGAGCTCTGAGAATTGAGCCCTGTGGCATCCCAATAGTAACAGTTCGCCATCCGGAGAAGGTGCCATTTATCCTGACCCTTCATTATCAGTCAGCCAATTCCCTATCCAAGCCAAGACTCTATCCTTAACGCACTGGGATCTAACCTTCTGGATCAGTCTTTTATGTAGCACCTTGTCAAATGCCTTCTGGAAGACTAGATTTACCACACCCACCTGATCCAATGATCCATCTTGTTGGTTACATCCTCAAAGAACTCCAGCAAGTTTATCAAACGTGACTTGCCCTTCATGAAACTGTGCTGACATTGGTGCCTGGAGCTTTGTTTACCCTCCGCACTGCTGCCCTCCTCCCATTCTGTCCCACACCCCCAACCTCTAAAGCCAGTCCCCTGTAATCTGGGAATCAGCCAGTGTTAGACCACAGAAACACAGGAGCAGGAGCAGTTATTCACCTTATCAAGCTTACTTTGCCATTCAGTTAGAGCATGGCTGATAGTCTACCTAAACATCACTTTCCTGCATATTCGCTGATGTTGCGAGTACAGTGGAATCCATAACTGCAGCCTTGAATGTGATTGAGCTTCCGCATCTCTCCAGGGTTGAGAATTCCAAACATTCACCATGCCCTGACTCAATGTTCACTCGGAGACATGTAGCCATGTATGTTCCGCACCTCCCATTCAGAGTCTCAATACACTGACGTCGGAAGCCACTGCCACACATGGACCTTGAAACACGTTAGGGAGAATGTGTCTCCAACTGAAGAAATTCTTCCTCATCTCAGTCCCAAGTGGTCTACTTCCTATCTTGAGATTCTGTCACCTGGGTCGAGACCCACCCGCAAGAGGAACCTCCAATCTACATCCACCCTGACATGCCAAATGAGAATACTGTAATTCAATGAGGTCACCTCTTTCTTTGAAGTTCTAGAAAATACCAGCCCGACTTCTTCATTGCTCTGATCATGGCCATGCCCCACCAATCACAGCGGACTTGCCAAACAATCCGCACTATTTTCTCCTGTGGTATAAATTGTAGTGATCATTTGAAAGTTGGCATTCTTGTATTTGTCCTGATGACCACATGACAAAAAAAACTTGGCAATATATCTCCCTTCAATGACATGAAGAAAATTTTCCTGATCTAAGGTTTTGAGTAACTAACATTAAATGTTGCCACACTAAATTCCCCCCTACCACAATTATGTCCATCCATTTAACCTATGACTCTTTGTCCCAGTGTTTACCAGACCAATATCTGGGATGGGCAGATCATTGTATGAGGAACAGTTGGACAGGCTGGGCTTGTATCTAGGGACCTGTAACAGTAAGAATTGACTTGGTTGAAATATAAAAATCCTGAGCGGTCTTGGGAGAGTAGATATGGTGAGGATGGTTTCCTCTTCTGGGAGAACCTAGAACTGGGGGACACTGTTTAAAAATTAGGGAGTACCCATTTACAACTTTACATAAGCTTTTAAACTGGGAGAGGGTGACAATTTTTGGCAGTGGGGGGGGGGGGGGGGGGGGGAGTTAAAGGAGCAGAACAAGATTGAATTTCTTAAAACAATCAAAATTGTACTTGGTTGGACATGAATTCAGAAAAGAAAAAAAATAATGTGGGAAGTTAGCACAGGATAAGAAAGAGCTAAGTTAGGTTAGGCACCAGGAATTTCTCCTTTTTGCAAAGGGGTGTAACCAACAGAATAGTCTGACTGGACACGGGGACTTTTAAATAGAAGTTGATTCTGGATAATAGACAATAGTTAAAGCTGCCAGTGATTAGTATTATCATTCCTAGAGCTGTTGTAACTGCCCTTGAGGGTTGGAAAGGAATTATCCAGAGTTATCTCGGAAATTAGTCCACAGTTTAATCTCTTTTCATTGTCTGTTGCATAGGACTATGTAATGAGAGACAGTGATGACAGCCAGGGAGGCTTGCATTGAGGGAGGGGGGTAAGTGGGGGATGGAGGGTGCACACAGTCTGTCCATGTTTGAATGTAACAAGTCAAATGTACATATTATATATTTTTTAAAAATCCCTCTTCTGCAGGCATTCAATACTACTAGCCTCTAACCCACCTTTTGCAACCCGACGTTCACGGAGAGATGAGAAGGGGAACTGGTAACCAAGCAGCTACAGAACTGGGGATCCTGACCCTGCCAGAGTACCCACCTACTGTGTCCCCAGTGCAGAGTTAATCAAAACCTGATCAAAACGGAACACTGGCCTTTATAGCTGGAGGATTAGAGTGTTGCAGAAATCATGCTTCATAGAATCGCTACAGTGCACACAGAGGCCATTTGGCCCATCAAATCTGCACAGACACCCAAAGAGCATCCCACCCTGATCCAACCCTGCACCCCATCACCATGACCCCCACATGAGGTTTTTAACCATAGCGAACTCATCCAACCTGCACATCCCTGGACATTGCAGGGCAAAGTTTAGCATGGCCATTTCACCTAACCTGCATATCTTTGGACTGTGGGAGAAAATTGGAGCACCAAGAGGAAACGCACGCAGACACAGGGAGAATGGGCAAACACCCAACAGACAATCACTCAAGACTGAAATCGAACCCAGGTCACTGGTGCTCTGAGGTAGCAGCGTTAACCACTGAGCTACCATGCTGCCCACTCAGCTAATTCCCAGGTTATAGACAGATACCTGGAGCAGGATTGGGAATCACACTGTCCGCAGAATGTATTGACCTTGGAGTGACTGCAGGGTAGGTGTGGCTGAATGACACTCTGGAAAGAATTTTATCCTTTAGGGTCAGGAGCTCAACCTTCAGGTCAAATGGAGGAAACAACCCGGCACAGTGTGGGAAATAGTCATCCATCCCAACTTAGGGATCAGAAGCTGAGACTGGCTAATAATATTTAATAATAATAAATACTTAAGGACAATGGTTTGGCTCTCAAGACTGCAAGTCAAATAGGAGACTCTGTAGTTGTTGAGGAGCGAGAGAGAAAGCGTGAGAGTGAGGACACCTCCATTGTGAGCTGTCTTATGTTCAACTCTTTTCGAACAGTTAAATCTGAGGATATCTTCAGCAGCTGGACCATTGTTGATCGGAAAGGAGAAAGTGAGGTCTGCAGATGCTGGAGATCAGAGCTGAAAATGTGTTGCTGGAACAGCGCAGCAGGTCAGGCAGCATCCGAGGAACAGGAGAATCAACATTTCGGGCATAAGTCCTTCTTCAGGAATGAGGAAAGTGTGTCTAGCAGGCTAAGATAAAAGGTAGGGAGGAGGGAATTGGGGGAGGGGCGTCGGAAATGCGATAGGTGGAAAGAGGTCAAGGTGAGGGTGATAGGTCAGACTGGGGTGGGGGCGGAGAGGTCAGGAATAAGATTGCAGGTTAGGAAGGCGGTGCTGAGTTCGATGGATTTGACTGAGACAAGGTGGGGGGGAGGGGGAATGAGGAAACTGGTGAAATCAGAGTTCATCCCTTGTGGTTGGAGGGTTCCTAGGCGGAAGATGAGGCGCTCTTCCTCCAACCGTCGTGTTGTTGTGGTCTGGCGATGGAGGAGTCCAAAGACCTGCATATCCTTGGTGGAGTGGGAGGGGGAGTTGAAGTGTTGAGCCACAGGGTGGTTGGGTTGGTTGGTCCAGGTGTCCCAGAGGTGTTCTCTGAAACGCTCCGCAAGTTGATGATCATTATTGATCATCAATCCACTGTGTGCAGTTTGCCAAATGAAGATGGAACTAGCACACTGGCCAGAAATGTAAGTTTTCATCCCCATTTTAACCTATTACGTCCACCTTGTTTCCAAGAATAAAACTATAAGGAGAGAATATAAACTTTGCAAGGAGCAAGCTTTCCCTGTGGACCTAGAAAAGACTTGCTAACGTTTACTGTTAAATCTCATTAAAGACAAATTCCTGATGGATCACAAAATAACCTCATTGCAAAAAATTTGGTACAGGCCTATACTCCATCGATGTGGAGGCTGAGGCTACGTTTTAAGGAAATCAGTGAGCTCAGTTGGCTGGATGGTTGGTTTGCAATACGAAGAGCATGAGTTCAAACCAGCACTATTACTATGAAGGAATCTCCTTCTTAACCTCGCCCCTCGCTGGAGATATAGTGACCCTCAGGTTAGACCACCTCTAGTATCTAAGGAGAGAGTGGTCCTCCAAGACTAGGGTAACCTTACCTTTCAGTACACAGTCAGCCATCTGAAAGGTGGAAGGCTATTCACATCGCTATGGCTCTCTGCAGTGCTATCTCAGAGCTAGTTCCTGGTAACATTTCAGATTCTCATACTGCTTCGTTCCACTTTAAACTTAACACCTTCATTGCTGGATTAATTGGTTAAGTTGCTTTACAGGGATTTGCATTTATATGTAAGAGTGGCACCATGAGTTTATAATCCTAGTTTGTATAATCTCTCCTCCCAGCTTAGCCCTTGGAGACCAGGGGCAAGAGGGGATGGGCAAAACGCAGTCTTCTGGGGTCAACTGAGATAGGCAATGACAGCTGTTTGCTATGATAGCACATCAAACTGAAGTCTACAAAGACTTCCTCTATCTTCAAGAAATGTTGAGACCCAGATATCTGATCCTACCCAGAATCTATATTGGAGTGCAGCAGAACATTCTTGAAACTAATTTTGCTTTAGGTAGATCTGAAGATGGCGTTTAAGTTTAAATTAAAAATATGTTATAATTAACTTTTAATGAAGATATAACCAATAAGCTTCATAAGGGGATAAGGTTTGAACATTTAGTTCATTCAGATTAGTCACTATACATAAGTGAATGATTTTCTTTAATTACCGAATACTCTATGAGATAGTAATTATTACTATAATGTAATACTGAATGGATTCTGAGAATAAGGATTCATAATCAATCATTAAAAAGGTTATGATCTCACACTTTAATACCCAAGAATTCTGGAGAGATGGTGGCCTGATGGTAATGCTCCTAGGAATGTAATCCAGAGCCCCAGGCTAATATTCTGGGGGCGTAAATTCACATCTCATCATAGCAGATGGCAAAATATAAATTCAGTAAAACAATGTTGATTGTCACAAGGTGGAGACTCAACTGGCTCAGTAATGCTCTTCATGGAATCAAATCTGCTGCCCTGACCCAGCCCAGCCAACAAGGGTCTCCAGTAGTTAGCACTGCTGCCTCACCGAACCAGAGATCAGGGTTCAATTCCACCCTCAGGCGACTGTGTGGACTTTGCATGTTCTGTGTCTGCATGGGTTTCCTCCAACAGTTCAAAGATGTGCAGCTTAGGTGGATTGGCCACACTAAATTACCCAAATGTCCAGAGACGTGCAGACTAGGTGGATTAGCCACAGGAAATGCAGGGTTACAGTGATGGGGTGTGTCCAGGTGGGATGCTCTCCAGAGGGTCGGTGTGGACTCGCTGGGCCACATGGCCTGCTTCCACATTGTAGGGATTCTATGATAATGTGGTTGACTTTGGATGTAGGTTTGCTCACTGGGCTAGAAGGTTCATTTCCAGACGTTTTGTCACCCTACTAGGTAACTGGACACTACATTGGACAAACAGGCAGAAAACTAGCCACCAGGATACATGAACACCAACTAGTCACAAAAAGACATGACCCTCTCTCACTAGTATCCTCACATACGGATGAGGAAGGACACCACTTTGACTGGGACAAAACATCCATTCCAGGACAAGCCAAACAAAGACACGCACAAGAATTCCTAGATGCATGGCATTCCAACCGGAACTCTATCAACAAACACATCGAGTTAGAGCCCATCTACCACACCTGGAGTTGAGGAACAGGAAGTGACCTCACCACAGGAAATAACATCACCAACACAAAGAAACCCAAAGATATAAACAGAAAGCAGGAACTTTCAGCAGTGCTTCGCCTGAGGCCCACTGAAGATGTTACCGCATAGGGTGATAAAATGTCAGGAAATGAACCTTGCAGCTCACTTGAGGAAACTTACATCCAAAACCTCAACCTGAGCTACAAATCTTCTCAAAACCTGCTAATGTGGTTGACTCCTAACTACCTGAAGGCAATAAATGCTGGCCTAGCCACTGATGCCCATAACTGATTTGAAAAGAAACACCAACAGATAAGTTCTTCAGTTAGGATTCAATTTGTGAATCTGTGATAACATACCTGTCGGTATATTCTACCCTCTATGAACTTGCTACTTTAGAAACTAGCAAGGTCATTTCATAATAGGATTCAGCTTACAACACTGGCTAAAGTTCATTTAATAACTTGAAATCCTTGCTATAGCTTTTATTTCACTCCTGGAATGTGGGAATCATTTTGAGAAGGTGGGGATGAGCTGTCATCTTGAACCACTGCAGTCGGTGTGATGTGGGTTGACCCACAATGCCCTTAGGGAGGGAATTCCAGGATTTTGACCCAGCTTCGCTGAAGGAAAGGGGAGATATTTCGAAGGCAGGTCGGTGAGTGGCTTGGAGAGGAACTTGAAGAGGTGATGGCATTCTGAAGTATCTGCTGACCTTGTCCTTCTGGACGGAAGTGGCCATAAGTCTGGAAGGTGCTGTCTGAGGATCTCGTAAATAGTACACACTACTGCTACAGAGCAAGTCGATGTTTGTGGATGTTGTGCCAATCAAATAGGTTGTTTTATTTCAGCTGGTGTCAAGTTTCTAGAGTATTGTTGGAACAGCACTCATGCAGGCAAGTGAGGCATCACACTCCTGATGGCTTGTAGATGGTGGACAGACTTTGGGGAGTCAGGAGGGGGGTTACTCGCTGCCGTACTCGTAAACTCTGAGCTGCTCTTGTAACCACTGTATTTTTGAGTCTAGTCCAGTTTCTGGCAATGGAAACCCCCAGGATGTTGATAGTGAGGGATTCAGCGATGGCAATGCCATTGAATGTCAAGGGATGGTGGCTAAATGCTCGCTTGTTGAGGAGAGTCATCGCCCGGCCCAGTGTGTAATCGAACTATGAAGTCCAGCAATAAAATTATCTTGATAGGTTTACCTTGTGGGTATGTGCCTTCTAATAGTTTTTCTGCTGTGCTGACTTCCAAGGTCAGTCTGCATCAGTGACTAAAGCCAATGTGCAGTACACCGACGGGCATGTGAGGAATCTTCCTGTGGGAATACAGCTTATGGGGAATGCTAATGCTTGAGGAGGTTAAAGCTAGCAGTTATAGCACTCCGCAAGTGAGCTAAACAGCATCAGAATTCTGAAACACATACCAAGGTGTTGTGCTCAGCCTTTGCCTCGGTTAAGCTATCAGTATTGTTTTGAACCTCTTTGCATTTTGCCATTTTAGTTACACATTATACCTAAGGAGCACCAGAGACAATTACATTGCTCAATTTACGATCTCGCATTCACTGTTATCACCTTGCTACACCTCTGATATATGGCTAATTGATTTTATACTGTGCTCCCTCATTAAAGCAGGGGGAATATTAACTCTGCAGTGCCCTATCTCCCTGTAAAGGATAATCAGGAATTGCACTTAAGGATGTTTGGAAACTACATCATTTATTTTTACATAATCTACGTGCGATTACCAATGAAGACTGCAATACCGTAAATTGGAGTATGAAATATGTCACACATAAACACTTCAGAAAATCGTTAATAGTTTTATGTAATGTAATGTGAGTAACTGCATTCTAAGGGGTTTTATTTTTTCATGCAATCATTTGCAATGGAGAGTAAACCATTGTGAGAATTTGCTTTGCTTTTGTATGTGTGATATCAGTCAAGGGCACAGCAAGCAATAAGATGATCTCATAAAATTAATCTTGCTCTGGGAACTATCTGGCCTGTGTTACATGTGGTAATTATGTCCAAAGATGTGCAGGTTAGGTAGACTGGCCTTGGGAAATGTGGGGTTATGGGGATCAGGTGGGGGAAAGGGAGGACTGCAGACGCTGGAGATCAGAATCGAAAAGGGTGGTGCTGGAAAAGCTGAGCCGGTCAAGCAGCGTCTGAGGGAGCAGGAGAATCGACGTTTTGAGCATAAGCCCTTCATCAGGAAGAGGAAGATTATGGAAAAATAAATGGTGTCATTTCCAAACATCCTTATGCTTTACAGGGAGATGGGGCATTGCAGAGTTAATTCCCGATGAAGAGCTTACGCTTGAAATGTCTTGATCCTCGAATGCTGCCTGACTAGCTGTGCTTTTCCAGCAACACACTCTTGACCAGATCAGGTGGGGAGCTGGGTCCAAGGGTAGGCAGAAGGGCATGCTCTTTGGAAGGTCAATACAGACTCAGCAGGCCGAATGGTCTCCTTCCACATTGTAGGGATTGTAATATATGGCAGGGGGGATTCTACATGGAAGTGACAGTGTAACAGGCACTAATATGGAGGGATCCATACCCATGGTAGGAAGGGGGATTTCACTGCTGTCACTCCATTTATTTCCTGAACTGAGTCTGAAGTGAAGTGCCAGTATTTCCAGCATGAACCTGAAGAAGTTCAGCCAAACAACCCCCTGGGCTGGAGGTTTCGTAGACGAACCAGAGCCCAGTACAATTCAGTTGTTAAGCTGATGTTTCACCGTCCTGAAATCTTACCTTGGTTTCACTGCTCCCGGGATGCTGCTCCGGCAGCCTCGAGTCTTTCCGGAATGTTCTGTTTCTATTGAAATATTCCACAATGCTGGATCCCTCTGTTATTTTTTGTTTATCTTGAGGATGGGTTTTGTCAAGGAATTAATCAGCCCAGCCTTGTTTATTGATGGCAATGATTTCAAACTAATCCAAGTTCAGGAGCAGCAGGTTGGTTACCACAGCACCTTGAATGCTGTAATCCAGGCACCATGGACTCATGTCTGACAGTACCACCCCCACCTCGATCAGAATTCACATAGGGGTGGCATGGTAGCTCAGTGGTTAGCAATGCTGCCTCATAGTGCCAAGGACCCAGGTTCAATTCCATCCTCAGGCGACTGTCTGTGTGGAGCTTGTACACTCCCCCTGTGTCTGTGTGGGCTTCCTCTGGGAGAAAGTGAGGGCTGCAGATGCTGGGGATCAGAGCTGAAAAATGTGTTGCTGGAAAAGCGCAGCAGGTCAGGCAACATCCAAGGAGCAGGAGAATCGACGTTTCGGGCATAAGCCCTTCTTCAGGAAGGGCTTATGCCCGAAACGTCGATTCTCCTGCTCCTTGGATGCTGCCTGACCTGCTGCGCTTTTCCAGCAACACACTTTTTAGCTCTTTCCTCCGGGTGCTCCGGTTTCCTCCCACAGTCTAAAGAGGTGCAGGTAAGGTAGATTAGCCATGCTAAATTGCGCAAGCTGCGTGGATTAGCCATGACGAATGTAGGGTTACAGGGATAGTGCGGGATGGTCTTCTGAGGATTAGTGTGGATTCCATGGACTGAATGGCCTGCTTTCACACTGTTGGGATTCTATGATTCTACAAGGGGCTTTATTGGAAGTTTAGAAAGGGTTTGAAGAAATATGCAGTATTGTAGGTTGGTAGACTCCTGTTATTATTCTTACAGCAATATTGATGAGGATGTGACATTTGACTGAACTATCCCTGTATTCCAACCACAGTCCAGTGCTTCGTACTTGAACTCTGCATCAACAGGTTATTGTCCAGTAGATCCTAGTCTAATAGGTGGAGCGTAAATCCAGTGTAGCCCTGAGGGAGTGCTGCACTGTCAGAGGTACAGTCTTACCATAAGATTTTAAACTGAGGTCTTGTCTTGCCCTCTCAAAAAGGTCTTAAGACAATATTTTAAAAAAGACCACATAAGTTACCCTCCGATGTCCTGAAAAACACACTAAAATATTATCTGGTTCAGAGTCTGTAAGGATTTGTGGGAGCTTGCTGTGTACAAATTGGCTGCCACATTTCCTGCTTTATAACAGTGGCTGCATTTTAAAAAAAACAGAGTACTGTGGTACTTGCCAAACAGAGAAGCAATGGCCTAGTGGTATTATCACTAGATTATTAACCCAGAGACCATGGGGGACTGGTTCAAATCCTGCCACAGCAGATGATGGAACTTGCATTCAATAAGAAATATCTTGAGTTAGGAATGTAATGGTGACTATAAAAAAACCATTGTTGGAAAAACCCATCTGGTTTACTAATGTCCTTTAGGGAAGGAAACTGCTATCTTTACCTGGTCTGGTCTCCATGTGACTCCACACCCACAGCAATGTTAACTACCCTCTGGGCAATTCGGGATTGATAATAAATGCTATCCTAGCCAGCAACACCCTCATCCTGTGAATGAATAGAACAGAAATGTCATTGGCTGTGAGAGCTTTGGGTCATCGGGAGACTATAGAAGGCATTTTATAAATACAACTGCTTTATGTGCTGTACTATGACACTCTGGAGGGAGAAGTCACACAGTAAGGAGGGTCAGCCATAGCATTTATTTAAAATCAGGACTTTTACAGCAAAGACACTGAACAGACATCAATGAGATGGGAGAAGCATGTGTATGACAGATAGCTTTGAAAGGAGATTGTTGTGATCGCAGTAGAGATCAGGAGCATGTTTTCTTTCTGAAGGATCAGAAAATCCATCCTAAACTAATGAAACAACCAAGATAATTTTATCACACTAAAATCAAAGAACATGAAAGAACACCAAAGTTACACCCTATTTTAAAGAATCAGTTATTTTAATGACTTTATCAATTCAATGAATATAGCTTGAGATAATGCTAGAGCTTTAAGAGGTATATTTTTTTCCTGAAGGTTTTATGAAGAAAGGTTGAGACAGAGGTTGTGAGTGGTCTGCTCAAAGCCAATAAAATAAAAAGGTCAAGAAACCTTGGGGATTTCTTAAAAGTTGGAACAATTGAAGCAGCCTGAATGGGTGGGGTCAAGCTCCCACAGAACCAGGATTGTTAGTTTTCGGTTTTTGCAGTTGCTGGAGTCTTGAAGCTGGATGTGGAAGCTTGTATTCCTCTCTCTGTTATAGCTAAAAGGCAGGGCTCTCTTCCTGCTACTTGAATTACATGTGAGACAATCTGTTTTACTGCATTTGCCTTTGCCAAGAGTGCATTTATGGGATGTGACTACATTGGAACAGTCAATTAGTACTAGTTAATATATACCATTTAGTTAAGCATTTCGATAGAGTCACAGTGAGGGTAATCTTTTTCCTTTATTTTTATTTTATCTGTATTTTAACTGTTTTGTGAAAATAAAGTGTGTTTTGCTTAAAGCGGCACGAGCTGGGCGGAAGTGAGGTTGGAGCGCAGAGCTGGTCGGGAAGGAGAGTGATTGATATTTGAGTGGGTGTGTTCTAGACCCCAGGCCCTACATAGTAGGGCCTCCCTCCCATCCTCCTCCTCTAACCTAACTTTAAAGTCCACAGGTAAGCTACTCAGTGTTCCTGTTTTGGAGACGAAGTGTAGAGTAATGGCAGTGCAGGCAGTGGAATGTTCCTCCTGCAGGATGTTTGAGGTAGGGGTGACCACCGATACTCCTGCCGACTTCATCTGCAGGAAATGCAGTCAGATCCTGCTCCTCACAGAACGATTTAGGGAACTGGAACTGGAGTTGGATGAACTGAGGATTATTCGAGAGGCTGAGAGGGTGGTAGATAGAAGCTACAGGGACATAGTTACGCCAGAGAACAGAGGTAGCTGGGTAACAGTTAGAGGTGGGAAGGGGAGGAAGCAGGCAGTGCAGGGATCCCCTGTGGTCGTTCCCCTAAACAATAAGCATTGGATACTGTTGGGGGGGACGGCCTAGCAGGGGTAAGCTGCAGTGACCGGGTCTGTGGCGTGAGGTCTGGCTCTGAGCCTCAGAAGGGAAAGGGGGAGAGGAGGAGAGCGCTAGTTATAGGAGACTCTCTAGTTAGAGGGACGGACAGGCGGTTCTGTGGACATGGGCGAGACTCTCGGATGGTTTGTTGCCTCCCGGGTGCCAGGGTCCGAGACGTCTCGGACTGTGTCTTCAGAATCCTTAAGGGGGAGGGTGTGCAGCCAGAAGTCGTGGTGCACATTGGCACCAACGACATAGGTAGGAAGAGAGGTGGGGAGGTCATTCAAGAGCTCAGGGAGTTAGGCTGGAAGCTAAAAGCTAGGACGGACAGAGTCGTCATCTCTGGGTTGTTGCCGGTGCCACGTGACAGTGAGGCAAGGAATAGGGAGAGAGTGCAGTTGAACACGTGGCTGCAAGGATAGTATAGGAGGGAGGGCTTCAGGTATTTGGACAATTGGACTGCATTCTGGGGAAGGTGGGACCTATACAAGCAGGACGGGTTGCACCTGAACCAGAAGGGCACCAATATCCTGGGGGGGTAGGTTTGCTAGCACTCTTCGGGGGGGGGTGGGGTTTAAACTAATTTGGCAGGGGGATGAGATCCGGACTTGTAGTCCAGCAAGTAGGTTAGCTGTTTGTCAGGATGTCCAAGAATGTAGGGAGGCTGTGAAGAAGGTAGCACTGACAGGGAATACTTGCGGACACAGAGATGGGTTCAAGTGCGTATACTTCAATGCAAGGAGTATCAGAAATAAGGTGGGTGAACTTAAGGCGTGGATCGGTACCTGGGACTACGATGTTGTGGCCATCACGGAAACGTGGATAGAAGAGGGACAGGAATGGTTGTTGGAGGTTCCTGGTTACAGATGTTTCAGTAAGATTAGGGAGGGTGGTAAAAAAGGAGGGGGGTGGCGTTGCTAATTAGAAATGGCATAACGGCTGCAGAAAGGCAGTTCGAGGGGGATCTGCCTTTGGAGGTAGTATGGACTAAAGTCAGAAATAGGAAAGGTGCAGTCACCTTGTTGGGTGTTTACTATAGGCCCCCCAATAGCAGCAGAGATGTGGAGAAACAGATTGGGAAACAGATTTTGGAAAGGTGCAGAAGCCACAGGGTAGTAGTCATGGGCGATTTCAACTTCCCAAATATTGATTGGAAGCTCTTTAGATCAAGTAGATTGGATGGGGCGGTGTTTGTGCAGTGTGTCCAGGAAGCTTTTCTAACTCAGTATGTAGATTGTCCGACCAGAGTGGAGGCCATATTGGATTTGGTACTCAGTAATGAACCGGGACAAGTGATGGGCTTGTTAGTGGGTGAACATTTTGGTGATGGTGACCACAATTCTGTGACTTTCACCTTGGTTATGGAGAGAGATAGGTTCGTGCAACAGGGTAGGTTTTACAACTGGGGGAAGGGTAATTACGATGCTGTAAGACAGGATCTGAGGAGCATAAGTTGGGAGCATAGGCTGTTAGGGAAGGATGTCGTGGAAATGTGGAACTTTTTCAAGGAACTGATACGACGAGTCCTTGATATGTATGTACCTGTCAGGCAGGAAAGAAATGGTCGTGTGAGGGAACCTTGGTTGACGAGGGAGGTTGAATGTCTTGTAAAGAGGAAGAAGGAGGCTTACATAAGGTTGAGGAAACAGGGTTCAGACAGAGCAGTGGAGGGATACAGGATAGCCAGAAGAGACCTGAAGAAAGGGATTAGGAGAGCGAAGAGAGGGCATGAAAAACCTTTGGCGGATAGGATCAAGGATAACCCAAAGGCATTTTATGTGTATGGGAGAAACGTGAGAATGACGAGAACGAGGGTAGGTCCGATCAAGGACAGTAGTGGGAGACTGTGTATTGAGTCGGAAGGGATAGGAGAGGTCTTCAATGAGTACTTTTCTTCAGTATTTACGAACGAGAGGGACCGTATTGTTGAAGAGGAGAGTGTGGAACGGACTGGTAAGCTAGAGGAGATACGTGTTAGGAAGGAAGATGTGTTGGACATTTTGAACAACTTGAGGATAGACAAGTCCCCCGGGCCTGATGGGATATATCCTAGGATTATGTGGGAAGCAAGAGAGGAAATTGCAGTACCGTTGGCAATGATCTTTTCGTCTTCACTATCAACGGGGGTGGTACCAGGGGACTGGAGAGTGGCGAATGTTGTGCCCCTGTTCAAAAAAGGGAATAGGGATAACCCCGGGAATTACAGGCCAGTTAGTCTTACTTCGGTGGTAGGTAAAGTAATGGAAAGGGTACTGAGGGATAGGATTTATGAGTATCTGGAAAGACACTGCTTGATTAGGGACAGCCAGCACGGATTTGTGAAGGGTAGGTCTTGCCTTACAAGTCTTATTGAATTCTTTGAGGAGGTGACCAAGCATGTGGATGAGGGTAGAGCAGTGGATGTAGTATACATGCATTTTAGTAAGGCATTTGATAAGGTTCCCCATGGTAGGTTTATGCGGAAAGTCAGGAGGCATGGGATAGAGGGAAATTTGGCCAATTGGATAAAAAACTGGCTAACCGGTCGAAGTCAGAGAGTGGTGGTAGATGGTAAATATTCAGCCTGGAGCCCAGTTACAAGTGGAGTTCCGCAGGGATCAGTTTTGGGTCTTCTGCTGTTTGTAATTTTTATTAATGACTTGGATGAGGGAGTCGAAGGGTGGGTCAGTAAATTTGCAGATGATACGAAGATTGGTGGAGTTGTGGATAGTGAGGAGGGCTGTTGTCGGCTGCAAAGGGACTTAGATATGATGCAGAGCTGGGCTGAGGAGTGGCAGATGGAGTTCAACCCTGTCAAGTGTGAGGTTGTCCATTTTGGAAAGACAAATAAGAATGCGGAATACAGGGTTAACGGTAGGGTTCTTAGTGAGGTGGACGAACAGAGGGATCTTGGGTCTATGCTCATAGATCTTTGAAAGTTGCCACTCAGGTGGATAGAGCTTGTAAGAAGGCCTATGGTGTATTAGCGTTCATTAGCAGAGGGATTGAATTCAAGAGTCGTGAAGTGATGTTGCAACTGTACAGGACTTTGGTTAGGCCACATTTGGAGTACTGTGTGCAGTTCTGGTCGCCTCACTTTAGGAAAGATGTGGAAGCTTTGGAGAGGGTGCAGAGAAGATTTACCAGGATGTTGCCTGGAATGGAGAATAGGTTGTATGAGGATAGGTTGAGAGTGCTAGGCCTTTTCTCGTTGGAACGGCGAAGGATGAGGGGTGACTTGTTAGAGGTTTATAAGATGATCAGAGGAATAGATAGAGTAGACAGTCAGAAACTTTTTCCCCGGGTACAACAGAGTATTACAAGGGGACATAAATTTAAGGTGAAGGGTGGAAGGTATAGGGGAGATGTCAGGGGTGGGTTCTTTACCCAGAGAGTGGTGGGGGCATGGAATGCGCTGCCTGTGGGAGTGGTAGAGTCAGAATCTTTGGTGACCTTTAAGCGGCAATTGGATAGGTACATGGATGGGTGCTGAAGCTAGGACAAATGTTCGGCACAACATCGTGGGCCGAAGGGCCTGTTCTGTGCTGTATTGTTCTATGTTCTATGTTCTATTAAAGTGAGTAGTTTGACCAATCGAATTCCATCTGGAATGCAATGCCTTATACTTAACTGTAAAGTAAGAACAAGTTAGGGTCTATTTTCATAATATATTTTGGAGGGGGTTTGGTCTGGTCCATAACAGGTTATAACCTAAATTCCACTTCTTAACTCAAATTTTCTTCTGCACCCTTAGACTTACACCCTTACATCTCAAATCAGACAAAATTTGACAAAAATTGGATGATTAAATGCCTGCGATGAGTATTGTTCCAAAGATAAAACATTTGGGATTTTTTTGGGCCTTCCACTTTCGCTGGCAAAATTCTCCTTTCAAATCTCCCCCAAGCCATCCCATGATTGTAGACATTATTCAATATAGCTGCTGCTAGCACCTTGGGTAAGAACTCTCCAGGTTGCAATGTCCTTTACCTCCAGAATCGAGCATCTGAAACTGTCTCCCATTCTTTAGCTTAGCTTGCTCATTGTTGCAGTCTAACCCCTTGTTGGTAAAGTCTTCAGGGTTTTACCCAGCACAAAGGAATTTAACTTAGAATTAGAATCCCTTCAGCCCAACAAATCCACACCGACCCTCTGAAGAATATCCCACACAAACCCATTCCCCATTACTCTACATTTACCCCAGACTAATTCACCTACCCTATACATCCCTGAACACTATAGGCAATTTAGCAAAGTAGGTTCACCTAACCTGCATATCTTTGGACTGTTGGAGGAAACCCACGCAGACATGGGGAGAATGTGCAAACTCCACACAGATAGTCACCCGAGGATGGAATTGAGCCCGGGTCCCTGGCGCTGTGAGGCAGCAGTGCTAACTACTGAGCCACTGATTCATGTTTGAAAGAAACGTTTCCTGCCATCAACCTGTTTACAACTAAAACTAAACCACTTGGTGAGTTTGGAGAAGATTTGTAGCTCAGGTTGAGGTTCTGGATGTAAATTTGCTCGCTGAGCTGGAACCTTCCAGCTCAGTGAGCAAACTTACATCTAGAACTAAACCACTTGAACACACAACCAACCCCAGTTCACCAACTTGTCTTTTTTAAACTGTTTACCTCCCAACCAACCTAGTCACATAATCAGTTCAGGGTTTTAGACTGAACAAAGCTGCTCTTCGCAACATATCTTCTTCCGGAGAAAAAGGAGATTTTAAAAGGACCAAGAACCCACCAGAAAATAAACTGTTTCCACAAGGGCTGTCACAAGATCGACAGACAAAGAACAAGTACCCAGCTCAAACAATTGTAATAAAGTCAAGTAGTAAGCAAGCAAGAAATGGTTATAAAATATAAAAAAAAAGAGAAGTAGGATATTGTGAAGAGGGAGTTAAATATGGTGAATGGGAAATTAGACATTGTGAAGAGGGTGGGGGACGAGGCCGAGGGGGTGGGGGACCAGATCGAGGGAGTGGGGGACCAGGCCGAGGGGGTGGGGGACCAGGCCGAGGGGGTGGGGGACCTTGTGAAGAGGGAGTAAGATATGGTGGAGGAATGAAATTTGGAACAGGGAAGTGAGATATGGTCAAGGGGGAAATCAGATACTGTAAAAAGATAAGGAAAGTAAAAAGTGGAATCAGAAATGAATAAGAAAAAGATATTTAAAGAATTGTCACAGAAACAGCAGCACAAAAGAAGAGCTGTTAAAAAAAAAGGCTGAGATAAAGATGCAACATATGAATAAGACAGATTCAAAGTAAATAGCTGCCTGGAAATAATAAAAAAGGAAAGTCACCAGTATTACTAGATCACAGGGCTGCTCTCTCATTAGAGAGACAATACTGGTGGTGATTTAACCTGAGGGTCACCACATCTCAGGTGGAGGAGCAGGTTAAGAAGAGTCCTTTGCGATAACCACAGACAGTGCAGGAACAGAACCCATCACTGAGCTAATCATCCAGTCCAAACTTAAAGATGTTCTGGTGAAATGTGTGGCATAAAACCCAATTAAACACATACATTAACACCTTCAAATTCAGGATAAACACAGTGGATTCTTTATTGTCATTAGGTGCTACCGAGCACTCGTATTAAACTGAACAGAGGGAATTGGCAGCAAACATACTTCTATCGATCAAAAATTCAAAGAAAGTAAT
Source organism: Chiloscyllium plagiosum (assembly GCF_037043375.1). Taxonomy (NCBI): domain Eukaryota; kingdom Metazoa; phylum Chordata; class Chondrichthyes; order Orectolobiformes; family Hemiscylliidae; genus Chiloscyllium; species Chiloscyllium plagiosum. Next base: position 13,589,730 of record NW_028270172.1, read on the forward strand.
TGTTTTTTTTCTGCCAGAGGCCAAAGCAAACATTTGTTTTCAATTCTTTTTCCTCATATTTACTCCAAGAGATAGGCTTCACAAGTTTGTCCATTCATTTAGTGAACCCTGTTGGACTCCCTCATTGACCTCCAAGCCCACATCCCAGTAATTTCTGATGGTAAGTACACCACAAAATCAACTCCAATTCACCAAATATATTGGTGGAAGTCTGGAAATTCCCCAGATGTTGAAGACCATTTTAGATTATGTCATCAAATACTCTGAAGCTTTGAATCATTAGCATGACCTAAAAGAATAATCTATTCTGACATTTTAATTCAGACGCGTTTTCAAACAAATCATTTGCTTATTTTGATTCCCGTAGTGACTCCTCACGTGTAAACTGCACCATTTAAACATCTCCTGAACATCCCCACGTCAGATTTTACAAAGACACACTGGCCTTCTTCATTGAACTGAATTCTATTGGCCCCAGTTATTATTCATGAAGTGTTCTCTTGCAGATCATGCATCCAATTACAGGGCTGGCAAAAATTAATAATTTGAAAATTGAAGATGGAAACTAAGAGACTAATTAAATTAATTGCATTACGACTACTGATGCTAGTTTTAGTCTTGAACACTCAGAAATCTGTCTTGAATATTTAACATGAATTTCTGACCATTCTGAATCAGTAGGTGTGTGAAATCAGATTACACAAAACTACTTTCATCCCACTGCTAATATCGTCGAACATCAAGCAACAAAATAAAGCTGCTCGAAAGTTTCAGTGGCACTTGAGGAGTTGTGATGAAGGGTCAATGACCTGAAACATTAATTGTTTCTCCTCACTTTCAGGTTTTCTTTTATTCCCAATGCCTACATTTTGTACTGCATTCTAAACTTACAAGAACTGGATTGGATGGGGTGCTAAAATATCATCCATCTCTTTCAGAATCACGCCTCAATCAGATAGATCTTCTCTTTGATGCTTCTAAAAGTCTTAAATAAAATGAATTCATGCAATGCTAATCTAGCCCAAAGGATATACCATAATGTTGTACCTAATTATGCACATTCATCACCAGCTGAAACTAATTACCACAAGGAAGGAAATGGAATTGCCAACCGACTGCAGTAAGGGTTTGCAGCCAGAGTATATAGGAGGCAAGTTACATGCACAGCATACGGCATAACACTATCATATGGCATAACCTTTGGAGCTGCATGGCAAGCTGCTCAAGATGTACCCAGCAATCTGAACTGCTGCTCAATTCTGCTTGATGGAAGTACCAGTGCCTCCATGGACGTGAGACTGCAGTGCAGTTCAGTCACAGACTGTGCATTTTCTGAGAGAAGCTGGGAACTACAGAGGTAAGACCATCCGCACACTGTCAACTGCTGGGCTGAGACAGGGATTGGAAAGGTAGGAGTTTGTTGCCGTATAAAACAGAATGGGGCAGCCAAGGCACGTAGAACATCACCACATGCTGCACCGCTGAGGATTACAAAGAAGCTGCATGTGAAAGCCTTTGCAATTCATAAGGGCAGTGATGTTCTGCAAGGGAGACCTCAGGTGCAACTTGGCTTGGATAACCTGTAGTAGACAAGCCGGAGGCTGGAAGAACACAGCAAGCCAGGCAGCATCCGGAGGTGGAGAAGTCAACGTTTCAGGTGTAACCTTTCTTCAGGACTAGAAGAAGGGTGACACCTGAAACGTCGATTTCTCTACCTCCTGATGCCACCTGCCTCTCTATCTTGGATAACCTGTAAACTCCTCCATCTCCAGATGCCTACTTTGTCATTTCCTGTGATACATGGGGATTGCAAGATGAGAGTTTCACTTTTGGTCAGGGATTGACGGATGTAACAAAACATTTGTCTTGGATTATCCGGGGAACAAAGACCCTGGCCACTGGAACGCCTTGAGCCAGAGTATATCTCCAGCACCATTTCCTCAGTCACAGGAAAGCAACAATTCAGGGAAATGCCAATGCTTGCACCCATTGTAACCTCTCTTTGGAACCAATCCAAAATCTCTGTGTTGCAACTTGCAATTTTTCATTAAATTTGTTTCCTCTTGCAGGCACTGAATATTAAACACAAGTTGTCTGACAAACCTTCCTTGCTGCTCATACTGCAAAAGGTAACCCCCAAACTAACATTTGGGAATGCCAATGCATAATTTTGGTGTGTTCACCATGTTCACTCAGGCTATTCTATCACATCATTGGTTAAATGTCTCCATCAATCAACCACCATCATCATTTACTTTCTGAATTTAACACAATTAAAAATTTCAGAGTATCACACAACAAAATACTAAGTCACTTCAGTCAACACTGGGGGTGGGTGACCTAATTCTCTGCCAACCAAGTACATTCGAAGGATCATGTTAAAAGAGTAAAGTGAGGTAGCGAGGCAGGGAGGTGTCTGAATGACAGCCTCTCAAAGCAAGGTGAAAGGGCAACTAAAGGTGGGAAAATTAAAATCGGAGATGGTCACAAGGTGAGAATTAGAGGAGCAAAAACAGAAATTGCTAGCAAAGCTCAGCAAGTCTGGCAGCATCTGTGAAGAGCCCTTCATCAGGAACATTCCTGAAACATTGATTCTCCTGCTCCTCAGATGCTGCCTGACCTGCTGTGCTTTTCCAGTGCCACACTTTTTGATTCTGGCTCTCCAGCAACTGCAGTCCTCACTTCCTTCTGAACTTCAATGAGCTACAGGCCCAACCTACTCAACGTCTCCTCAACCCACTGAGCCTTCTCTGGACTGCCCCCAATGCCAGTATCCATTCTCATCGCTTGTGATTGTGAATGAAATCAGTGTTTTTGGAAATGCTTTGAGCTTTCACAATTCACTCTCAGAATGTGAGCATCGCTGATCCCAAACCTCTTACTAGCGTGCACTATCAGAGCTGCAGGCAATCCCACAAGGAAGACAGAGATGGATCCCAGAATCATGTAAGTCTGAAACTTTTGGTCGGGGGGGGGGGTGGAATGGTTGATTTGGAAGACCGGCAGGAGACATCAATTACCTTGGGATTATCAATTTGCACTTGCCAATTGAAACTATCAATTGTTTTTAGTAGATATAGTTTCTGTCTACCTTATAGGTTGAGGACGCTGACTTCCTTTATGCAAAACAGGTCTAAAGAAAATGTGCTACTGTAGAAACCCTGTAAAATGATTAACTGAGAAACCTTTGACAATGAATCTCCTACTGAGCAATCTTCCAGTGAGGTGAGTTCCAACTGCTTAACAAGAGAAACTTTACGCTTTGCAGTAATTAATTTCAGTACAGTTACCAAGAATTTTATTGTAATTATTGTATGTTCTATATATAAGACACCATAGTCTTACTCTCTCAGAGAGACAGAGAGTGAGAGTGCAAGACAGAAAGAGACAGAGACGGATGAGTGGTGGTGATTTAATCTGAGGGTTACCATACCTCAGCAGAGGTTGAGGGGGAGAGTGCTTCATGGTAACTTAAGTTGGTGTGAGAATTGAACCCATGCTGTTGCCATCACTGTGCATCGCAAATCAGCCGTCCAGGCAACTGAGCTAACTAATCCTCATGTTCTCTATGAAGGCCCACACAATGGGTGTGAAAGTGGCTGGGTTAAAAAGTACAAAAGTATGTGCAGCTGTTACTGTTTCTACGGTGCTCAGGAACTGGGGCATCCACGTGTCATGAACATCTTTAAAAATCAAATTCTGCTGAGATTTAGGAGTGCGATTGGGGCTGTGTGGGTCACAGTGAGCTGGGGTGGGGGTGGGGGTGGGGGGTGTCAGTTCCAAGACATTTTTGCATCTTGCCCCATTGCCAGCCCTTCAACAAGTCCCTTGGCCTTCTCCAGTCTCAGTTTCCAGCATTCCCTCTCTTGAAAGTGATGGGGAATTTTTGGAGTCCCGTTGATATACTAAAGAATTCTAAGGCATTCATAAGAGTTATTAAACAACATTCCAACCACATAAGGAGATATGAGATTACTCCTTGGCCAAGCATTGAGCTAAGTTTAAAGGACCACCTTAAATGAGGAATGCAGTAGGGACGCAGAGCAGATTAGGAAGGGAATTGGAGAGATTGGAGAAAATGCAAAAGGCTGGGGAAGCTTACGGATTCCAGAGGATTGGGAAGCCTACGGATCCCAGAGGGTTGGGAAGCCAGATGAGAGGCCGAGAATAGCAGGGATTCAAAGTCAAGGGTGAGAATTTTAAAACAGTGGTGTTTCCAGACTAGGAGGAGGTCAGCGAGCAGAAGGGTGATGGATAAAGGGACCTTCTTTCAAGTTAGGATGCACCCAGCAGAAATCAAATTCACACGCGAACGAAAGAGAAAAGCTGCATAATGAAGACTTCAGTGACAGACTGGAGAGAGGAATGGCCTACTCCAAATCAGAATGTGCCCTCCGCAAGAGATAATCAACTCTTAAAAAGAAAGTGTCAATGAGCAAAAATGGAGGATACGTTCTGCCGTTTACAAATTAGATTGAGATCGTGTGTATGCTTCATTCGAGCCATAGAAACACTTAGTTCACATTTTTTTCCAATCAGCTGTTAACATCTTAGTACTGCCCACCACATGTCTCTGCAGAAAAGTGAACAATAGAAATGATCAAACACTGAGGTATGTCTGTGTAACGCACCAAGCCCCAATCTGTGTGAATACTCAACTCTGTTGCAACCATTGGTCCATCATCAAGTTTGAGGTCAAATGAGGTCAATTCAATCATAATGTCAATAAAGTTCATAAAAAGGGTAAGACGGAGATAGGCAGGACTTACCGGGCCTGGTGACACACGGTACAGATCCAGGCTTTCTCCTTCTTGCTGTATGCACCACAGTTCTTGCAGATATTGAACTTGCAGTCGACACAAGGACGTTTGGTGTTAATGAGGAAGGTAAAAGGGCTACAGCAGCGGATGCAGCAGTTCTCATTGAACTTCTCCTGCTTGGAAAGGATTGTGCGTTTATTGCCTTCCTCGTTCAGTTTCTGCTTCAGTTCACTGTAAGACAGAAGTCACCGTTTCCAACAGTTAGATAACAACGTTATACAAGTGTCTTCCCAAAGGGACTCCCTAATATTAACAACTGAGATAGAACATACTGGAAAAGTTTCTGTGGGTCACACAGCATTTGCGCAGAAGCCAAGGTTAGGTAAATGCTTTAGGTCACTAATCATTCTTGGTACAGGTCATTCTGCTCTTACACGCATTTCATTAACGCGCTGTAACGCGAATGACAAACTGGGGACGCTGCTTCTCAAGTGCGAACTTTTAAAACATGCGTTAGCCATAACGCGATTACATCACCAACACTTTAAGCGTTTTCTAAAGTGCAGGGTTGCACAAGAACACAACCATCATGTTATAGAACAACGCTGAAAATGTGTTGCTGGAAAAGCGCAGCAGGTCAGGCAGCATCCAGGGAACAGGAGAATCGACGTTTCGGGCATAAACCCTTCTTCAGGAGGGCTTCCTGAAGAAGGGCTTATGCCCGAAACGTCGATTCTCCTGTTCCCTGGATGCTGCCTGACCTGCTGCGCTTTTCCAGCAACACATTTTCAGCTCTGATCTCCAGCATCTGCAGACCTCACTTTCTCCTGTTATAGAACAACGACTTGTATTCCATGTACTTGGAATAATAATTGTTAGTTTCTGCGAGTGATATGAATGCAACTTTTGTGTTTCTAAAAGAAACTATGGGATGCAATATTTCTGGAAACATATTCTGATCCCATTTCATAATCATTCTGCTTTTCCAGAAGCTTCCCAGTTTTGAGTTGTACCACTGACTATTCTTTAGCTCACAACTGTATAAAAATGTCTCTCTCTTTCACAAATGGATACAGAATAGAATAGGAATAGCAGGAGGCCACTCATCAATCAAACCTATTCTCTGATTCAATGAGATCATGGTTGGCCTGTAACCTAACGTCTAATCCTCGCCAATGCCTCAGATCTGCACTTCACAACAATGTCAGCCTTAAAGTGAACAATTAATCTGCATAACCCGTTGTTGTGGAAGACCGTGTCAATCTTCCACTGTCATATCATTGGCTATCTACATCGATGGTGAACCTCCAAAATTACTATTCCGACAACAACCTCATGTCAGCACTTCAACACAAAAAAATATATTAAAATACACTTTGAAACTGCTATTTGATAGACAGATTCAAGCATTAGGAAGCTCAATGCATTTAAAATACTAAAACCTGTTACTAAATCCAATTGACATTAAAAGGATGATCAATGGGTTAAACCATTTCAAACAGCATTGGGTACTTTTTGTTTTGAAAGTTTGGCCAGTTTAAAACAGGAAGTCTAAGTTTTGTAAATTTATTTGCAAATCAAAAGGTCATCCTTACCAGAGGTAGATAAGTTCTTGATTGCCAAGGGGATCAAAGGTTATGGGGAGGAAGTAGGAAAATGGGTTTGAGAAACTTCTCCGCCATGATTGAATGTTGGGGGACAAGAAAACTGCAGTTGCTGGAATCCAAAGTAGACGGGCAGGAGGCTGGAAGAGCACAGCAAACCAGGCAGCACCAGGAGGTGCAGAAGTCAGCATTTCGGGTTACACCCAAAACGTCAACTTCCCTACATCCTGATGCTGCCCAGCTTGCTGTGTTCTTCCAGCCTCCTGCCCGTCTACTCCATGATTGAATGGTGGAGCAGGCTCGATGGGCCAAATGGCCTAATTTCTGCTCTTATGTTCTGATGGATATTTACAGATTGGTGGCAAGATCCCTGTGAGAAGTCACACGACACCAGGTTATAGTCTAACAGGTAAACCTGACAAAGGGGCAGCACTCCGAAAGCTTGTGATTTCACATAAACCTGTCTGACTATAACCCAGTGTCATGCGACTTCTGACTTTGTTCACCCCAGTCCAACACCAGCACCTCCACATCAAACATCCCAGTGAGGTTTTGTCTATTGGCTCTCACCAGTAAATGTTATCAGCATAAAGCTAGAATATTGCTCAATGTTGAGACTGCTGGTTCTGGTGGGAGACTGGTGTATTGAAAGAGGGCTCTTACAGATCTTTTAGTACCTCATTGGGGGACACAGTGCAAGGTTAGAATTATTTGCTTCCCCCGGGTCCTAACCTGGAGAGGAGGCATGAGGGGACTAGTCCATTATCCCCCTCGAAAGGTAAGTTTCCAACTATTGAAAGGAGAGACATTCTCCAGTGTCATTTCCCGGACCCCACTGGGGACTTGATGGGACTATCACTGAGAATACCTAATTCTACCGGAAAAGTTTGAATAATAAACATAGGAGCAGCAGGAGGCCATTCAGCCCCTTAAGCCTGCCATGCCATTTAATACAATCATGGCTGATCTCATCTTGGACTCAAATCCACTTCCCTGCCCTGTCCCCATTATCCTCAAACCAGTTACTAATTAAATCTCTGTCTCCTCCTCCAATGTCCCAGCATCCACCGCACTCTGGGGTAGTGAGGTTCACATCCCTTTGAGAGAAGTAATTTTTCCCCACCGGTTTTACATCTGTCACCCTTTATCCTAAAACTATGACCTTTCACGGTAGATTTTCCCACAAGGGGGAAGCATCTTCTCTATCCCTACTTTGTAACCCCCTTTAGCATCGTATATACCTCAATTCAATCTCCTCTTATTCTTCTAAACTCCAGAGAATATGGCCCTAAGCTGCTCAATCTCTCTTCAGAAGACAAATCCCTCATCTCTGGGATCAATTGAGTGAACCTCGTCTGAATAGTCTCTGCTACAACTACCTCCCTCCTCTGAGGTATCAAAACTGTCCAGAATAACTGGAATAAACACAAGATCAATGTGCCATTTATATTCTAATCGTCATCCTGTTTTAATGCCAATTGCCCCAAATGATTCATACTTTGTTACTCGCATGCATTTATTAGTTCAGTCACAATTCGATCACCATGGATTTCAGACTAAATCCCATTAATAGCTGAGAGCTTGGTGCAATGAATTGATTCAAACAGATGAAGATTGTAATCAGATGAGAATGGATTTGGATGTTGAACAATTATTCTTTTGTTGGAAATCTGCCATCTTTAAGAATCAATCCACTGTGTTGAGTGAGAAAGCAAGATCAGATTTCACCACATTTCCATCACGCTAAGATTTAACAGAAAGAATTAGGTTTTAGGTGAAACTGAGGACTAGGTTTGAGGTCTTTGCAAATTGAAACAATCAAATTTTATTCTTGAAAACAAGCTTCAAGCAGTGAAATTTATCAGCCAAAGTGTTATTGCAACTGCACCTGAACATCTAGCAATACATTTACATACTGGAACATTATTTGTCCATTTTGTCCAAATAGGTTTTCATATATTGAGCACTCCAAAACTCAAATAGACTCACCATATAGACACAGTGGCTACAAGAGCAGATCAGAGGCTATGAATACTATAGCGAATAAATCACCACCCGGTTCACCAAAACCCTTCCATCATCTACATGGCACAAGTCAGGAGTGTGATGGAAGACTCCCCACTTGCCTGGATGGGTGCAGCTCCAACAACACTCAAGAAAGGTCAACACCATCCACAACAAAGCAGCTCGCTTGATTGGCATTAGATCCAAAACATTCACTGCCTCCACCACCGATGCTCAGTCGCAGCAGTGTGTACTATCTACAAGGTGCACTGCAGAAATTCACCAGAGATCCTTAGACAGCACCTTCCAAAGGGGTAAATGTAGGGGTATGGGTGGGTTGCGCTTCGGCGGGTCGGTGTGGACTTGTTGGGCCAAAGGGCCTGTTTCCACACTGTAAGTAATCCAATCTAAAATTCACAACCACTTCCATTTAGGACAAAGGAAGCAGATATATGGTAACACCACCATATATCTGCAAATTCCCCTCCAAACCACTCACCATCCTGACTTGGAAATATATCACCCACCGCTCCTTCACCGCCACTGGGTCAAAATCCTGGAATTCTCTCTGTAATGACATTGTGGGTCAACCCACAGCAGGTGGACTGCAGCAGTTCAAGAAGGCAGCTCACCCCCCACCTTCTCAAGGGCCAACTATGAACAGGCAATAAATGCTGACCCAGCCATCAATGCTCACATCCCATGAGAGATTTAAAGAAATCTTCCTGGCAACTGCACACCATACTACACTAGATTAAAGGCCTCTATTCTGTTCTTTGTTCTAATCAGGTAGTGAAGAAAATCAGGGATCTGAAGTCCTGCTGGTGTTCCATGTTAACAAGGACAGGAGACAACTGCAAACTCCCAGAACTGTTACGGAACCAGCTCATTTAAGCAGCAATATCTTCCTCTCACTGAAACAGCCCCAAAGAAATCCCAAGTAAAACTACTCAATCATATCCAGGAGACGTACCAAGGCTCAGACAGTGTCAGAAACCTCACTCTTAAGTCGGCAATCACCCCAAAAGAGGTGGAATATGAGTAAACACATGTACACTGGCCCATTCGCGCTCTCCATCCAGCAATTCTTTATCTTTGTTTTCAAATCTCCCCACGACCTCCTGCCTCCCACCCCTGTGATCTCCTCCAGTCCCCCAACACTCAGGTCTTTATATGTCCCTCAACCCACTCTCTTGGCCAGTTGATTTTGATCGACCTATTTCTGGTGGTTTTATCTTGAGCTGTCTGGACACTAAGCTCTGAAATCTCCTCCTGAAACCTCTCTCTTCTGAAATTCTCTCCTCCTGCAATACTCTAAATCTCTCTCCTCCTTCAACAAGCTCCTTAAAATCTCTCTCTTTGACTAAATGTTTGGTCACATGCACTCGTATTCTTCTGTTTGTCGTCCAAATTTATTTCAGTTCCCGTAAAGTGCGCTGGGATGTTCTGCTATGTTAGAAGTGATGAGGAGAAAGGGAGGACTGCAGATGCTGAAGATCAGAGGTGAAAAATGTGGCGCTGGAAAAGCACAGCAGGTCAGGCAGCATCCGCGGGAGAGTCAATATTTCGGGCACATGTCTGATGAAGGGCTTATGCCTGAAATGGTGATTGTCCTGCTCCTCGGATGCTGCCTGACCTGCTGTGTTTTTCTAGCACCATACTTTTCAGCTATGTTAGAAGTGAGTCCATCCCAAAGGAACTCCACAGGAGAGCCATATTGGTCTCAAAACGTTAACTCTATTCACGTCTCTACAGATGCAGCCAGAGTTGCTGAGTTTCTCCAGCGTATTCTGCTTTGAAATCAGTCAGGTTGTTTCCACTGGCCCATGAGTGAGTGCCCATCCTATCAGTCAAGCACACCACTGGCATTTAAACCTAAACCCTCTGCCCCCTTTGGTGTGGTAACTAGGGCCAGTGCAAGTTCCCAGAGCGTGACCTTCCACAGGCCAAACAGGAAACATTGGCAGTTTGAAAACAAAAATAAAATGTTTCTTGCACACAGTTTGGAGGCCAGAGGGCTGAGACTGGCGATTTTGGAATCTTATTGCGAATGGAATTAATGGCTGTGAGGTGGGCCCGGATCAGGACTCCTCGTGATGTCTGCAAGGAGGCGGCATTGCAGCTGGGGAGTCCCTGTTCACCAGCTGGACCTAACCCCCAGGACAGATTGTGACCCGGAGACTGGGACCCCTTACAGAAACCCTGGAGACCTTAACAAAACCCAGAGCTATGCCTGACCAGAAGAATTGTAAAGTTGAACATGACTTCTTTTTTTTACTGCCTTTTATGACTTCCTGTCAATTGAACAGAAGATGAAGCTCTATTTAAGTAATTTCTTCTCATTCACTTTGTAATCCAAAATTGGATTGCGGTGACAAAACACCTTTCACTGTATTTTCCCAAATACAAATGACAATAAAAACATTCATTCAAATTAACTCACAGCTTTGCCACACCGATGGTAATAATACTGACTTATTCAGATCAGCTATACTTTTGAAGGGCAGAGTTCAGGCTAATAAACCTGGCATTGCTCGATGTTCAAACCTGCTGGCATCCTGGCACTGGAAGTTCTGTTCCAGGCCTGTACCTGCTGCAGGTGGTAACGAGAGTTCCTTTTATTTTACCCCTTGCAATGTTAGAGGCTGGCACCCGTGATCCCTGTTCCTGGGAAGAGCTGCCAGTCAGAAACCCAAAGTGAAAACCAGGGACGCCCGTCGTAAAGTTAATCCCGTGACTGTTCGCACCCACCACAAACGGTGCAGGAATACACAAAAGGCAAGACTGAAAGAAGCGAGATATGATAGTTAGACTTGGTCGTCAGCAGTCGACCCGCCTAATGCAACAGGAAGGAGTTTTGACTTTGAAAGTGGATCTCAGTGAGGATCATCCAACCCAGGCACAAATACCCAAGTATTCTAGCGTCACAATCTTCAGGAATTTGATTCACTCCCTGTGATGTCGAGTAAAGACTGCAGGTTTTGGACACTGCAAAGGCTCAGAGTCCAGGCACCATGCCGGCAAAAATAATACATGGACTGCAAAACCAGCCACACCCCTGCCTAAGCTGTTCTAGTACAACACTGGCATCTACTCGACAATGTGGCAAATCGCCCAGGTGTATCCTGTCCACAAAAAGCAGGACAAATCCAAGCCAGCCAATTACTGCCCCGACAGCCTTCTCCTAACTATCTGCAAAGTGATGGAAGAGGTGATTGACATGCAGTCAAACATCACTTACCTCCCAATAACTTAGAGAGTCATAGAGCTGTACAGCACAGAAACACAATCCATGCCGATCAGATATCCTAAACTAATCTAGTCTCATTTGCCAGTATTTGACCCATATCCCTCTAAATCCTTCCTATTCATGTACATATGCAGATGCTTTTTAAGTGTTGTAATTGTTCATCCTCTACCACTTCCTCTGGCAGCTCATTCCATACATGCACCACCCTTTTTGTGTGAAAACGATGCCCCTTAGGTCTATTTTATATCTTTCCCCTCTCACCCTAAACACATCTCCTCTAGTTTTGGACTCCCCCCACCCCAGGGAAAAGACCTTGTCTATTTATCCTATCCATGCCCCTCATGATTTTATAAACCTCTATAAGGTTTAGCCCTCAGCCTCCAACGCTCCAGGGAAAACAGCCCCAGCCTATTCAGCCTGTCCCTGTAGCTCAAACCCTCCAACCCTGGCAACATCCTTGTAAATTATTTCTGAACCTTGGCAAGTTTCACAACATCATTCCGAGAGAAGGGAGACCAGAATTGCACACAATATTCCAAAACTGGCCTAACCAATGTGCTGTACAGCCGCAACATGACCTCCCAACTCCTATACTCAATGCTCTGACCAATAAAGGAAAGTATACCAAATGCCTTCGTCACTATCCTATCCACCTGCAACTCTACTTTCAAGGAACTATGCTGACTGAATCCTGTTTTGGACTCCAGCGTCTGACCTCAATCCAGCCTTGGGTTAAATGTGAACAAAGGAGCTAAATTCCAAATGCGGGGTGAGATGAACTGCTTTTAAAGTCAAGGCAGAATTCAACTGAGTGTGGCATCAAAGGCTCCAAACAAAACTGGAATCAATGGGAATCAAGGGGAAAACTCCCACTGGTTGGAATCATATCAGGAACACAGGAAGATGGTTGTTGTTGTTGGAGGTCAGTCATTTCAGCTGCAGGACATCTCTGCAGAAGTTCCTCAGAGCAGAGTCCTAGGCCCAATCATCTTCAGCTGCTTCATCGATGACCTTCCCTCCATCAAAAGGTGAGAAGTGGGGATGTTCGTCAATGGTTGCACAATGTTTAGCACCATTCGTGATTCCGCAGATACTGAAGCAATCCATGTCTAAAATTAACAAGACCTGGACACCATGCAATCTTGAGCTGACAAGTCACGAATTCCATTCATATCCCCAAGTGCCAGGCAATGACCATCTCGAACAAGAAAGAATCCAATCATCTTCTTTTGGCATTCAATGGCATCACCATCACCCAATCGCCTACTGTCAACATTCTGGAGGTTGTCATTGGTCAGAAACTGAACTGGATTAGCCATATAAACTCTATGGCTACACAACCAGGAGGGGGACTGGGAATTCTGTGGTGAGTAACTCACCTCCTGACTCCCTAAAACCTCTCCACAATCTACAAATGTGATGGCATAGTCTCCACCTGCTTGGATGAATATCACTCCAACAACACGCAAGAAGTTCACCATTACCAGAGAGAAAGCAGCATGCATGTCACATAACACCCTAGTCACAACCTCTAATATTCACTCCCTCCACCACTGATACACTGTGCTAGCAGTGTGCACAGTCTATGCAATGCAATGCAGAAATCTGCCAAGCGCCTTACAACAGCATCTTGCAAACATACAGCCTCTACCACCCAGTAGGGCAGGGGCAACAGATGCGTGGGAGCATCACCATCCAAGCCACACACTATCCTGACCTGCAGCCATCATGTGTCACTGGATCAGAAGCCAGAATTCCTCCCTATCACAGCCCCCTTAACTCTAGCTGGACCTATACCCCAAAGAGTGCAGCAGCTTCAAGAAGGCACCCATCACCCACGTTCTCAAGGGATGTGCAATAAATGCTGGCCCTGAAAACGCCACGCCCAACCTGAAGAATAAGAAGACATATATGACCCAGGAACAAACAAGAGACCTCAGTGCCTGGAAGTCACTATCGCAAAATCGCTATGAACTAGGTATTTGTACTTATCATGCTGAAAAATTATTGAGTGAAATTAGATTTATTTCACAGAAATCAATTTTTGAAAATAATAAAAAAATTAAACTCTTTTTGAGATGTACAATAATTTTAAGAAACACATCAATAAATCATAGACTTCTCATTTCAAAGAAGTCAGACAAATCATTTAAAAAAGCAATATACAGTGTAACTAAAATTGGATAGGTCAAGCTAAAACATACAGACATAATCATATTTATTAAACCAGTTAAATCTTTAGCAAGATTTATTGGTCTTAATGTAACAAAAATTATGTGAAATAAAGGGGAAAGAAATCCAACCAAGTCCTAGAAGACGAAACAGAGAGTTGAGTTATTCTGAAAGCCTTAAGGGACTATCAGAAAGGAAGCAATTCAAAATGGACAAATGCAGAAATATTTACATGACCAGGAAATGAGGACACAAACACAGAGCTGGCTCGGCCAATGGGAAGATTAAGTCAGTAAACCCTGTGTTCCACCAGTGGTATAAAGCCTCATGGTAAGCAGCATGGATACACGTTAGCTGTTTATGTAAGTTAATGCTCATCAGGTATAGAGACAGAGAATATATAGAGCAATGAAGAAAGCATATAGTAAGATATTTTGTTGAAAACAGCTTTCATCCATTGTTAGTAGATTTCCAATGATGTTTCTTTGAGGAAGTGGATCAGTAAAGTAAGGAAAGGATCATAGAAATAACAGTTCACAGAGAATTCAAAATGAAGCCAGACACCAAAGGTGATGCATATTTTGTATATTTGGTTTGGTTCAAAACAAAGCAGTGCAGGAACTTTTACAAATCTCTATATCATGTTTTAAAATGTCTACATGATGTTTCAGCTCTTGGGTAAATAAGAAGCTACTGAAACCAATCTTGGAGTCAACATCCAGGCTTAACCATTCAAACACTGAGATCATGGATCAGTTAGCAGGTTCACATAATCAAACACAGAGCACGTGAGTAATTGAACGCGACAGCTTTAGGAAAGTGAGCACTGGTGACTGGATAGAGCAGGACACATTGAAGCACTGATGATTTGGAGATGCCGGTGTTGGACTGGGGTGGACAAAGTTAAAAATCACACAACACCAGGTTATAGTCCAACAGGTTTAATTGGAAGCACACTGGCTTTCGGAGCGCTGCTCCTGCATCAGGTGATTGTGAAGCACATCTGCTGCATATGTAGTTCCTTAATATCCAACAAGTGACAGTGTCAAAGGTTAGGTCTCAGGCATTACTGGATGAAGGGTTGACAATGAGAATTAATATTGCCTTGGGGAATAAGGGCAATGAGGCCACACTCGTTCGAGTTCTGCATTTAAGGCAGATCATCTCACCTCGCCTCTGGAATTTAGCTCCTTTGCTCTTGTTTAACCCAAGGCTGTACTGAGGTCAGACGCTGGGGTCCTGCTCCTGGTCACTGATAACACAATTGGACACAATCCCCATGGTGAGGACAAGAGCAGAGAGGTTGTGTCATGAGTTGGGTCTGAAGCTGGTAAAAATGGTACCAGCGTCATTTCCGCAGAGCACGTTAGATCTGTATTGTATTTTGCAAGTCCTTGTACGTAACTCATTACATTTCTATTTCTCACTGGGTCAGACTGAGGTCAGGTATGTTCACTGTACTCTGCTTTGTTCATAGCTACTTTCAAAGCAATCCCCTGCTCTATAACGGTGCAACAAAGCTTTCAGTTTTTCAAGCCTTTCCACCACCTTCAGGAACTGAGTTTACAAACACAAGCATTAAATAACCACTGTTATTGGTGATCATCTAACAAAACACCTCATGTATTAATTACCATCACCCTGCTGGCTACAAGACTAGTAGTGCCCATTAGACTCTAAAGGGAAGCAATAAGAGCCTGCACTTCAGGAGTTGTAATGCCTGAGGAGACAATGATACACACAGAGAGAGGTGATCTTGTTGAGCACAAACCCAGTTTAACTTGAAATCTTGGGAGCTGCTCTCTCCCAGCCAATGTTACTTCACTGAGAAATTAGGTGTGGAGGGTTTGGAAAGTGGGGTGCACGGAGGTACAGATTTCTGGGGGAGTAATGCAATTCTGGTGATCATTAAATTCGATCATTTAATGTACACTTGTCTTTTGTCGGGCAAGGCTTCCCCTTTGGGTGCAAGTAGGGAAATTTCACCTAAATTGCTGTCAAAATTGTTCTGATTGGATTAAAAGTGGAATTTTGACTCTTCCCCTCTGGTGCGCTTGGTGGCTTTGGCATTTAATTGCAAGTTTTTTTTAATGTAAATCCTTTTCATAATGTTATAATTACCTCATTTCTAACTCACTCTCCGACACTCCAAGTAATACCACTGCTTTCCTTTTAATCCTCTTTAGTGAAACAAAACTTTTTTTTAAACTCTAAGATTTGTACCTGGGTACTTGTACCTAAGATGGCGCCATTAAAAGGCAGCCAATGTAAAAACTTTTCACCGTGCTCCTGAATTTGTGTACTGCAGTACAAATGGCAATAAAGAATATTCTATTCTATTTGAAAAGGGAGGTGGTGGGTCAGGGGTCCTGACATCGTCCCACTCCTATCCCCATTAAATTTGCTATGACATGGGTGGGGTGGGGGAGAATAACTTCAACATGCTACAGATGTCGGCTCATAATGGAATACTGTTTATTTTCAGAGTTTCTCATTCCAGCTGCCATATTGCTTTGCCCTTACTTAGCTTTTTGCTGTAGCTCACTCCTTGATGTCGGAGAGGTTTCAAATCTTTTAACTTTCTCTGATATTAGCGAGTGTTGAGAAGATTTGTAGCTCAGGTTGAGGTTCTGGGTGTAAGTTTGCTCACTGAGCTGAAAGGTTCATTTTCAGACGTTTCGTCACCATAGTAGGTAACATCATCAGTGAGCCTCCAGTGAAGCACTGGTGTTATGGCCCGCCTTCTATTTATGTGCTTAACTTTGTGGTTTCGTTTCCTGTTGTGACATCATTTCTTGTTGTTTTCTCAGAGGGAGAAATCTCTTCGATATTCCTCTGACTCACCTCAGAGAAATGAAGAGATGATACAAGATTTATTGACAGTGCTCTTCAATTACAAGATGTCTCCACACCTGTTCAAAGTTCAGGTCCTTTCCCAGAATCTATTGTTCACTTTAACTCTCAGAGGCTACATGCAGCCTCGCTTAATCAAGCACATTCAACACAGATAAACCAGACTGACATAGTCAAACACAGATCAATTAAACCACTGAACACTGCAACCACAGCTGTTATATCAGATAATTCCAAGTTGTAAGATTTCCATTCAGGCCAGTCTAATAATGGGACATTACCTCATAGCAAAAGCATAGAGAGCAGTGTGCTACATCATTCATAAAGTCCATCAGTGTTTCAACAGAATTCTTTTGCTCAGTGATACCAGCATATGAGCGCTGAGCAATTTATTTCACTCAGTTATTCTGAAAGGGCTGCAACATGTCTTTTGCTATTTCTAGGGAGAAGAGTCTTCAAATATCTGACAGAAATAATTTCACAAAGAGGTGGTTTCACATCAGTAATGTCAAGTGCTGTCTATAAAGGCAGGTGTCACAAAGCTTGAGCCAAAAATTATGTGTTTCAAAGGAATATAATCTTACTTTTAAAGATTTAAAGTAATAGTCTTATTAAATGCAAAAGGAAACTGTAGGAGCCATAAACCTTAAATAGCCAGGGTTCTTTTGCTTTTCCCGTTGACTATTTTTACCTTAAAGGATTGTACATTTTTATTTGAAAAATAAGTACTAATTCTTCAATTATTAGCCAATGTTAATGGTAGACACTGCCCTGTGTGTTTTATTTTTGATTGTGGACAAAAATGGGAAAAAGACTCTTAAAAATAATTTCTTCCAAATTCTTCACTTTTAAAGAAAAAGTTACTGGATCTCATTGTGAGCTGTGTTTACTCTGCTGCTTCCCTTGCAGTGGGGGAAGGAGAGACAGGACAGCACATCATCAGGGTGTATGTACAGACGGAGATTCAGCCAGCAAAGCATTGCTGATTGGTCATGTTTGCACTAACCAGTTATGGATGTAGTAGTGATTAGGCCTGGTGACAGCTCTCCGATTGGCTGCTCAGGAGCCAGAGTATTTACAATATAGAGGGATAAATAGAATAAAGAAAGAGGGGAAGAAATAAGAGCAATGCAACAATAACAGGTTGAAATAATGACACTATCAATTATTTTAATGATGTATTTTCCAATCCTACTCCAGAGCCTTGAGGACATACATCTAGGCTGATGTTCCAGAGCAGTACTGAGGCCGTGCTCCAAGGCCAGATGTGTGTTGTTTTTTGGATGCAATGTTAAAACATGGTCATAGCTGCCATCACAGATGGACCCAAAAAAACTGCTATCACTATTTCAAAAGAGATTTTCTTTGGTGTCCTGAATAATGGTCCATCAACATCACTAAAAAAAGAAATGTAGTTTGGCCATTGTCATGTGGCTATGGAACTTAGTGTATATACATTGGCTGAAAAATGTCTTGCTGGAAAAGTGCAGCAGGTCAGGCAGCATCCAAGGAGCAGGAGAATCGACGTTTCGGGCATCAGCCCTTCTTCAGGAATCAATTCCTGAAGAAAGGCTTATGCCCAAAACGTCAATTCTCCTGCTCCTTTGATGCTGCCTGACCTGCTGCGCTTTTCCAGCAAGACATTCTTCAGCTCTGATCTCCAGCATCTGCAGTCCTCACTTTCTCCTATACACATTGGCTGTTACATCCTACTGCATCATTCTCATCACTTTTGCTAAGTTACCATATTGGTTGTAAAGTGCTTTGGGAGGAGTGTTTGAACAGTGTGGCAGAATCAAGTCAGATGTGGCAAGGGCACCATTGACCCCCATGCCCTCCCAATTACCATGCAACCTCCTATGGGGTTGACAATGGAACTCAGAGGCACTCACAGCTCCAAAGAGTATCTTCAGGGATTACAGCTGGTGGACCTCCATTTCCAACAGTGTAGCACTCCCTCAGTACTGCATTGTGCACCAGCTGCACTGCAGGAATGCAGCTTGAATCTGCAACGTACAGAAATGAGACAAGGGAGGGCAACTAGCTCAACCAAGCTGACTTTGGTCTCATTGCTCCTGAAAAACCTCCACATGGGATGAGGTGAAATTACTCGACGCCATTCTGAACTGTCAGGAGCAGCTTCAGTCCTGAAGAATTCCCGAAGAAGGGCTTATGCCCGAAACGTCGATTCTCCTGCTCCTTGGATGCTGCCTGACCTGCTGTGTTTTTCCAGGACCACATTTTTCAACGCTGGTCTCCAGCATCTGCAGTCCTCACTTTCTCCTAGAAGCAGCTTCAGTGTCTGACATTTATCACGATAAAGAAACCATGTAAATATTTGCAGGATTATCATTCATCAAGACTGTGTGGTGCCCCCAACAGCAGCAGTGAATGATGCAAACACTGAATGGCACAGCAGCCACAAAGGAACAAGAATGTCTAAACAAACTCAATTCAGAATTATACAACATTAAACCTGTAATTAAAATATTTACAAAGCCAGATTCTGGAGAAATACCTCCAACTTAATTAAATGAATCTAAATGTTTAGTCTCTACCAAACTGTTTTAGGTTCCTCTCATCATTCCACATGATACAGTACTCCCAAACATCTACAATCGGGGCCTGTCAAGTCAAACATATATTAATTAAAAATCTACCTGCTCACTCCCCAAATATTGCTGTCTCTGACCCCATTAGTTGGACATAGATGCACCTCTGTTGGACTGGGGTGGACACAGTCAGAAGTCATGACACCGGATTATAGTCCGACAGGTGAGTCTGTCAAAGGAGGCAGCACTCCAAAAGCTTGTGATTTCAAATAAACCTGTTGGACTGTCATGTGACCCATTAATTGGGAATGAATATAGAATTCCAAAGGACGCTAGGAATGATTGATCAAAGTGACTATAACAATAAAACAAAGCTGACTGTATTTTCACAGCTAGGTGCAACAATACCTAAGTCACGCTGAGTGACTACACTCACTACAGAGCCCCGGCACAGCAGAGAGTCCATTTGGCCCGTCAAGCCTGTGCTATGATGTGACATCACACTTTAGTTGAGGACAACCTGTAGAAGTCAGTTTTACCATGTCAGAGTCAAGTGAAGAATTACATTAATTTCTAGCTGCCATTCTGCTGTTGTAGCATGTAATGTGCTTTGGTTTAGAAGTGGTGGGTAAAAATGCAGATAACCTACTGAGTGTATTAACTCGATTGCATTCTCTTTATTGTGGCTACAGGCTAATGAATTCCTCTTTTAATTCTGTTTATGATTTGTTTCTGGGGTGTGCTGGCTAGCCCAGCATTTAGTGCCCAGAGGGCAGTAAAAAGACAGTGTTCATGGGTCTGGACTCACAGTGAGGCCAGATTTAACTCCAAGCTTTTCCTCACCCCATTGAATTCAAAGTTCACCAGCTGCCGTGGTGGGATTGAACTCATGTCCACAAAGCACTAACCTGGGAGTTCAGGATAACTCATCCAGTGACATTACCATTGTGCCACTGCCACCCATTTGATTTGATGTATTGTTGTCACATGTACCTAAGTACAGTGAAAAGCTTTGTTTGTGAGCAGCACAGGCCGATCATAGTAAGCAAGGTCATACAGATTATATGGTGAAAACAAACTTGAACTGAGGTCACACCACATACAGTGTGCGCTCGGTGAGATCAGCATCATCAAAATCAGCATTATTCGAGGCTAGAGAGGTCTGTTCAGCGGTCTTATATTGGCAAGGAAGAAGCTGCACCTGAACCTGTTGGTGCACGTGTTCAGGCTTCTGCATCTTCTGCCTGGAGGAGCAGGTTGTAGGACAGCATTACCAGGTTGGGAGGGGTCTTTGATGATGTTGGCAGCCTTTCTGCCATGGATGGAAGGTTGGCTTCTGTGATGGTCTGGGCTGTGCACTCAACCTTCTGGAGTTTCTTAAGGTCCTGGGCAGAGCAGTTGCCGTACCAGGCTGTTAGGCACCTGGATAGTATGCTTTCTATGATGCATCTGTAAAAGTTGGTGAGGGTCCTTATGGACAGCCAGATTTCCTAAGTCACCCGAGGAAGAAGAGGGGTTGTTGTGCCTTCTTGATCGTCGCACCGACATGGCAAGTCCAGGACAGGTTGTCAGTTATCGTCACTCCTAGGAACTTGATGCTGTCAATCTTCTCAACCTCCACAGTGTTAGTGTGGATGGGAGCATTTTCTCCTCCTTTTTTCTGAAGTCAATGATCAGTTCTTTTGTTTTGCCAACATTGAGAGAAAAATTGTTATTGTTACACCACGACACCAAGTTCTATATTTCCTTTCTGTATTCTGACTCATCATTGTTTGATATCTGTCCTGCCATGGTTATGTTGTCAGCAAGTTTGTAGATGGCGTTCATTCAGAATTTGGCAACACTATCATGGGTGTACAGGGTGTACAGTAAGGGGTTGAGAACACATCCTTGGGGGACTCCACTGTTGAGAGTTTTCGTGGAGGAGGTGCAGTTGTCTATCTGGTCTATGGGTCAGGAAGCTGAGGATCCAGTTGCAGAGGGCAGAGCCGAGACCTTGATCTCGGAGTTTTGGGATCAGTCTGCAGGGGGTTTATGCTGTTGATGGTGGGACAGGATACACAGGAACATCTGTCACCAGCTAAAAATCAACCTAATGCTTATCCCCGGCCTACACTGTTAGTCACTCTCAGTTGCATTGAGACATGAAAATAGGCTTCAGACTCCATATGTAGAGGCATTGTTACTGGTTAAACATGGTCTGATCTGCATAAAAACCTGTTGGGTTTACAAGACAACATTTGGAAATCCCAATGCTCAATAGGTACCATCCGTCCCCCCAAGACAGAAGGTTTAAGTTCCAGCCAAGGATTTGTTGGCTAAGGAAGGTGTATTCATAACAAATTTCTAAGCAGCCTAGTACTCCTTCCAGCATCTCCCCATTATTCCCCAAAAGGGGATAACAAGTTCAAAAAAGGGAATAGGGATAACCCCGGGAATTACAGGCCAGTTAGTCTTACTTCGGTGGTAGGCAAAGTAATGGAAAGGGTACTGAGGGATAGGATTTATGAATATCTGGAAAGACACTGCTTGATTAGGGACAGCCAGCACGGATTTGTGAGGGGTAGATCTTGCCTTACAAGTCTTACTGAATTCTTTGAGGAAGTGACCAAGCACGTGGACGAGGGTAGAGCAGTGGATGTAGTGTACATGGATTTTAGTAAGGCATTTGATAAGGCTCCCCATGGTAGGCTTATGCGGAAAGTCAGGAGGCATGGGATAGAGGGAAGTTTGGCCAGTTGAATAGAGAACTGGCTAACCGATCGAAGTCAGAGAGTGGTGGTAGATGGTAAATATTCAGCCTGGAGCCCAGTTACAAGTGGAGTTCCGCAGGGATCAGTTTTGGGTCTTCTGCTGTTTGTAATTTTTATTAATGACTTGGAAGAGAGAGTCGAAGGGTAGATCAGTAAATTTGCAGATGATACGAAGATTGGTGGAGGGCTGCTGTCGGCTGCAAAGGGTCTTAGATATGATGCAGAGCTGGGCTGAGGAGTGGCAGATGGAGTTCAACCCTGTCAAGTGTGAGGTTGTCCATTTTGGAAGGACAAATAAGAAAACGGAATACAGGGTTAACGGTAGGGTTCTTTGTAAGATGGAGGAGCAGAGGGATCTTGGGGTCTATGTTCATAGATCTTTGAAAGTTGCCACTCAGGTGGATAGAGCTTGTAAGAAGGCCTATGGTGTATTAGCGTTCATTAGCAGAGGGATTGAATTCAAGAGTCGTGAGGTGATGTTGCAGCTGTATAGGACCTTGGTAAGGCCACATTTGGAGTACTGTGTGCTGTCTGATCACCTCATTTTAGGAAGATGTGGAAGCTTTGGAGAGGGTGCAGTGGAGATTTACCAGGATGTTGCCTGGAATGGAGAATAGGTCGTACAAGGATAGGTTGAGAGTGCTAGGCCTTTTCTCATTAGAATGGCAAAGAATGAGGGGTGACTTGATAGAGGTTTATAAGATGATCAGGGGAATAGATAGAGTAGACAGTCAGAGACTTTTTCCCCCGAGTACAACAGAGTGTTACAAGGGGACATAAATTTAAGGTGAAGGGGCTGTCAGGGGTAGGTTCTTTACCCAGAGAATGGTGGGGGCATGGAATGCGCTGCCTGTGGGAGTGGCAGAGTCAGAATCATTGGTGACCTTTAAGCAGCAATTGGATAGGTACATGGATGGGTGCTTAAGCTAGGACAAATGTTCGGCACAACATCGTGGGTCGAAGGGCCTGTTCTGTGCTGTATTGTTCTATGTTCTATGTTCTAAGTGTGTATGAAGATATGAAACCAACAGCACAGAAATACCTCACTGAGCCTTGGATCTGTGCCAATGTGCCATTCCGGATGAAGGGTTTTTGCCCAAAATGTCAACTCACCTGCTTCTCGGATGCTGCCTTTTTCAGCACTACTCTAATCTTGACTCAGTGTCTGCTCCACTCTACCCTCCTCCTACCCATAACCATATCCTGTCCCTCTCTTCTTCCTGTCTTAGTTAGGCCATGGTGTCTTATTCAAAAAATGTGGTGCTTGAAAAACACAGCGGGTCAGACAGCATCCGAGGAACAGAAGAGTCGACATTTCAGGCATAAATCCTTCATCAGGAATGTGAGGGGGAACGGGGTGGGGGGGAGCAGGGCTGAGAGATACGTAGTGGGGTGTGGGTGGGGCGATAGTTAGTTGCAGGTGGGGGGGTATTTGTGAAGGAAGATGGTCAGTTCAAAAGGATGGTGACCAGTTGGAGGGCTGGTTCTGGGATGAGGTTGGGGGAGGGGAGGGGAGTGGAAACTGGTGAAGTCAATGTTGATGCCATGTGGTTGGAGCGTCCCAAGGCGGAAAATGAGGTGTTTTTCCTTCAGGCATCTAGTGGCATGGATTTGGCAGTGGAGGAGGCCCAGGGCTTACATGTCCTTGGTGGAGAAGGAAGGGGATTTGAAGTGGTCGTTGGGGCAACAGGGCGTTGGGGTTGCTTGGTGCGTGCGTCCTGCAGATGTTCCCTGAAATGCTCTGTGAGTTGGCGTTCTGTCTTATTGCCACCAATGCACAGAGGGGAATTTGTGTCTTTCTGCTAATTCACTGCGACATTGGCAAAACAGCTGCCAAAGCAAAAGCCTAGACAATGGTGTTGATGCTATTTTTCTGGGAATTCTGTGGCTCTATTTCAGAAGTGGTCGCACGAAGGACCTCAACTGAAAACTCATCCTTCCATGCCATCGTCTGAGCTGCTACAGTATTCCAAATGAGTTGACAGAAGAGATTTATTTCAGCGTCACTGTCAATAGTTGAGATGCACGATGCTGGGGGAGTCACAGCACATGTGCCAACCCGGAGTATTTCAGGCTGACAGTGAAGTCTTTGGGGAGACCCTGCACCTTTTCCCTCATCATGCAGTCCTCCTCCATCCTTTCAGATCCATCCGGTCCTCCTCCATCCCTTCGGATTTATCCTGTCCCATGGTGTGTGCTTTTGAAGCGGTTGACTCACTCGGCCAGGCTGGGCCAGATGGTATGACATGTTAAAACATGTCACATCTGACCCTAATGCACTGGTGATGGGCATCAAACCGCTGGCCCCTCCCATCAGACTAGAGGGAGAGCTGAGCAGTTGGAGCTTTTCAATGAGATATTAAGACCCGGTCTGCTCCCTCACGTTAAAGATCTCGTGACAGTACTCTGAAGAGCAGCAGGAAATCTGAGGTGTCTTTGTCAATGTTTAGTCCCTGGTCAATATTACATAAGACACCAGAGATTGTCTAGATCATTGTCACATTGTTATCTGTCAGAGCCTGCTGTGCCTAAATTGGTTTCTACATTTCCCACGTGCGATAGTGGCTGCACTTTAAAAGTACTTTGTTGCACCTTGTGTCTTTCACTGTGTCTCACACCTGCACACACAATAAAAAAAAATTTTTAAAATAAAAGTACTTTGTTGGCTGTGAAGAGTTTTGGATCATCCATTCTCTACACGTGACAGTGACAACACTTCAAAACAAAACTTCATTCGCTATGAAATGTTCTAAGGTGTCTGGTAATCACAAAAGGGGCTTTTCAAATATAAGTCTTTCTTTATTGAAACTTACACACATTGGAATAGCTGCGATGTGATGTATTATCTTCCCAGTTTAAGCAAAAGTGGCAGTGAGCTGATCTCAATCACTCCAGCTGACATCTATGATGCGGAGGTGTTTATAAATTTCTATTTAAATCAAATCCTTCACGAGTTTATTTCATTGACAAAACACTCTTATCAATGTTGGACAAGCCTCTTCCTCACATCTTTTCATCTTCGTATAGTGTTGTTCCAAAGTTCACCTCCTTCACCCCATATTCTGCAATTCCCACCCTCACCATAGATCCCTACAGTGTAGATGGAGGCTATTCAGCCCATTAAATCCGCACTGAACCTCTGAAGAGCATCCTACCTAGACCACCCAATCCCCATAATTGCCAAGGGCATCCCTAGTCACTAGAGGCTATTTAGCACAAGATTAGAGTGGCGCTGGAAAAGCACAGCAGGTCAGGCAGCATCCAAGGAGCAGGAAAATCAACATTTCGGGCAGGAGCCCTTCATCAGGAATGACATTTTAGCATAGCCAATCCATCTAACCAGTACATATTGGACTCTGGGAGGAAACTGGACCACCCAGAGGAATCCCCCACAGACACAGGGAGAATGTCTGGGTGGAGTTTGCACAGTCACCTGAGCTGGAATTGAACCTGGGTCCCTAGTGCGGGGAGACAACAGTGCTAACCACTGAGCCACTGTGCCACCCAACCACAAGCAAGGGAAAGCATCGTGGCCACGGTGAGCAGCAACGTTGGAGGAAACGTTGCACAGGAATTCTTCACACTTTCATCTTTTGCCGACACACTCCAGGTGACAAACCGCAGCCGTTTTCACCATCACTCAGCCTTCCCTCCACTCTCCTGTCGCACTGCCAAGTAACCCATCGCTCTCTCTGCAAGGCGCAGCAAGTGCCCCTATCCCATTTTCAGGAAGGCTGGTCTTGTCTGTCTGATGAAGCAACCCCCACTTCCTCACCACCAATTAGATCAAGCACCAGGTGAAAGGTGGGCAACACCTGGGCCTCACGGCACCAGGTAAATCACAAGCTACATGTGTGCCAGAGGGGTAGGAAGTTCCAAGTGTCAGCTCCGCAAAGGGCACGATCACAGGGTATCTCAGACGTCAGCACTGAGAGTCCCAGACAATTGATGGAGGTTGGTGGGCCTTTACCAGGGAAGAAGGGCTTATGCCGGAAATGTCGATTCTCCTGCTCCTTTGATGCTGCCTGACCTGCTGCGCTTTTCCAGCAATACATTTTTCAGCTCTGATCTCCAGCATCTGCAGTCCTCACTTTTTCCTTTACCAGGGAATGCTGAGTAATCTGGACAATTTGTCAACCAACTCCAATGTGTGTCAGGGCTTCATGCTGAGTATGGGTCCATTCTGTCTGTCTGGCCAGCAGCACAGAAATGACAGATGTACCAAATGCACTGGTGACAATTCATCATGTGAGGAACAAACAGGAACTCCCAGGCTGTCACAACTTTCCTGGGCTCTGTTTTTGTAGACAGTCACAGGAATATATGACATAAAGGCTTCTGAAGCCCAGAGCAAGCTTGCAATAAGGTCATGGAGCTACAGATCCTCGAGTACAAATGACCAGAGTGGGTGGAGTTAGAACATTCTGGAAGTAGACTGCGACACTACAACACCAGAACTGTAGAGTCTGGAACTCTGCGCCAGAGCAGACTACAGTAAAGGCATGCACACACAAGGAAGATAGATTAGTCTTTCAGAGTCTGTTTATCTGTCATCACCGTTTACAGCCAGCTTTTATATTAATGGACAACAAATCATGTTACTTTGAAGTGTAAGGTTGAAGCTCGTTCTTGACTTTGCCTTCTCCTCAAATAGTCTGTGAAAAAGCCCAAACACATCAAACCACATGATAAAAGAGAAATCAGTGTGCAATCCCTGCTCAGTGGCTGTGGGTTTTTACAGTTACGGTCATCCTGCCTTTCTGAAGGATACACCTGACCTTTTAGCTGTCCAGGGGAACTGAACCTTGGCTATTGTTAATCTATGGAGCACCCAGCTCCTCCTGAATGGTCCAGGCTGTGGAATAAATGCTGGAGAACGGCAACTGTCTACAGGATCACAGTTTGCTGCCCAAATACCTGACAGGAATCGAGAAAACGTTGGCTTCAGTCCCCAGACACTCCAACTCCATTTCTCTTCCCAACCATGGTCTCAGGTCAAAGTAAATGGCTTGGAACCTCAACATCCTGTTGGACTTGACTTTGGCCATTATCGCCATGAATTCGTTATCACAAAGACACCCCGACCTCTGCAATATTGGTTGGCTTGGCCTTATCTAAGCCCACCTTTTCCTGAAGTGCTCATCTGTCACTATCCTTCTGTAGACTCTAAATCATAGAACATAGAACATGGAAAAATACAGCGCGGTACAGGCCCTTTAGCCCTCGATGTTGCGCCGATCCAAGCCACCTAACCTATACTAGCCCACTATCC
The DNA here is from genome assembly GCF_037043375.1 of Chiloscyllium plagiosum. Taxonomy (NCBI): domain Eukaryota; kingdom Metazoa; phylum Chordata; class Chondrichthyes; order Orectolobiformes; family Hemiscylliidae; genus Chiloscyllium; species Chiloscyllium plagiosum. The sequence goes on from NW_028270172.1 coordinate 13,616,950, forward strand.
TCCATATAGCTATCCAATGCCCGTTTAAATGCCCATAAAGAGGGAGAGTCCACCACTGCTACTGGCAGGGCATTCCATGAACTCATGACTCGCTGAGTAAAGAATCTACCCCTAACATCTGTCCTATACCTACCACCCCTTAATTTAAAGTTATGCCCCCTCGTAATAGCTGACTCCATACGTGGGAAAAGGTTCTCATGGTCAACCCTATCTAAACCCCTAATCATCTTGTACACCTCTATCAAGTCACCCCAAACCTTCTTTGCTCCAATGAAAACAGCCCCAAGTGCCTCAGCCTTTCCTCATACGATCTTCCTACCATACCAGGCAACATCCTGGTAAACCTCCTCTGCACCCGTTCCTGTGCCTCCACATCCTTCCTATAGTATGGCGACCAAAACTGCACACAATACTCCAGATGCGGCCGCACCAGAGTCTTACGCAACTGCAACATGACCTCAGGGCTCCGGAACTCAATTCCAATAAAAGTCAGTCCGCCATATGCCTTCTTCACAGCACTATTTACCTGGGTGGCAACTTTCAGAGATCTGTGTACATGGACACCAAGATCCCTCTGCTCATCCACACTACCAAGTATCTGACCATTAGCCCAGTAGCCCATCTTCTTGTTACTCTAACCAGAGTGAATCACTTCACACTTACCTACATTGAACTCCATTTGCCACCTTTCTGACCAGCTCTGCAGCTTATCTATATCCTGCTGTAACCTGCCACATCCTTCCTCACTGTCAACAACTCCACCGACTTTCGTATCATCCGCAAACTTGCTCACCCAACCTTCTAGCCCCTCCTCCAGGTCATTTATAAAAATGACAAACAGCAATGGTCCCAAAACAGATCCTTGCGGAACACCGCTAGTAACTGCACTCCAAGATGAACTTTTACCATCAACTACTACCCTCTGTCTTCTTCCAGCCAGCCAATTCCTAATCCAAACCTCCAACTCACCCTCAATGCCATACCTCCGTATTTTTTGCAGTAGCCTACCATGGGGAACCTTATCAAACGCCTTACTAAAATCCATATATACCACATCTACCGCTTTACCCTCGTCCACCTCCTTAGTCACCTTCTCAAAGAATTCAATAAGGTTTGTGAGGCACGACCTGCCCTTCACAAAACCATGCTGACTATCCTTGATCACATTATTCCTATCCAGATGTTCATAAATCCTATCCCTTACAATTCTCTCTAAGACTTTGCCCACAACAGAAGTGAGACTCACCAGCCTATAGTTACTAGGGTTATCCCTACTCCCCTTCTTGAACAAGGGAACCACATTTGCTATCCTTCAGTCTACTGGCACTATTCCTGTAGACAACGAGGACATAAAAATCAAGGCCAATGGCTCTGCAATCTCCTCCCTTGCTTCCCAGAGAATCCTAGGATAAATGCCATCATCTTCACTGTCACCTCTCTTCCCATCCATTATTGCATCATCCAGAAACTTAGCTCTCGTATACTCACTTTCCATATTCAAGACATTGAAGTAAAAAGTCAAATCACCATAGTCACTCTCTCACTGGACAGAGATGACTAGTGGTGTTTAGGGTTAAGGGTCACCGTGCCTCAGGTGAGGGGAGAGGTTGAGAAGGAGAGTCCTTTAATGGTAACCCCAGCTAGTGTGAGAATAGAACCCACACTGTTGCATCAACCTGCACTGCAAACCAGCTGGCCAGCCAACTTAGCTAACCAGCTCCCAATATGTAATGCAAATAATTGCAAGCCCAGCATTGAGCCCTACAGCACACCATAACTTACAGATTGCCATTGTAATGGCAATGTTTCTCAATGGGAATGTAACACTGGTGCATATTTTTGTTATCAGATATTAATATCCAGGTGTGGGAGAATTGTGGAAGCCATTTGTCACGTATTAATGTGTGGAGACCATTTTGCCTTATATTCAGTGAGATGGTTGGCCTTGCAGCTGTGCAGATACCTGATAAAGGAATTCCTCTCTTTGCATGAAACCATTCTTCTCTTTGCAAGGACTTGTATACTAACACCTGTTTATCAGCTACGAGCCAACACTGTCCAGACGCTACGTGACTGGAGCTACTGCTGGGAAAGTTGCCTTATGCCTGCCCATTATTCTGTAATTAACAGCCAGCTAACTGTAACCTATAAGGTAGCGGGAACCTCTGTAACCCGGAGTGACTTGGGACCGTCCGTTCGAGCTGGTCTCCTTGTGTCTCCCCCTGATAGCACGAATAAGTGTGTCGATACTCAAGGCTCATGTGCTCATTACTTTCTAAATTAGACCGCTGCAGGCGGGTCATCGTCTGAATAACTGACTTTCTTCCCCAATACCAGGGTGACATGATCATTTAGATGTTTTTCCAAGTGGTTGGATAAGAATATTCAATTCAATATCTCTTCAGTTAAATCATTTGCTTTTGCACATTTTGACAGGTAATATTCAAAGTGGTAGATAAATTATCCTAGCAGCCATGATCTCACAGAATCATTGAGTCAGCCAGCACGAAAACAGATTATTCGACCCAATTCATCTATTTGACCAGGTTTCCTAAACTAAACTAGTCCTATTTGCCTGCATTTGGCCCATATCCCTCTGAACCTTTTCTATCCAGGCACCTGTTCAAATGTCTTTAAATGTTGTCACTGTACCTATCTCAAACACTTCCTCTGCCAGCTTGTTCCACTCATGCTCCAACCTCTGACTGAAAAGGTTGCCCCTCAGGTTCCTTTTAATTCTCCTCCCGCTCACCTTAGATCTGCACACTCTAGTTTTGGATTCCCCTACCCTGGGAAAAGACCTTGTCTATTCACCCTATCCAGGCCCCTCATGAGTTTATAAACCTCTACAAAGGTCAGCCCTCAGCATCCTAACCTCCAGGGAAAATAGCCCCAGCCATTCCAGCTTCTCCTTATAACTCTAACCCTGGAGTCTCAGTAATACCCTCGTAAATCTATTTTGTGTCCTTGCCAGTTTAACAACATGCTTCCGATAGCAGGGTGACCAGAATTGTTTGGGGTGGCACGGTGGCTCAGTGGTTAGCACTGCTGCCTCACAGCACCAGAGATCTGGGTTCGAATCCTGTCTCAGGCAGCTGTCTGTGTGGAGTTTGCACATTTCCCCCAGTGTCTGCGTTGGTTTCCTTTGGGTGCTCAGGTTGCCTCCCACAGTCCAAAGATGTGCAGGCCAAGTGAATTGGTCATGCTAAATTGCCCATAGCGTTAGGTGCGTTAGTCAGTGGGAAATGGATCTGGGTGGGTTACTCTTCGGAGGGTGGGTGTGGACCTGTTGGGCCGAAGGGCCTGTTTCCACACTGTAGGGAATCTAATCTAATCTACTCCAAATATGGCCTTACCAATGTCTTGTATAGCCACAACATGATGTCCCAACTCCTGTATTTGACAGATGAAGGCAAGCATGCCAAATGCTCTCTTCACTACCCGTGACACCACCTTCAAGGAGCTATGTATCTACATCCCTAGTTCTCTCTGTTCAGTAACACTCCCCAAGACCCTACCTTACTGTGTAAGTCCTGCCCTGGTTTCTCTTACCTCAGGGTATATTTGTAATTTTGTCTACTGAGTGAGCATTTTGCAGCCTTTTCCACCCACACAATAACAAGTGGAGAATCCACCGAGAACTATCAGATTTTAAATTAGCTTTCAAAACAAAAACAAGGCCGTACTCAATAAAATAAGGAAGAGCTCCCCATTGGGGTAAAAGTCATTAAGCACACGGAGGGGTGACATTTGTTAAAAATATAATACATTAACAGAGATTGTGTTTGTATCATAGACCTCCTGACTATTTCAAATGAGATTAATGAATGAAGTAGTTTTAGTTTTTTTTAAATTGGTTTTATTTAATTAATTGAGGTAAAGCTGTGAATGTTGTGAGAAAAATTGACACAAATCTCCCAGAGGCTAGTGCAGAAAACTTTGCAAGGTTGATAGGAATATTACATTTAATTAATTTTATTGTTAAGTTGGTCCAGAGGAACGTGAAACTACCGTACAGTGCTACTAGGATGGTATCCTCACCAAGCTATCAGGGCATTGACAGTGCAGATGGTGAATTTATCTACAAACTGTTATTATAAAATTAATGAACTTGCAATTTAGATATCCAGTTATTTGCAATTACATCCTTTTTAGTTATGCGTGCAATCAGAGGTCATCCTATCAAATATCACACAACCATAGCAGAGTCGAATGGAATGCATTTTTTTCCACTTTATTCTTCCATGGGATGTAGAATTACTGGCCAGGATTTGTAGTCCATCTCCGAGCTGCCATTCAAGAAAGCAACTTGCTCCACCATTTCAGAGGGCAGTTAAAAGTCAACCTCACTACCTCGTTTCAGATATAGGCCAGACTAGGCAAAGACAGCAGGTTTCCCTCCTGAAAAAGGACCTCAGTGCATTAGATGGGTTTGTACATAAATCAATAGTTTTATGGTCACCGATATTGTGGTGAGATTTGAACCTATGCTCCCACTCTATTACCCTGGACCTCTGGATTATCACAATATCCCCATTAGACCATCTTAATACAAGATGTTGGAAGTTCAAGTAAGATGAGATTCCCTGCAGTATGGAAACAGGCCCTTTGGCACAAGTCCACATCGACCCTCCAAAGAGTAATCTACGCAGACCCATTCCCCTACCCTACATTTACCCCTGACTAATGCACCTAACACTTGGGGCAATTTAACACTTGGGGCAATTTAACACCTGATTGTGGGAGGAAACCCATGCAGACATTGGGAGAATGTGCAAACTCCATATAGACAGTCGCCAGAGGCTGGAATCGAACCCAGGTTCCTGGTTCTGTCAGGCGACAGTGCTAACCACTGAGTCACCATGCACATAAATTGGAAAATCTCTGTGTCAGGACACCAGTGCCTCTGCCAAACTGGCTATCAGACAGTCTTGCACCAGCAATGCTCTCATGCTGATACCACCAGACACACCAGCAAAGATCTTCCTTACCTGATTTCTTACCTAACCAGATTTGACAGACATCTCGTTACCCCTAGGAGAAAGTGAGGACTGCAATTGCTGGAGATCAGAGTCGAGAGTATGGTGCTGGAAAAGCACAGCCGGTTAGGCAGCATCTGAGGAGCAGGAAAATCGACGATTCGGGCATAAGCCCTAATGAAGCACCACAATCCCATCACCTCCAGCCCAGATTAAGCCTATATTAATTTTCCTTTCCTTCCCTCTGACAACTTGCATCTATATTGCATTTCAAAGTGATAATTCCTTCCCTCTGACAACTTGCATCTATATTGCATTTCAAAGTGATAAATCAATCCAAGACACCTCACGGGCGAGTTGTCAAACAATATTTGACATCAAGCTACAAGAGGAGGATGGTGGAATAAAAACCTGGTGAACGTGGGAGATTTTGAGAGACAAGTGAGAGAGAGGTGGCAAAGTAGGGTAGGAACTTCCAACATGTAGGCCTCAGAAAACTGACGGCAAGTCCATCTACAGCGCAGCAAAAACTTGGGAATGTGCGGGAAACCAGTGATGGGGGTCCAGAAGGAATAGGGAAAAGTCAGGCCATGGAGGGATTAGAAAACCAGGAAGATCAGGGAGTAGCTAGACCAGAAGCTGATCTGATGAGGACACGGGAAGTGAGTGAATGGGATTTGGTTTGAGGTCAGATACGGAAAACACAGCTTGGATAAGCTCAGCCTTAAAGAAGGCGAATGACAGAAAAGAGTTTATTGTGGGCGGCACGGTGGCACAGTGGTTAGCACTGCTGCCTCACAGCGCCAGAGATCCGGGTTCAATTCCTGAATCAGGCGACTCTCTGTGTGGAGTTTGCACATTCTCCGGGTGCTCCGGTTTCCTCCCACAATCCAAAAGTGTGCAGGTTAGATGAATTGGCCATGCTAAATTGCTCGTAGTATTAGGTGAAGGGGTAAATGTAGGGGAGTGGGTTGCGGGTCGGTGTGGATTTGGTGGCCCGCAGGGCCTGTTTCCACACTGTAAGTAATCTATTCTAATCGAAGAAATCACCCACTCGCAGCACACAGATGGTGACAGTCTTTTTGAATATGCACTTGAGTTTTTTCAGATTCATCCAATCATTTCCTGGTCCTTTACATTTTTTCCAAGTGGTTTCCTTGGTGTGAAGGAGCTGTTCCAATCCCCATGTCACTGTTGATTTCCAGATAGAATTATTGCAAAGACACTTTCAGGTGACACTTCTGGATATTTTTAATATTATGTTTGTTTTATAAATGGCAGCATTCGACCAGATGCCAAGTACAAATTGATATTATACTGCCTCCTGTCTATCCTGCTCACAGGCAGCTCAGCATTAGCTAATCCTCTAATAGAATCCTAATCGCTGAGTCAGAACTTCAGAACCAGGGGCTTGAAGTACAAATACAATTTGAAAACATTAGCCTTCCGATGAACATCCATGTAATTATTTTATCTACATTGTGGACCATCAGTGGATTTTAATGGCTTCACGATTGTGATTTTAGTCAATACAGTCACTTGGTGTCCCTCTGCACCAGTGCCCCAAGCCCAGCCCACTTCACTGGCTACTAAATTAACAGTATATTGACTTCACTGTCAGCATGGAAGCTTTAATCCATTTCCTGGTTCTTAATGATTCAAATTTCATGCCACGTACAGAATGGTTCTGACTGAGGTTCAGGGGAGGACGATATGGAGCCAGATTTCTTCACGCGACTGTATTGGGGTAATGGAAGTCCACCACGTGGCAATGGGCTGGCTCCATGCGGAGGAGTTTCTCAGCTTGTTGTGGGCTCATTCCCCAATGTGACACCAACAGTCTGTAGTCTACCGCAGTCAATGGGTCACTCCAGGCTGCAGCAGCCTCACCCTCACCAAAGTGTCAACATCTGGAGGTGTTGGTTTGGGATTCACTGGAGCTCCAGCAGCAGGAGGGGGTCTGTAGAATGGCACAGTAAGGTGGGTAAAGGTTGGAGGGCCATGCAATTTTGGCAGCAGTGAGGACGTAGAAGGTCGAACATCCAAGAAGACCATTTGACCCACGTCAGTGGCCAGTAATGGGTCAAGAGCTAAAGCAGTTAAGGCTTCTTGCACCGGTGATGTGTGGGTAATCCCTCATGCCATGTAAAGAGATTGCCAGGAGAACCGTGACAATACTATCTTATGGGATGGGGCATGGAGTGCTATATTGACAATAATGGCCTAAAATATCTTGAGTTCAAAGTTGGTCTTCATAATGGTGACCAGGAAACAATCAGCAATTTGTTTTTTTGTATAACATTTAATTCACTGATGTCCTTTAGGGAAGGAACTCTGCCATCCTTACCTGGTCTAGCCTACGTGGGACTCCAGACCCACAGTGATATGGTTGTCACTGAAGTGCCTCCTGAAGTGGTTTAGCAATGCCCCATCAGTTCAAGGGCAATTAGGGATGGTCAACAAATGCCAGCCTGACTAGCAATGCCCACATCCCATGAAAGAACAAAGAAAGGAAAGTCTCTCAAAAAACTGAGTTCCAGTTTTCTCAATGAGTCTGACACATGACACACTTCAGCAATTTGGAATAGAGTTGTTGCCCAACAATACTACATGACTCTGCTTTAAGCATATTTTCATTCTATCATCCAGCTGCATGTTAAACCTTTATTTTAAATTGATTGAGCACCAGTGCAGGTCATTGAGATTTATGTTATTGGTTTTTGTGTATGATGGGGTTCAATGATTAACCTGTCAGTACTTTTGCAGCCATGGTTTTGTTAAAAACTAATGTGAGAAAGAGAGTGTATCCCTGGAGTGAGAGGAAAAATAGTCTGCAGGGTGAGTCTTACAATTGGACAGAATAAATTTTGAAATGTTTTCGATTTGTTCAGTTTGGATGAATTAGCAATTTTTTTTATTAATGAGAAATTACATGGCTTGGAAAGGTTTCTGTAGCAATTCACATTGGTTCTAGATATCGGTTTGCTTGCTGAGCTGGAAGGTTCGTTTTCAGACGTTTCGGCACCATACCAGGTAACATCTTCAGTGAGCCTCCGAATGAAGCACTGGTGGTGTTGCCTGCTTTCTATTTATATGTTTGAGTTTCTGAGGGTTGGTGATGTCATTTCCTGTTCTTTTTTCTCAGGGGGTGGTAAATGGGATCCAAATCCAAGAAGGGATTGCATTTTACTGAGTGTTTCATAATCCTTCAAGTTGTTATTTTTAATAACTTGAGTTATTCCCTTTTGTTTTTATTTCCTTTGCATAGTGTTTAAAACAAATCTGTGGTATTGCATAGAAGAAAGTGAGGACTGAAAATGCTGGAGATCAGAGTCCAGGATGTGGTGTTGGAAAAGCACAGCAGCATCTGAGGAGTAGGAAAATCCGGCTCCTCGAATGCTGCACCAACTGCTGTGCTTTTCCAGCACCACACTCTCAACTGTGGTATTGTATGCTTGTGATTCAGCAAAAGATCAGTTTGTTCAATAAAAACAGAACAAAATATAATCCAAGAAGCCGGATTTCAGACTGGGATCTGACTCATCAGCTGGGATCATAACTCCATCACATCACCTTGTCCAAGTACAACACTTTCCATCATATTTCATCTGCCATCCGTCTGCTTGTTTATTTAAATTATCTAAATCTTTCTCCACATCCTCAGCTCTTTCCTCCATTTGTATCTTCCTATTTTATTGTCATTTGGAAAAAAATGATAAACATGCATTTGATCTCAGTATCAAGGTCATCTTTATAAATGAGAAACAGCAGTGATTCAAATACTGACTCCCAGTAGATTCCTTTTGATAATAAAATGCTCAGTGCTGATTTCTGCTTTGTATAGTTTAAATAGATCCAGCTTATGATTTTACTCTGCCATGCGTCTGCATTCCATATAGAATTTTTTTCAAAGCTGTTTTAGAAGTGGAAATGACGTAGATCAAAGAAAATGTACGTTTATTTTATTTGAATTTCTATAATGAGGTGATTTTGCACCTCCAAATCTCTGTATTATCCTCCAGCCATATAGCCCACAGTTGTGTGGCTCTCTCTTGCAAGGCCCTCACTTCCTATTACCTCACTCGTAGAATCCCTGGCGATGCCCCAACTTGTGGAGCTCACCTCCTTAACCTTTGTCTTATCTCCCAGTAAAAAAAAAATCCTTTCAAGACATCAACACTTCAAACAAGTTTTCGATGGTTCCTTTTAATATCTCCAACCCTTGGTTTGAAGGTGAGTTTTCAATTGACGCTCAGATAGAGGATTTCGGTACGTTTTTGAACGTTAAGCGGTTCTTCGCTCACAATAAATTGTGATGCAAGGTGTGTGACTTATATGTATTTTAGTACCATGGATTCCGTGCTAGAGCCCATCTGACAGTGCAGCACCCTCCATGGGCACTGCACTGGACTGTCAGCCTTGGTTTTGGTGTTGAAGCCCTGGAGTGGGACTAAAACCAAGAATTTGATTTTAACAATAAAATAATCATTAATTTCTCAAAATAAATGAAGTTTTGGTCTGTGTGTGAGAGAGAGAGAGTTCAATAATTAACTTAACTTGTCAGAATTTCTTGAGCATTTTCTTTTAAGAAGCAAGAATGAAAAGGTGATACTTCCTGGAGCTGTAGTGGGAATTCATTTGAATTGGGAAAAGTCTATGAGGAGCATTAGCATGCTTTTCGTGAGAAGGATGAGCAATTGTTTGTTTGCTCATCCTCACCGCCTGGCTCAGTTCACAGAAATCATAAACATAAAACACAGTTCATCCAAAAAAAAGGAGAAAACTTCAGAAGGTTTAGAGAGTGGGTTACCTAAGCATGAGAATGTTACTTTTGAAGTTCTGGACCAGTGGTGTTTGGGTAGAACATTGAAGAGGTTAGTTCCAACTTCGAAAGTTAAAGTTTTATTGTGTGAATAATCAAGAAAGAGCCTTTAAAACTCTCAAGAATTAAAAGAAACTGTTCAGTCAAAACTATAGATGTGAAAGAGGAATTCTTTCTGATGTTTAAGTAATATAAAAGGGACACTGTGGGGATAGATGGAATATTGTGTTTTTACTGTGCATTTTGAAATTGTTAAGATTATGTTATAGGTAAATAGCTTATTTTGTTCTATTTTATCTGCATTCCTTTTGTGTAATGAACTTGTTTTAGTGATAAAACCACATCTGCTGTGTTGCATGCTTGTCTTTCAGTCTGAGAAATTACCTTATTAATTAAAAAGAATGTGAACGATCAAGCCAGATTTCAAGCATAGAAATGGGTGTGCATGACACAGTAGGATGTACTAAACCAGAGACTGGCAGATGCACTGCAACAGATTAGGGGAACAGTAAGCAACATTATTATGTTGCATCACGGGGTCATTTTTACCTTCACAGCTTGCAAGCAGTAATACCATAGGCTGGGATCATAAAATACACAGGGTAAAAACAATGACTGCAGATGCTGGAAACCAGATTTTGGATTCGTGGTGCTGGAAGAGCACAGCAGTTCAGGCAGCATCCAAGGAGCAGCACATGCAATTCAGAGCACATTACAGCCACTGAGGTACAGTCACAATTGTAATAGAAGAAATACAGCAATCAATGTGCACACTTAGTTAGAGACAAAAAAAAACTGTAGATGCTGGAATCCAAGATAGACAGGCAGGAGACTGGAAGAACATAGCCAGCAGGCAGCATCTGAAGGTGGAGAAGTCAACGTTTCCGGTGTAACCCTTCTTTAGGGCTGAAGAAGGGTTACACCAGAAACATTGACTTCTTCACCTTCAGATGCTACCTGGCTGGCTGTGTTCTTCCAGCCTCCTGCCTGTCTATCGATGTGCACACAGCATGCTCCACAAATAGCAATGTGATAATGACCAGGTAACCGGTTTTGGTTAGTGTCGATTAAGGGATAAAGATGGGCCAGGGCATTGTGGAGAATTCAATTGCTCTTCTTCCAAATAATGCCACAGGCATTTATTTTAATCCAAGCAGGAAGACGGATCTCAATCCGAAATCTTATGTAAGAGGCAGTCTATCAGATAGTGCAGCACTCTCCATCGGCACTGCACTGGACTGTCAGCTTTGATTTTGGTGCAGAATCCCTGGAGTGGGACTTAAACTCAGAATTTGATTTTAACAATAAAGTAATAATTAATTGCTCAAAATAAATGAAGGCAATGAAGGAAGAACAGTGTAACCCAAGCCATTCACACATATCACAAGTTTAAAAATTTCAAAACACATGAAAATAAGATACATCAGTACTCCTTTACAATAAGAAAAATCACGGAATCACTGTAGAGACTCCATTAATTCCATGAAATAAAAAAGGTAAAGTTGCCATCGTCTTACCAGGCCATAGAGAGAGAGATGATTGGTGACAGCTTAACACACACCTCAAGCAAGGGGCTAGGTTGAGAAGGAGAGTCCTTCATGGTACTCTCAGCTGGTGCAAGAACTGACCTTATACTGTTATTGTTACTCGGCACTGATGACCAGCTATCCAGCCAACTGAGCTGATCGATCTCTCCCCACTTTGTAATACTCACACCAAAGAAAAATTGCTTCTGTATGACATCTTCAGAATCTAACAGCCTCCTCCTTGAGTCTTCATACAACTGAGTTGAGATTTTCTCAATTTCAAATAACTCAGTCAGAATTTTAACCAAACACTTCTGGGCTGGAGCTTTCAAACCAACTCCTTCCACTGAGGTAACCTATTTTTAGTAGTTCTAAACAATCACTTTTCTTCAGGCATACCTGTTTTACACATCCAGCTTCAACCAGGACTACTGAAAACCTGACCTGAAACACTCAAAATATGAATATTTCCATTAAGCCTGAAAAAAAATTCCGAAGTCTAACTGAAGCTGAATACAATATGCTGTTTGCTTTGTTCACTCAAAAACTCTCCCAATGCAAATAAATTCCTGTTAGACTCCACAAAATATCTTTTTCATACTTTTTTTGAAATAAACCACTATTACAGAAATACTTACAGGTTAATTATTAAACATCTTCACAGCCACAGACGAAACTGATATGTCACTAATTCAAAATCTAAACTCGGAAATAAATGATATTGAACTTAGAACATATCATACTAAAGATACCAGAAATGCAAGTTAAAATGCAAGTTCAGAGTATTGCTGTTAGAGACCTTTCACATCTTAAAGTTGCAACATCACATACACCAAACGCCCACACACCCATCTCCCACTTGCAAAGGCTGACTCCCTTTCCTCTCCACATCCCGAGCCACCCTCCAGCTGTTCAACAACACCTCATGAATTTCCAAATTGCCTCCTACAAGCTCTCAGGTTCTCTGAAGTCATTGCTCATTGCTACTCCCAAAAGTTGCAGATCTGTCACAAACACAGCATGGAGCGGTAGAGAACGAGAACTCACTAGCATATGCAAACAGGAAAGAACTCACTGCTTAAACTAATCAATTCTGACACCTGAAGGCTAACTTGGGGAAAAGATCTTGATTCTTCTCTGTCAAATACTCGGGAAAGGAAACAAATTGATGATCTTCTATAATATGTACCACCCAGGTGAGTGATATACTCAGGAGTGTTCTGAAGCGATTGTTTTCTTCAAATATTCTTATTTTATGCTGAAGCAACAACATGAATAAAGCCACCTTCTAGATTCCCAAGTTAATAACACTTCTCATTTCTTTTTTAGATATTCATCCAAATTAACAAAGGGCATTCTTTATTTAACGCAACAACCTTTGAAGGGTAGGTCCTTTTTATTAGTGTGACCTAGGCCAGTACAGTTTTGATATTTATTTAGAACAGAACATAGAACAATACAGCGCAGAACAAGCCCTTCGGCCCTCGATGTTGCGCCGACCTGTGAACTATTCTCATCCTCTTTGGTTTCGGTACCAAAAGATGCAAAAAAATTTGTTTCATGTTAAAAATCACAGAATAATCGCCACAGGTCTCACCTTGCTGCCTGACCTGCTGTGTTTTTCCAGCACCACACTCTTCAACTCCGATCCCCAGCAGCTACAGTTCTCACCTCCTCCTAACCTTCAGACTGCAATGGCTCCTAAGTCTGTTCTTGTGGTGTTCCCCAAGGATCTTTCTTTGACCCCACTGGTATTTTCTCATTAGCATGTGACCTCAGTGACTCTATCTGAATGAGAGTGGGGGCTGTGGGGGAGGATGGGTTCAAATCCCACCACGTAGATGGTGAAATTTCAATCAATAAGCATCCAGGGTTAACCTGTAGCCACCTATCTACAGTCATACAAGCCCATCTGGTTCACGCATGCAATTTTCCTTTAGGCTTGATTTGGTCTTTGTTTGACTCCAGAACCACAGCGATGTGATTGACTGGAATGATCATAGTAAGATATTCAGTCCACTGGCAATTAGGGATAGACAATTAATATTGTTTCTGTTTGGTTTCGGTGTCCATTCCAACCTAATTACTGATTCCATCCCTCTCCTGGCAATATTTGGAGGCTAAGTCACTCTGTTGGTAATCTTTGTCTGATATTCCATCCTGAGATGACCTTTATTAGGGGTCCCTTCCTTTTCCCATTGTCCCCATGTATGGTATAAGAAATAAGAAATAACTGAGAGAAAAAAACTGAAGGAGGAGGGAGGAAGGGGTGGAACGTATTTAATCTGTAATGTGATGTTCACCTTATATCCCTCAAGCTCAAGGACTGGCATGAAGTTTAGTCGCAATAGTTGGAGTTTAAGTGATCTTTAAGTGCTAAGGTCTGGCTACCCTGTCCAGTCGATAATGTGAGTAACATGGCACAATTATTAAAAGTACTGACTGAACGAAAAGCTACAAGATGGTGTACCAGATAAGATTATATATTAGATTGATGAAGTTAAAGCTGTTGTTAAATTTGCAATACTCACACTACTTGGTTGTTTAGAAACAGAGACGCTGGCGTAGGAGAGATCTCAATCGGTTGTGACAGAGCTAAAGAGGAGAGAACTAGGTATCCAAGATGGTCAAAAACCATGATGGGGGCTGCCAAAAGATAACTGGTCAACCACGGAGCCTCAAAATGAACGTTTCGGACCATCTGGAACACTAGCCATTGGTGTTGCTGCCTAGACCCAGCATTTATTGCCCAACCCTCAGTGCCCAAAGGATAGTTAAGAGCAAACCACATTGCTATAGATCTGTAGTCACACAATATTGAGGGGCTATTTAAGTGCGTCTAAAGGCCAAGTTGGACTGCCCAGTGTTTCCATTGTTCCCTGTAACATGTCTGACAGGTCACCCCAATATTTAAGATTAGATTAGATTACTTTAGATTAGATTACTTTACAGTGTGGAAACAGGCCCTTCGGCCCAACAAGTCCACACCGACCCGCCGAAGCGTAACCCACCCATACCCCTACATTTACCCCTTACCTAACACTACGGGCAATTTAGCATGGCCAATTCACCTGACCTGCACATCTTTAGACTGTGGGAGGAAACCGGAGCACCCGGAGGAAACCCACGCAGACATGGGGAGAATGTGCAAACTCCACACAGTCAGTCGCCTGAGGCGGGAATTGAACCCGGGTCTCTGGCGCTGCGAGGCAGCAGTGCTAACCACTGTGCCACCGTGCCGCCCACTGGAAGGAATCTCTGCACAGCCAGCTCTGGATGTCAGGTCTCCTCATTGATGTAAAAAAAGCCACTTACATAAGAAATACCAAAAGGATGAGTTAAATTTATATCAATTTATCCATCTCCTCTGCACCTGACAAAGACAAGCTAAGACTGCAACCCACTGTCGAATGTCAGTGTACAATAATGCAACGGGATGATCAAAAAGGTTGGAAATTTTTTGTTTTCAGAAATGAGTCAATTTTCTTTCAGTTGAGTTCGTATTTCTGCCACTAATTCACTGGAATTTCAACCTTTATCAAGGGACATGAACCATTCCAACAGCACTCCTACGTCCTGGCAATGCAACAACCACCCAGTCTGTGCTACAAATTTTAAATTAGATGATTTTAGATTAGATTCCCTACAGTGCGGAAACAGCCCTTCAGCCCAACCAGTCTACACCGACCCTCTGAAGAGTAACCCATCCAGACCCATTTCCCTCTGACTAATGCACCAAACACTACGGACAATTTAGCATGGCCAATTCACCTGACCTTTACATCTTTGGACTGTGGGAGGAAACCGGAGCACCCGGAGGAAACCCACGCAGACATGGGGAGAACATGCAAACTCCACACAGTCAGTCGCCTGAGGCGGGAATTGAACCTGGGACCCCGGTGCTGTGAGGCACCCATACCACTGGATGAAGGGGAAAAAAGCATCTATTAAATTGCAGAACAGAATTTAATATCTGTCAGAACATTGACAACAAACAATTAAGAGAATTTTCAGCATTTTCTTTCTTTACTTTTTATTACTGAACCGTTAACCATTGTAACGGCTCATTCCCTTGAGTCTTTTATCATCATCTCAAAGCTTTCCTCAGGATGGTTCCCTTCGCCCAATCTATTTGCCTTGTTCCAAGAATGCTGGTTCATGTCCAGAGTTTTTCAAGGGCACTGACACGTTCTCGTGGGCAGCAGAACAGACTCACCTCTCCCGAGGTCACGATCACCACAATTTCTGGCTCGTAATGACAATCAAAAAAGAAAATGAAAGCGTGTGGCCCTTTTCACTGTCACAGAGAAGGAAGGCTGTGCAGCGATCTAATAGACCTCTTCAAGATTATGAAATGATTGGGTGGGGCTAGATGTTTCCGCTAGGTGAGCAAGTCTGGACCCAATGTCTGAAACAGTGAATCAATAAATCCAAGAGGGAATGTGCGAGCATCTTCTTTACTCAGGAGATTGGTCAGGAAGTTGAACTCGCTGCCAAAAAGGAATCTCTGTGGCAGGTTGCATTGAATTGGCAGCTGCGTACTGATCAGGGAAGAATAAAGAGGGGGGATCAGAAGAGGAGGTGAAGCATAAACAGCAATATATGAGTCAACAGCCTGTTTCGATGCTGCAAATACATTGTAGCATGGCATCAAATTAACTGCATTCGAGATAACACCAGCATGGAACAGAAGGAGGCCATTTGACCCCTTGATTCTGGTTGATCTGATTTTAACCTCAACTCTACATTCCTGCATATCCCCTTGGTCACCAAGAATCTATCTCCATCGGTCTTCTACATCCACTGCCTTATGAGAAAGATAATTCCAAAGCCCTCAGAGAAAAAAAATGTTTCTTCATTTCTGTTTTAAACGGGTGCCCCCTTCCCACTTATTTTTAAACTATGACCCCGAATTAGAGATTCTCCCGCAAGAAAGGAACATCCTGCATGCCATGATGAGGTAACAGAAAGAGAGAATACACAAAGCAATCTTATATTTCATTTCTGACTTTGACAAACTGTAATTGCTACAGTTTGTACTGTTTTTCCACACTTCTGCCGAGTTCAAATGCTTTCACAGTCAGGGGAAGTTGAATAATGCTGTGCTGTTCTGCTGACAACGAAATTATTGTAATTTAATTGGTAACTGGAGAAACAAAAGGAATTATTTTTATCGAACAAATCTTGATCTACCGATACTCTGAACCAAAATTAGAATTGTACATCGATACAGAAAATGCACAGGCACCAGGAATACTGTAAATGATAGGCTTTCAGCAGCAGCTTAGTGCAGCAGCCTTGCCTCTTAAGACTCTAGGTCAGAGCAGCACTTCAACACTAGATTTGGGCTAAAGTGTGGCCCTCAGTTGAGCCCTTCCTGATAAAGGGCTTTTGCCCAAAACGTCGATTTTCCTGCTCCTCAGATGCTGCCTGACCTGCTGTGCTTTTCCAGCACTATTCTAGTCTCAACAAGATCTAGGCTGCCACTCCAGTGCAGTACTGAGGAAGTGGTGAGCTGTTTGCTGTATCTTCTTCCAGATGAGATGTTCAGCTGCCTGCGCAGGTGGACAAAATACATTCCTTGAGATTAACCGGGATGTTGCCGAGAATGGGAAGATTTGAGTTATCAAGAAAGACTTGGATAGGCTGGGAACATTTTTTTTACTGGAGCGTAGGAGGGTAATAGGTGACCTTATAGAGGTTTATAAATTCATGAGGGGTATAGATAGAGTTAATGGTAGGTACCTTTTCCCTGGAATGGGGGATTTCAAGACTAGGGGGCACATTTTTAAAGATAAGAGGAGAGAGATTTTAAAAGAAAATTGAGGGCAATTTTTTTTAAACACAGAGGGTGGTTCACGTGCGGAATGAACTTCCTGAGGAAGTGGTGGATGCAAATACAGTTACAACATTTAAAAGGCATTTAGACAAGTGGATTAACAGGAAAAGTTTGGAAGGATATGGGCCAGGAGCAGGCAGGAGGGACTAGTTTAGTTTGCAATTACACTCAGCGTAGACTGGCTGGGACCGAAGGGTCTGTTCCCGTGCTGTATGACTCTATAACAGAGGAGTTATCATTGGAGTCTTGGCCAACATTTATCCCCCATCATCATGAAGGAAACACCTCAGGCCGTTATTATAGTGTTGCCGTTTCTGGTCCTTGCCCTGAAACCTGTATTAAGAGCAGGGATAACGTGACAACCAAGAGGTAGTTCTGAAATGTGCCTTAAGAGCTCTAGTGGTTATGGAAAGTGCCTACATAAATGCTATTTGATAAATGCTCAGGGATATAACAATTAATACTTTTCTAACCATACAACAGAGATCTGACCAAAGTTTTCAAAGTTAGGAACAGGTTGGACAGGGTGAAGCGGTTTCCCTTGTAAAAGAAACAAGAATGAGGGGGCATGGATTTAAAATAATGTGCAAACATGGCAAGAGTGACGGGAGAACAAAACTTTCTCACACAGTGAGTAGATACGGTATAGATGCACCACTGAGAAATGCAGTGGAGGCAGGTTCAATGGAGACATTCAAGAGGGCTTTGGACAGATTTTATTGGATTGCAATGGTATGCAGGGATATGAGGAAAAGGCAGGAGATTGGCACAAGGTAACAGAACCAGTACAGGTTCTATGGGCTGAGTGGCCTCGTGAACATCATAACTGTAATTCCGTTTGCTGGACTGTGTTTTCAGTGCTGTTACACTTATTGTCAAAGATAATCCAGTTTCTTTTAAAAAGTAACAAAAGCAAGTTATCTAACATGTAAAAAGTGAAGACTTTTGAACATCTTCCCACCCACTAAATGAATCACAATTTTTTTTTTTTAAAAGTGGCCTTCAATTCTGTTTCTGTCGGGAGTATATTTGTTCAACTGGAATGTTCCATTGTAAATTTGCAGGCTGCTACTAAACAAGACTTGTACACTTCTCTCCCAGCACATTTACCTCACATTTTTAAAGAAAGAGAGTCATCTTGATAGGCCAATCTTCTATCCCCAAATAACATCTATTGGTGGAATCAATTAATCAACTGGACATGAAGCTCTTCAGTTTCACATGAAGTGAAGGAGTAAAGAAGATACAACACAGAAAAAAATTCAGAAATCATTTTGTGGTGAAACTGAGGTTGGATGATAGCACAGAATGGGAGGGTGTTGCATTAGGTCTCACTGTCTGTCTATCAGTATATCTTGAGATATATTTATTACATCAGCACAGTATCACAAAATGTGACCTGACAGGACTCCATCTTAACTCAGGCCTCTTGGAGCATGACAAACTGATGGAAGAGTGCCACACCTTGTAACCAAATATGTCAGCCCACCTACTGAAGTCTTGGGTGTAAGCCTAAGATTACTACATAGTCACCTGACAGCGGAGCATCTGGCCGTCCTCTCAAGCAGAACACTGGGGGAGGCCCATGTAATGAAGTTAAAATGGGAGGCAGAGTTACCAACTGTCAATGAACATGGTCCTGGAGGTCTAACTGTGTGGCCTACCCCCCCAGGCTCCAGCTATTAGTCAACCAGCACTTCCATTCTTATGGCACACAGCGCCACTCAACCAATCAAAAAGCAAAAAGACTCATTACTTGAACATTGTTGGACTGCCAACCCAGCAGCT
This sequence comes from Chiloscyllium plagiosum, assembly GCF_037043375.1. Classification (NCBI taxonomy): domain Eukaryota; kingdom Metazoa; phylum Chordata; class Chondrichthyes; order Orectolobiformes; family Hemiscylliidae; genus Chiloscyllium; species Chiloscyllium plagiosum. The sequence continues at coordinate 13,635,904 of NW_028270172.1, forward strand.
ATTTTTTGTCCCTACCTTCAATAGTTATTGATAAAGTCAAACGTTCAAAAAGAAAAGAGAATTTTCTTTTCCGTATCACTGTGATCTTTTTCCATGATTGCACTTGGCAGTGTCCTGAAGATTGGATTTCAATTTCTGGAGATTCCAGCCCAATCCTACAACGTCAACAATTCTCATTGGAGTGCAATTGCTTCCTCACTTTCCTTTTCTCTCTCACTTTTCCAATTTGACCTCTTCCAGCATTCCCCTGCCCCACTCACAAATCCCCTTACCCCTCTAAACTCTCACCCCACCCTCATAACAGCCCAGTGCAGGAAGGTTGACCTCAGTTGTTTCCCTGACAGTAGAGCTGCTGAAAGTGAACATTCAACCGTGTAACCTACAAATCATCTGCCACCTTCCTTGGTGCTGTATGTTATACCCTGGTGTACCCTGGCGGCACAGCGGTTAGCACTGCTGCCTCACAGCGCCAGGGACCCAGGTTCGATTCCAGCCTCAGGTGACTGTCTGTGTGGAGTTTGCACATTCTTCCCGTGTCTGCGTGGGTTTCCTCCGGGTGCTCCGGTTTCCTCCCACAATCCAAAGATGTGCAGTTAGGTGAATTGGCCACGTTACATTGCCCCTTGGTGTTCAGGGATGTGCATTAGCCAAGGGAAATGCGGAGTTACAAGGATGGGGTGGGTCTGGGTAGATGGGCTGAATGGCCTGCTTCCATGCTGAGGGATTCTATGATTCTCTTCCAAAAACCATCATACAGATCCACACAGTGAAAAGTTATTCTAAAGCATCTAAATAGGGAAGAAATTTGACCTGTCGGGACTGATGCAACTTGTACATTATTTTCTGCATCATGTATTCCAGACTATGGGCCAAGTTCTGGAAAATGGGTTTTGAATAGTTAGGCGCTTGTTTTGATCAATGCAGGCTCAATGGGCCAAACGGCATATTCTTGTGATGTTCCATGTTCCTCTTTGACTCTCTGAAAGTAGATAGTATATTGAAGTTTATTTGCAACACTAACGAACTAATTACATTGCTACAATGTCAGATTTACATACATAACCTCTGAGTGGTTACTGATGTTACTGTACATTACATGCACATAGCTGACTGACTGAAGTCTCCATACTGACTCCATGACACACAGTGACTTGATTTAATCCTTGAATGTCTCATGTCATGATGTTATAACAAGGTGTATCATTCCCTGTAGATTGACTTCTCTTCTGCTGTTTAGATTATTAAAACAACTGTTCACTATAAGGACATGTTTGATGGCGCATACTGGGATAACATATAACCCCAAGCATGGTAATAGACGATGTACACACTGCACTGCTGAATGTACAGTGTATGACTGGTTTGGAATCCATGTCATAATACGATAGAGGTCAACAATAGGAGAACCTCCTCCTTAATAGCTCTTACATCATCCTGAATTACAGAAAACATCTCACATAACCCTTCTCTGACTGAGCACTAAATTTAAATTACACAATTCCATCCAGGTTAGGCACCATCCATCTTAAAACTTCAAAGCCCAACTCTGGGAATATTGGCATTTTGGAACCAAGTCCGGAAACCATTCTGAAGAGATGTTGATGGGTGCAGGGAGGAATCTGCATGTGCTATTTCCATCTCTAATGGGAACTGAACGCTCAGATTATCCTGATCTGCTTCTTTGTGTCCACCTCCTTCAATATACGTCAATAAAGTAATTTGAGTGAAACAGCAGGACATTGGTGTAATCTTTTAAGCACATCCGAGAAATGGAATAAATGTACTTAAATTGCCGCATTATCCACGGCTGTTTCCTGGATTAAGTAGTAGTGAATAAAATTTATGATTCATTGTTAATTGGCAATGTGCAACAGAGCTTCAACAAGCACCTGCTGTAAATGCAGGCATTACTTTTAGCCATGAGAAACCTATTACTAACATCAAATGGTCCAATCACTGATACAATCACAAAATTGGAGATGGATGAATCACAGAATCCCTACACTGCACAAGCAGGACAATCAGCCCGTTGAATCCACAAAGCATCCCACCCAGACTACCCATCTTTACCCTATCCCCATAACTCTGCATTTCCCATAGCTAATCCACCTAGCCTGCCCATCCCTGGACACCATGGGCAATTTAGCATGGCCAATGCACTTAACCTGCACATCTCTGGATTTTGGGAGGAAACTGGAGCACCCTGGAGGAAACCCAAGCAGTCATGGGGAATGTGCAAACTCCACACAGACAATCATCTGATGGTGGAATCGAACCTGGGTCCCTGGCATTGTTAGGCAGCAGGGTTGGCCACTGAGTCTCTTCAAGTATCATGGTCTGGACTAATTAGAATCAACTCTAGCATGACAGAAACTTGCAATTTCTGTATAGTGTTTCTTAAAAGAAAGTATATATCTTGAATTGAAACAAAAGGGAATGGTTATGACCAGTAGAGCCAGGTAAATAACAACACATGTGTTATTGATCTTGAAATAAAACACCATGTCACAATGACTCTGCTGGTAGCAATCAGGAAACTTTCAAAGTAACACCTTTGCTACTAATATTACATGGATGCTGTGCACCTAGCATTACAGAAACTCTGGGAGATGGAAACATTTCAGAAAGCACCACATCTGGAAAATGTGCTGGGAAGAGAAAAGCAATTGGAGACAGAGGCTGGAGTCATTGTGCAGTGAAACGATATAGCACGGTCTGTTCACAATCACACCAAAGCTGCTGAATTTCAGATTTCCAGCTTCTGCAGCATTTCGCTTGTATGTGATTTTCCACAAATTGGCACCTTTTTGTGTCATAACTTTTCAATGGTGGGAAGCCAATTTTTAAAAAAAAGAATCACAGAAAGGGTTTATTTTCACATTGTTGAGCATTTGAAGTACAGGTCTTTCTTTTATAACACGCGATTCATCATTGCGATTGACGAATTGGGGACACGGTTTCTGAAGTGCGAACTTTCAAAACGTGTGTTGCCTATAACACGATTACATCGCCAACACTTTAAACACTGTTTCTAGAGCACGGCTTCTCTATAACACGGGGTTGCACAAGAATACAATTATAGTGTTATAGAAGAACTGACTGTACAAGACACACCCATATCACAAGTGAACTGAAACTATTCCGTCAATGTCCATTAAATACTTCATCTTTTGTTAATGATGCAGTGACACTACTGCAATAGAAGATTGAGAAAAGTAGATTCCAGAGACTATATGGTTTGCTCAGGTGAAGTTCTTCAAATCTAAACATCTGTACATCACGTAGTGAGGGTCTAGAATGCACCACCTGGGAGGGTGGTGGAGATAGGTTGAATTGAGACAGTCCAGAGGGGATTTGGATGGTGATTTGAATACAATGTGTAGAGTCACTGGGTAAAGGAAGAGAATGGCATGAAGTTAGTATGTTTATTGAGAAAGTTGGCACAGACCCAACAGGCGTCCTTCTGCAGTGTAGCAATTTTGGGATTCTGCAAACGGTGTTTCTTTTGGAATCAGTTCTATTGTTGAACCAGCAGCTGGGTATAAAAAGATTTGGGCCACGGTTACGTATGAACTCTCAAAATGTCACAAAAAGCCCGCCACCGCCCCCAGATTTATGCAAAGAAATCAGTGACCTGCAAGGTATTTTAGAAGTGAACATTGGTACTGCTTGACATCACAGTAAAGAAATTATGAAGTGGATGAACCAAATATTAGCTTGCACATCTTTCCAGCGTTCAGACAAGAGAGACTGCGTCTTCCGAAAAGCAGACCTGTTTCCAGTCAATGGAGGGTAATTTTCCAGATGTAAATTGTCCAATGCAGGAGCAAGAAAATATCACCACCACTTTCAATCCTACTTTAATCTGACAGTGTTTTTAAAATTTTATCTGCAGAATGGATTGCATTGACTGCTGTTAAAGTCCTAGTACTAACAGAATCCATTGTGTAATGTTTAAGTTAATTGGATCAATACCTGCTGCGTCAGTGATGTGTTCATCTGATGCTTTTAGCCCAATATCTTCAAATACATGCTGCCTGGTTAAAGTTACATTGGATATGGTTATGGACTAGACCAAACCCCCTCAAAACATGTCTAAGAGATAGCCTAGACCCAAACACTTTCTTATTTTAAAGGGAAGTGCCAGGCACTGCATTCTGGATTGGTCAAACTACCAGGCTTGAAGCAAAACACATGTTATGCACACAGTATGGTTAAAATACAGACAAAATACAAAAAGGGCCTGATTCTATACTGTAGGGATTCTAATCTAATTACAGAGTGCAGTGGATGCTGGGACATTGAGCAAATTTAAGGAGATAAACAGATTATTAATTAATAATTGGTCGAAGGGTTATGGAGATCGGGCAAGAAAGTGGAGATGAGATGAGATCAACTATGATAGTATTAAACGGTGGTCCCGGGTCAAATGTTGGCATTACTTACTCCTGCTCTGAGTACTAATGTTGGTCAGAGAGACATACAGCATAGAAATAGGCCCTTTGGCCCATCATGGTAGGTAAAAACAATGACTGCAGATGCTGGAAACCAGATTCTGGATTAATGGTGCTGCAAGAGCACAGCAGTTCAGGCAGCATCCGAGGTTTAGCAGTAAAATTGACGTTTCCTGATGAAGGGCTTTTGCCCGAAACGTCAATTTTACTGCTAAACCTCGGATGTTGCCTGAACTGCTGTGCTCTTCCAGCACCACTAATCCAGAACCACCTTTGGCCCATCATGTCTATGCAGACAGGGAGGCAGCGAGGTCACAATAGCTTACCCATCACTTTCCATCGCTCCAGTCTAAAACACACACGTAAAAATGTATAAATGCCACGGTAATGATTCTGCAACCATTCTATGATTCTAAGACACTGTTCCCACTAGTTTGTTCCTTGTTGGAAACAGTTTACCAATTCATTCAGATTCCATTTGTTTGCTGTCTGGGACTGAATCTACGATTCATTTACAAGCTGCAGAAGTGTCCCTTCTTGTTAACAGAGAACTGCAGTGGAATGGAGGCAAATTTAACATGTTTGAGTATTTTAGAAAACCATTACTTTGGGCCTCGTATTAACACTTTTTTCTGGATTCAATGTTGCAGATGAATCTTTGAAGTTAAATGTTTATGATTGTTGGAAAGAAAGATTACACGGTAATATATTATCAAGTAGTGATACATCGTTGTTTTCAATATACAATAACCAATGAGTGCATGATATAGTATATATCTAGTAATAAACATATTAATGTCCAATATTTCTCCTTAACTATTTGTAAATTCTGTTAATTATATTTCACTGCCATTGCCTGTTTGGAGTCGGATTGTGACAATCTTTCTCCCCTTTTTGACTCCCACAAGTACACATCATGTGGAAATGGGATGCACCAGATTGCCCACCATCATACTTTGGGAACTGGTGCACAGTATATTAGGACTAAGGAAATCTGCTCCAGTCCATTTTCATTTATTTAATCTTATAACAGCTTGCATTTATGTAGCTTCTTTAACAAAGTCAAGTGCCCCAAGACATTTCATCAAAGGTTACGTGGCAACATTTGAAATTCAGTGATTTATAGGTGTTTAATTACAGCTTTATTCACTAGCTTTATTAAAGAGGTACAGAAAGAGGTTGTGAAACTTGAATTATAGGATCCCTACAGTATGGAAACAGGCCCTTCGGCCCAACAAGTCCACACTGACCCTCCGAACAGTAACTCACCCAGACCCATTCCCCTACCCTATTGTCCTATATTTACCGCTGACCAAAGCACCTAACCTACACACCCCTGAACACTATGGGCAAGTTAGCATAGCCAATCCACCTACCTGCACATCCTTTGAATTGTGGGAGGAAACCGGAGCACTCAGTGGAAATCCACGCAGACAGGGGGAGAATGCGCAAACTCCACACAGACAATCACCCGAGGGTGGAATTGAACCCAGATCCCTGGCACTGTGTGCTAACCACTGAGCCACCATGTCACCCTAGGGTAATAACATACAGACGTTCAGAGTCCAGTGAATTTTCATCAGAACTTTACCTTTAAGGACAACTTTCTATGCTGCTGATTTTTATTTTCACTTTGAATGCTCCCACCTTCTCACATCAGGAGTACTAGTCACATCCATGTTTTAAATCACACACTATTATAGTTAACCCTTTATGGGACTTGGTCTAACATACTGCATTATACAACAAATAATTCCAACAGTCTCTATTTATTTTAGTCACGTTGGTGTAATGATTAATGGTTATACAGTGATTTTATGAACAAGAGTTCCCATTTTATTTCTGATCATTTTGACAGTGCAATCCATATACAAAGCTAGTCTTTGAACCATATTGCTTTTCTTTCCCCAAACATCTCCCTCCTGCCTCAATGCATTTATAGAAAGGTACACACTTCAGTGATACTGTATAAAGTAATGGCTCTGAAAGGATTAACGTTAATGCATTAGGCTCCACCTAAATCTGATAATGGTACAAACAAAACCAGAAAAGCTCAGCAGGTCTGGCAGCATCTGTGAAGAGAATCGAAGTTAACATTTCGGATCCAGTGACTGTTGTGTGGAAGGGTCACCTGTCCCAAAACGTTAACTTTAATTCTCTTCACAGATGCTGCCAGAGCTGCTGAGCTTTTCCAGCAACTTCTGGTTTTGTTTCTGATTTACAGCATGTGCGGTTTGTTTGTTTTTTATCTGATAATGTCACACCATGTTGGTTGGAGTAATCAGGAGAGTAGCTCTTATAAGGAGAGATCAAGTAGACTGGTTCTATACCCACTGGAATTTAGAAGAATGAGGGGGGATCTTATTGAAACATAAAACTATGAAGTAAATAGATAGGATAGAAGCAGGGAGGTGGTTTCCACTGGCAGGTGAAATTATAACTAGGGGCATAGCCTCAAAATAAAGGGGAGCAGATTTAGGACTGAACTGAGGAAGAACTTTTCACTCAAAGGGTTGTGAATCTGGAATTATCTGCCTACTGAAGCAGTTGAGATTACTTTGTTGAATGCTTTTAAGGCAAATATAGATTTTTGAGCAGGATAGGGATTAAAGGATACGGTGAGAGAGTGATAAGTGGAGCTGAGTCCACAAAAAGATCAGCCATGATCTCATTGAATAGTGGAGCGGGCCTGAGGGGCCTACACCTACTACTACGCCTACTCCTACCTCTTATGGATCTCGAAGGGGGCAGGTGAATCACATTTGCCTCCTGATTGTCTCAGTAATAATGTCTAACTTGCCAATGAAAGTCTTTGAATCAACCTATTAAGATTTATCTCTGGAGCAGGTAGAACCTCTCGCTAGGCCCAGAGACATAAGCATGATGCCTCTAACAGCATGTGGACATTTTTAAATAACCTGTTCAGAGATGTTAGAACACACCTCTGGAGCAGGTAAGACTTGAACCTGGCTGAGAGAAAGCGATACTACCACTGTGCCACACAAAAGCCCTCTCTAAATAACCAAGTAACCGTTCCCAACAGCTTTCATGTCATAAACAATATCTTATTAAGAAAATAGCCTCTTCTTATAGAGACTCACCAGTATTTATTCCTCGACTAACTCAGAGCCAAATAGACCCTTAGGCCCGGTCAAGCAAAGAGGTCTGGGGGACAGCATCCTTTCGACTCAAATTCCACAGCTTCCGGGCTGATCACATTGTCATTTATCATCCAATGTCACGATCACAAAATGTGTTCAATTTTCCAGCCAATAATGTATGAATGCTAATTAAGGGACACTTGGGAGCAAGACACAATATTCAGATGGTACAATTATGTTTAACACAATGTAATCACTTCACAACACGCTGTACACAACACTAGAGATAAGTGTGGGAGCACATCTCAGGAGATCTGCTCAGAATGGAAAACAGGATTGAGAAAAAACAATCAATGTTATGACCTTAACAGGCAACGCAGCAATCGCAATGGAAGTAGCACAGTGCTCCAATTTCAAACAAGTTATGCACAACTGTTATGAAATGTTGAAAAGCAGCTTAAAATTCCTGGCAGCAGTAAGATGCAAAAGAAAAGGCAGATTGTGCAGACGTGGAACACGCGAGTTTGTAAAGAAGCATACACATCTGTCAACTCATTAGCATGGCTCTCATTTTATAAAATGTGAAATATTAGCCACTAATGATGTCGCTGTGCTGGTGATTCACAAAGGCTGTACTTACACTATTGTCAAATGTAAAAAGGCAAGTAGTAAGTCAGTGAAATGATGAGCACGGAGAAGCAAGTCAAATAAGGACAAGGACACAGAATATTGGATCAAACATTGGTTATTCCACTGCTCGAGAACTGTATGCAGTTCTAGAATCCACCAGAGGGGACACAGTAGAGAGGAGATTTCCCAGGATGTTGTCTGTGCCAGAGAGTTTCAGTGACAGAGGGATTGGACAGACTAAGGTTGTTTTCCGTGCAGCAGAGGAGATCGAGAAGGTACACGGTGTATAAATATATAAAATTACCAGGGGCGTAGATAGGGTAGACAGGAAGAAACGTTTCCTCTTAATGGAGTGATCAGTGACCAGGGACATCGATCTCAGGTAAGGGGTAGAAGGTTTAGAGGAGATTTGAAAAAAGCTTTTTTCACCCAGAGGTTGGTGGGAATCTGTAAATCACAGCATGAAGGTGGGAGAGGCAGAAATCCTCATAACATTGAGGAAGTATTTGGATGTGCACTTGCAATGTCAAGGGCTATGGCCAAGTGTTGGAATATGGGGTTAGAATAATTAGGTGGTTATTTTTGACCAGCACAGACGCAATGGGCCGAAAGGCCTTTTTCCGCACCATTTTCCACTCTAAGGCCATTGCATTTTCTTTTCACTCATTTGAGAGTTGGGATGGCCAGCATTTGTTGCTTGTCCCTCATTGCCCTGGAGTAGTTGATGGAGAGTTACCTCCTTCAGCTACAGCAGTTAGCATGGTGTAGATACAACCAGCTGTGCTGCCATTAGAGAGGGGGGGGGGGTCCAGGATTTTGACCCAGCGACAGTGAAGGAACAGCAATAGATTTCCAAGTCAGGATACTGGCAGGCAAGGTGAGGAACATCCTGGTGGTGACATTACCATGTATCTGCTGCTCTTACTCAATGGGAAAGCTCATGGATTTGGAAGGTGCTGCCAGAAGGACCTTGGCAAATTTCATATTTTGTTTGGGGTGGGAAGGAAGAGGTGATGGTGGAGGGATTGTGTAAGATTGTGTCAAACAGACTGCTTTGCCTTTGATGATGTTGAATTGTACTGGAGTGTGAGCATATTAGCAAATCCAAAGCCAAACTTTGTTCCAACACATTTTAAGAATCAATCACTAAATTCTTTTCTGGTAAGGTCCAACTGCAATGCCTCCTTTTCCTATACTCAAAGCCTATCGTTTTTAGACATTGACCATCACATCCAAACAAATCCATTATATGGTGTGTCACAATGTCAGAGAGCAAGTTGAATTGTCAAACACTGTTTCCAGAACAACATGCCAGTTTAACTTTAAACAATGGCATGGCATTAGCTAGTTTATTAATGCTGCAATTTGCACGTCCTATGTTGCTTCTTCTAAACTCTTGCTGCCAGAGTGCACAACTTCACATTTCCCCACGTTATAGCCCATCTGCAAGACTTCTGCCCAGCGCTAATTCCTGGAAACTGCTATACAATCCTATGTACAGGGTAAGCCAATTTGTAAATATCTGTTTGTAAGAGGGCCAGATGGAACTGAAGTGTCATACAACACAAAAACAGACCACTCGGTTCAAATTGTCCCCACTGACCACGCTAATTTGGGAAACTAGTCCATTTGCCTGCATTTGGCCCATATCCCTCTAAACCTTTCCTATTCATGTACCTGCCCTGATATCTTTTAAATGTTGTAGCTCTACCTACATCCACCACTTCCTCTGTCAGTTTATTCCACACGTGAACCACCCTGTGTGTGAAAAATGTGGCCATTCAAATCCCTCTTAAATATTTCTCCTCCCAGCTTAAAAATGTGCGTCTAGTTTTGGGCTCCCCCACCCTAGGGAAAAAACCTTTGTTATTCAGCTTATTCATATCCCTCATGATTTTATAAACGTCTAAAGTCTCCTATACTCCAGTGAAAAAAGCCCCAGCCTAACCAGTTACTCCTTACAACTCAAACCCTCCATTCCGAGCAATATCCTGGTAAATCTTTTCTGAACCCTCTTCAGTTTAATAATATCCTTCCTGTAGCAGAGCGACCAGAACTGGACACAGTATTCCAGAAGCAGCCTCAGCAACAACCTCAACATGATATTCCAACTCCTATACTCATTGGTCTCAACAATGAAGACAAGCATGCCAGACACCTTCTTAGCCACCCTTTCTACCATGTGACTCAATTTTCAAAGAATTATGTACCTGGACCCCAAGCTTTCTCTGTTCAACAGCTCTACCCAGGGCCCTACCATTAACTGCGTAAGACCTGCCTTTGTTTGCTTTACTAAATGTAAGGAGTTGCATTTATCCAATTAAACTCCATCTGCCAATCCGCATCCCATTACAAAGACATCTTGATCAATTTGGCCAAACTTAGATGACTTTTTTTCACGGTCGACTATACCACCAATTTTGATGTCATCTGCAAATTTGCAAACTACACCACCTAAATTTTCATCCAAATGATTTGTATTAATGACAGGCAGCAGTGGATCCAGCAGCAATCCCTACTAAACACTGCTGGTGACAGGCCTCCAGTCCAAAGAACAACCCTCCACCATCACCCTCTGTCTCCTAATGCCAAGCCAATTTTGTATCCAATTGGCAAGCTCTCCTTGAATCCCATGTAATCTAACTTTACTCATCAGTCTACCATGCAGAACCTCGTCAAAGCCTTTACTAAAGTCCATGCAAAAGTCTGCTCTCAATCTTTTTGGTTACATCCTCAAAAAAACCCAATCAAGTTTATGAGACACAACTTCCTACACACAAAATCATGTTGACTAATCAGTCCTTGCCTCGCCAAATGCATATCAATCTTGTCCCTCAGATTCCCCTCCAACAGGGGAATGTCAGATGTCAGATCCTGAAGTGTGTAAAATGTCCATGATATTTCCCCTTGTGGGTCAGACCAGAACTGGGGCCATGGTTTTAAAAATAAAGACAGGGTTGATGAGAATTTCTCTTTCTCTCAGAGTATTGTGCAGCTTTAGAACTCTACCTCAGAAGCCGATGAGAGTGAGGTTATAGATTTGTTTTTAAACATGTAGATACACAGATTCTCGAGAGGCAAGGAATCGAAAAGGTGTAGATGGTGACATGGGAATTGAAACACCAACAGATCGGCCATGATTGTATCCAATGACGAAGCAAGCATCCAGGGCTGAGAAGCCTGCCTTTGTTCTTAGGGTCCCTCTGTATATGATGGATAAACATCGGGACACTGAGCACTCCAGCAGAGAGACAAAACAAGATTTTGGCTCAGCGGTTAGCACTGCTGCCTCACAGTGTCAGGGACCCAGGTTCGATTCCACCCTCAGGCAACTGTCTGTGTGAACATAGGATAGGCCCTTCAGCCCTCGATGCTGTGCTGACCTTTTATCCTACTCTAAGATCAAACTAACCTACATACCCTCCATGTGCCTATCCAAGAGTCACTTAAATGTCCCTAATGTAGCTGACTCTACCACCACCAAGGGCAGTGCATTCCATGCACCCACCACTCTGTGTGTGAAGAACCTACCTCTGAATCTCCCCTAAATCTTCCTCCAATTACCTTAAAATTATGTCACCCACCCCTGTCATAGACATTTCCACCCTGGGAAAAAGTCTCTGGCTATCCACTCTCTCTCTGCCTCTCATCACCTTGTACACCTTTTAAAAGGTCATCGCTCATCCTTCATTGCCCCAATGTGAAAAGCCCTAGCTCCCTCAAGCTTTCTTCAGAAGGCATGCTCTCCAGTCCAGGCAGCACTCCGGTAAATCTCCTCTGCACCCTCTCTAAAGCTTCCACATCTTTCTTATAATGAGGCAACCAGAACAGAACACAACATTCCAAGTGTGGTCTAACCAGGGCTCAATAGAGCTGCAGCATAACCTCACAGCTCTTAAACTCAATGCCCCTGCTAATGAAAGCCAACACACCATATACCTTTTTAACAACCCTATCAACTTGGGTGGCAACGTTGAGGGGTCTATGGACATGGACTCCAAGATCCCTCTGTTCCTCCACACTGCCAAGAATCCTGCCTTTAACCCTGGAGTCTGCATTCAAATTCGACCTTCCAAAATGAATCACTTCAGACTTTTCCAGGTTGACCTCCATCTGCCACTTCTCAGTTTGGGTCTGCATCCTGTCAATGTCCCATTGCAACCTACAACAGCCCTCCACACTATCTACCACACCATCAACCTTCGTGTCATCAGCAAACTTACTAATTCACATTTCCACTTCCTCATCCAAGTCATTGATAAAATTCACAAACAGTAGAGGTCCCAAAACAGATCCCTGCGGATCACACTGGCCACCAAGCTCCGGGCTGAATACTTTCCAACTACTACCACCCTCTGTCTTCTATAGGCCAGTCAATTCTGTGTCCAGACAACCACATTTCCCTGTATCCCATGGCCTCCTTGCTTTCTGAATGAGCCTACCATGGGGAACTTCTCAAACACCTTGTTAAAATCCATATACACCACATCCACTGCCCTACCTTCAATGTATCTTGTCACCTCCTCAAAGAATTGAATAAGGCTCGTGAGGCATGACCTGCCCCTCACAAAGCCATTATGATTATCTCTAATCAAGCTATGGTTTTCCAAATAATCATAAATCCTGTCTCTCAGAATCCTCTCCAATACTTTGCCCACCACTGACGTAAGACTGACTGCTCTGTAATTCCCAGGGTTATCCCTATTCCCTTTCTTAAACAAGGAAATAACATTTGCCACCCACCAATCATCTGGTACTACTCTGGTGGACAGTGAGGATATAAAGATCATCGCCAAAGGCTTCCCGTAGTAACCTTCGGTATCTCCCATCTGGCGCAGGGGATTTATCTATCCTCATGTTTTTCAAACTTTCCAGCACATCTTCCTTCTTAACATCAACCTATTCAAGCATATCAGCTTGTTTCACGCTGTCCTCACAAATGACAAGTCCCTCCCACTAGTGAATACTGAAGATAAGTATTCATTAAGGTCTTCCCCTACCTCCTCCAACTCCAGGCACATGTTCCCTCCACTATCACTGATTGGTCCTACCCTCACTCTGGCCATCCTCTTGTTCCTCACATAAGTGTAGAATACCTTGGGGTTTTCCTTAATCCTACCTACTAAAGCTTTTTCAAGCCCCCCTCTGGCTCTCCTAAGTCCATTCTTCAGTTCCTTCCTGACTACCTTGTAACCCTCGAGAGCCCTGTCTGATCCTTGCCTCCTCAACCTTAAGTAAGCTTCCTTCTTCCGCAATGAGATGTTCCACATCTCTTGTCATCTAAGGTTCCTTCACCCTACCATCCCTTCCTTGTGTCAATGGGACAAATTTATTCAGCACCATCTGCAAGTAATCCCTAAACAATCTCCACATTTCTGTCGTGCATTTCCCGGAGAACATCTGTTCCCTATTTCGGTGTTCCAGATCCTCCCAATAGCATTGTAATTCCTCCTTCCCCAACTAAATGATTTTCCATACCATCTGCTCCTATCCCTCTCCATGACTAGAGTAAAGGTCAGGGAGTTGTGATCACTATCACTGAAATGCTCTCCCACCAAGAGATCTAACACCTGACCTGGTTCGTTGCCAAGCACTAAATCCAATATGGCCTCCCCTCTAGTCAGCCTATCAATATATTGAACCAGGAATCCCTCCTGGACACACCTGACAAAATCTGCTCCATCCAAAATATTTGCACGAAGGAGGTTCCAATCGATATTAGGGAAGTTGAATTTACACATGACAACAAAACCTGATCAGGTGTACCCTAGAACTCTTTGGGAAGCTAGGGAAGTGATTGCTGGGCCTCTTGCTTAGATATTTGAATCATCGATAATCACAGGTGAGGTACCAGAAGACTGGAGATTGGCTAACATGGTGCCACTGTTTAAGAAGGGTGATAAGGACAAGTCAGAGAACTATAGACCAGTGAGCATGACATCGGTGGTGGGCAAGTTGTTGGAGGGAATCCTGAGGGACAGGATGTACATGTATTTGGAAAGGCAGGGACTGATTAGGGATAGTCAACATGGCTTTGTGCATAGGAAATCATATCTCACAAACTTGATTGTGTTTTTTGAAGAAGTAACAAAGAGGATTGATGAAGGCAGAATGGTAGATGTGATTTATATGGACTTCAGTAAGGCATTCGACAAGGTTCCCCATGGGAGACTGATTAGCAAGGTTAGATCTCATGGAATACAGGGAGAACTAGCCATTTGGATACAGAACTGGCTCAAAGGTAGAAGACAGAGGGTGGTGGTGGAGGGTTGTTTTTCAGACTGGAGGCCTGTGACCAGTGGAGTGCCACAAGGATCGGTGCTGGGTCCTCTGCTTTTCGTCATTCATATAAATGATTTGGATGCGAGCATTAGAGGTACAGTTAGTAAGTTTGTAGATGACACCAAAATTGGAAGTGTAGTGGACAGTGAAGAGGGTTACCTCAGATTACAACAGGATCTTGATCAGATGGGCCAATGGGCTGAGAAGTGGCAGAGTTTAATTCAGATAAATGCGAGGTGCTGCATTTTGTGAAAGCAAATCTTAGCAGGACCTCTACACTTCATGGTAAGGTCGTATGGAGTGTTGCTGAACAGAGACCTTGGAGTGCAGGTTCATAGCTCCTTAAAAGTGGAGTCGCAGGTAGATAGGATAGTGAAGAAGGCGTTTGGTATGCTTTCCTTTATCGGTCAGGGTATTGAGTTGGGAAGTCATGTTACGGCTGTACAGGACATTGATTAGGCCACTGTTGGAATATTACATGCAATTCTGGTCTCCTTCCTATCGGAAAGATGTTTTGAAATTTGAAAGGGTTCAGAAAAGATTTACAAGGGTGTTGCCAGGGTTTGAGGATTTGAGCTATAAGGAGAGGCTGAACAGTCTGGTGCTGTTTTCCCTGGAGTGTCTGAGGCTGAGGGGTGACCTTATAGAAGATTACAAAATTATGAGAGGCGTGGATAGGGTAAATAGACAAAGTATTTTCCCTGGGATGGGGAGAGTCCAGAACTAGAGGGAATAGGTTCAGGGTGAGAGGGGAAAGATATAAAAGAGACCTAAGGGGCAACATTTACACACAGAGGGTGGTACGTGTGTGGAATGAGCTGCCAGAGGAAGTGGTGGAGATTAGTACAATTGCAATGTTTAAAAGGCATCTGGATGGGTATATGAATAGGAAGGGTTTGGAGGGATATGGGCCGGATGCTGGCAGGTGGGACTAGATTGGGTTGGGATAGTTGGTCGGCATTGAAGGGTTGGACCAGAGGGTCTGTTTTCATGCTGTACATCTCTATGACTCTATAACAGTCCTGTTATTTCTGCACCTTTCCAAAATCTGCCTCCCAATCTGCTCTTCTGTGGCTGTTGTGGGATCGAAAGAAAATTTCCAATAAAGTGACTGTTCCTTTCCTGTTTCTGACTTCCCCATACTGACTCTGTAGACAAACCCTCCTTGACAACCTCCCTTTCTACAGCCGTGATACTATCTCTGATTAGCAGTGCCACTGCCCCACCATTTTACCTCCCTCCCTATTCCTTTTGTAACATCCAAACCCCAGAACACCCAACAACCATTCCTGCCCCACGATATCCAAGTCTCCGTAATAGCTACATCATCATCGCTCCAAGTATTGATCCATGCCCTAATTTCATCTCCCTTACTCCTGATACTTCGTGCAGTAAAACAGACACACTTCAACCCATCACACTGACTGCAACGTTGCCCTATTAACTGTCTATCCTTCCTCACAGACACTCTGCACTTGTGTCTGCCTGCTCACCAGCTACCCCCTCCTCTGCTCCATAGCTCCTGTTCCCATCCCCCTGCCAAACTAGTTTCAATCCTCCCAAAGAGTCGTAGCAAACCTCCCTCCTGTTCAGGTGCAACCCATCCTTCTTGTACATGTTCCATCTTCCCCAGAGGGTATCCCAATGATCCACATATCTGAAGCCCTCCCTTCTACACCAGCCCTGTAGCCAAGTGTCCAGTTGCACTCGCTCTCTATTTCTCGCCTCACTAGCCTTTGCAAGGGTAACAATCCTGAGATTACTACTCTGCTCGTCCTGCCTTTTAGCTTCCAACCTAACTCCCTATATTCACTTTTCAGGTCCTCAGCCCTTATCTATGTCATTGGTACTAATGTGTACCATGACTTCTGGCTGCTCTCCCTCCCCCTTAAGAATCCTGTAGACTCGATCAGAGACACCCCTGACTCTAGCATCTGGGAGACAACATACCAACTGAGAGTCTCATGCACGACCACAGAATCTCCTGTTTGTTCCTCTATCTATCAAATCTCCTATCACGATCACTCTCCTATTCTCCCCCCTTGCCTTCTGAGCCACTGGAGAGTGCCAAGGACCTGGCTGCTATGGCTTTCCCCTGGTAGGTCCCCCCTCAAACAGTATCCAAAGTGGTATACTTATTATCGAGAGGGACGGTCACAGGGGTTCCCTGCATTGGCTGCCTATTCCCTTTCCCTCTCCAGATGGTCACCCAGCTATCTTTAGCCTGTAACTTAGGTGTGACTACCTCCCTTCAACTCCTCTCCATCACCTCCTCAGCCTCCCGAATGATCTAAAGTTCATCCGACTCCAGCTCCAGTTCCCTAACACAGTCTGTGAGGAGCTGGAGTTGGGTGCACCTCTTGCAGATGAAGTCAGCAGTGGTGACCCTTACATCCCACATCCTGCAGGAGGAGCATGCAACTGCCTTAGCCTCCTTCCTCTCTGCGTTAAATTGCCAAGAGAGATTTTTTAAAAAAACCTTACCTTACCAACCCTCCACACAGTCGGTTTTTTTGGGTTCGAGGAGGAGAACGGGTGGGTGGGAGACACTACATGTGTAATGATTCGGGTTTAGCCGCTGCTTGAACATTAGTTCACTTACCCAGCAGTCCCAGTGTTCTCTCCTGTTGGCCTTCGCTTCACTGATTCACGGAGTAAGTATTTTATATTCAAACTTACCTTCCTGGCTGCTCCCCACCCGGCTCACACTCTCTTCACTCCCACTGCTGAAATGGAGGCTGCTGGTTCACGTGAAGACTTCAGCACCTCGTTCTCCCAGTGTCTGTGTGGGTTTCCTTAGACCAAAGTTGTGCAGGCTAGCTGGATTGGCCATAGGAAACGCAGGGTTATACAGGGATAGGGTTTTGGGGTGGGGGTTGAGGTCTTGTTGGGCTGCTCTTTGGAGTATCAGTGGAGACTCGATCAGCTGAATGGCCTTTTTTAAAAGCTAGGAATTCTCTAATTTGACATTCAAACAAAAATTCTCTCCTTGCAACAATTAAAAACTGGATGATCCTTGGTGTATCAATTAGATATTGTGGAGTTTGCCTTCCAATTGTATTGTCTCTTCTGGATACACTGGGGCTGTTATTTGTGTACCTTTTCCTTTAAGAGAGTTTGCAAAGGACTCTATGTGCTGTGTATACACAATGTTCCTGGCTTTTAGTCCAGCTTTGTGTTTGTCAGATGTACACTCAACAGCAAATCAGCTGGTATGCTATAATGTCCACTTCATCCCTTACAATGCTGTAAATGAATAAACTTACCCACTGAGTTAAGCAAGCCCTAGTGAGCAACAGATCAGTTGATTATTTTATTAACATGCCAGGGGTGACCAGCTGTGGTGCGGGGAGGGGGTGGAAGTGGCAGCAAAGTGGTTGAATGGAGGAAGTCCAGTCACAAAACACAGTCAGGACCCATCGAGATAAGAGTTGGCAACATCTGCATTGCCCAGAGTCTCTCCAGTCACAGTCACCAAATTGGTAAACTGACGACAGAACTTTGTGCAACTGACAACAATACCAAGTCAATGTTTTGTTGTAATTGAAGTCTGAAAATGTGTTGCTGGAAAAGCGCAGCAGGTCAGGCAGCATCCAGGGAACAGGAGAATCGACGTTTCGGGCATAAGCCCTTCTTCAGGAATGAGGAAAGTGTGCCAAGCAGGCTAAGATAAAAGGTAAGGAGGAGGGACTTGAGGGAGAGGCGTTGGAAATGCGATAGGTTGAAGTCTACTTTGTTTGGCTGAAGGCCTCGGATCACAGAGGAGAATTTAAATTCATCAGAGGCTTCCAAAGACAGTATAAGATAATAGCCTGAGGCTAGGGAATGTGTTTTGTGTATGAAGCATTGACAATATAGTACAGCACAATGTCATTAGTATTCAGGAAGAGCTGTGTGTCGCTGCTAGTGAAAGAAAGGTAACAGGAAGGTTCGCCTGCAGACATACACTGGGTAAAATCCATTATCATCTGCCCTGCAGCCTTACGAAGGCTGCACTAAAAAGGATTGAGTAGTGAAGTGAATTCCCCACTGACGTGATTGACTTTGATAATATTTCTTGATTCACTCATTTAGCAATATAACAAAATAAGGAAAATATCACAACCATCTCTTTTACTGACTGAAGGGGAAGGCAATATGAGAATTGAAGTGGGAAGGTGCAGTGTAGAGGTGGGGAACACAGAGCTCCATTGCGGGGAATGGTGAACAGAATTGCGTTCAAAACAAATCATTAAAAATGCACCTTTGGGCTCCTTTGAAATAATTGCCCTTCACAGTTTGCGATTTAAGAGACACCTTAATCGGTACATTATTCTGGGTTGATACACGACGTTGCAGATAATGCATTCACTGCTTTTGATCATCTGTGGCTATGCAGTTAGGCTACAATCCAGAAAATTCCAGAACATTCCAAGGTAGAGAGTTGATCTTAGATCAGTGAAAAGGGCATACCTGTTTTTAATCCCTCGCCCACCGGGAAGAGGGTACGTGGGGCGTTAAAAAGTACAGTTACCTGAAAGTGGTCACTGAAGCTATGCCGATATTAAATTCCTCGCTGTTTTGAAAAGGCCATTAGGTGGGTCATGCCCTCCCACCAGACAGGCAGAGCTCGGAATTGTAATTTAATAAAGTCAGGAGCTGATTGATGCCAGCTGGGCAACACACAATGCCAGGTTCACTGTTTATCACAAAGGATGGCAACTAGTGACTCCCTCATCAATGTCATTAGGTTCAGGGTCCAGCTTCAGCACATTTCACTTTCTTTTTAAGATTCGGCTCCTTGTGGGTTGGGGGGTGGTGTGGGGCTATAAAATAATAATAAGGGATAAATAAACCAGGAAACGGGTTTCAGCACAGATCAAACTGTTTTAATATTGAGAAGTGGCGCACTTTGGAGACAGGAATAAGGCAGCTGTTCAGAAAGTGTGTGCCCAAACGGGTTAGAGGAACACGGTGATCGCAATCATCACACGTAGCGAAGCAGGTTAATAAGGTCACAAACAAAACACTAGATTTCTCTTTTTTGAGGGATACAAGTGAAAACCAAAGAAACTTAGCTGAATTTGTATAGAGCCTCAGATTAAAATCAAGTTTTTATAGATGCACAGGTCCACAGACTTCTATCGCTCTCTCTCATTAGAATGAGAGGACATGTGGAAAGTTTAACCTGAGGGTCTCCGTGCCTCAGGCAAGGCCTTGACAGTCACCTCCAGGAATTGAACCTACGCCATTGGCATCCCTCGGCACCAGCTGTCCAGCCAACTGAGTCTGCATACCATTCTGGGAAGAGAAACTGGATTAGTTCCAATACTGAACACAAAAACAGTGATGTGGCTGATTAACTGCACTGATGGTATTACTGGATAAGAGTTGAAACCTGGTTTGGTGGATCATACAGTTAACTTTTTTAAAAATTGAGGTAGTTAATGTGGTAGTCAGTCACTGAAATATATTCCCACGAGGCCGCAGATGTTCTTTAATAACACAGCATAAGTTTATTACACAGCAGTAAGAAAACAAGCAAACTAAGTCATAAGTACTACAGTTAGAAAAACAAACTTGAAAACAGGTTTCACAATACCATCCAACTCAGAGGCTCAAGTCTAGAAAAAAATTATACTCCTATTCAACTCAAAGGTAACACTTCAGCAAATAGGTCGCTTGCTATTCATTTTGCTGAAGTCAAATGCTTTCTTGGAACAGGTGTTTTGGACTCCCTGTTCAAAAATGGCTTTCTGACTCTTTAAATAAAAACTAGTCACACAACTGAAACCAAATAACAATTTTATTTTACTGTACTTTTGAATCAGAGACACTAAACAATAAAAACACATGATAAAGCTTTATTATACCAGAGTTAGGGTTACCAGATTTTTTGTCACTATGGTAGGATGCATTGCAGATGAATAAAGGAAAAGAGAGGCAATGTTTCCACTGGCAGCTAGGAGGTGCTATGGGGACAGCCTGAGAAAGGAACTGGACTAGTTGATAAAGGAGGTCCCCTCCATCAGTGTCGAGGACAAAAAGGTTTTGTCACCATTCATAGGTGGTTAATGTCAATGAATGTATTGACATTCCAAAACACTAGCAACTCTCACTGTGCTCAATGCACTCCAGTCCCTTTATTTATCCAGCAATTATCAGGAGCAATGGGACCTAATGTCCAGAAGTCCCAGATCACCTTCCACTATGTCTCAACACTGCCAGCCTCCCATGTGTGTCTCACTGTTTGCTTCCAGCTATTCAGCTCTGGTAGGTGCTTCACCCAAACTCACTGCAGTCACTGACATTCCTAACAGTGGGAGTCAGCAGAGACCTAGTGAAGAGTAGACCCACATTCATGGCCTGGCCCCCATGCTGTACATCTTACACACCAGCCGAGATGGAGGCTGCTGTATCGTGTATCGCCAAGAGTTTCCAGAATGATGGTCCATTTCTTCTCCAACCCCAGTTCACTGCGGATGCGGTGATCATGGGAGCTCCTTATTCCCTCATCCAACCCCAGTCCCAATTGAATTTTCATTTTGGCATGCCCAAGGCCGAGCTCGATATTGCAGCCTCATTGTGAAGGGAGGGTACTGTGGCTCAGCCTCTGGGAAAGAAACACCAGCACGTGATCTGGCACCTGTACAGCCTCCCCCCACCTTCATCTCCCCATCCACCCCCCTCACTTGCCCCAGTTCAGATACCGGCACAATGCATTACCTTATTGGGTGATATCAAGTCAGGATCAGCCTGTGGACAGTCTACAGGCACAAGTGCGCTCCAAGCAGGCAGGGGGCAGTGGAAGGATGGTGTGGGTGTGCCAGCTCACCACAAGGGCAGCTAAGAGACGGGTTTCTGAAAAAACTTGGGTAGAAACACCAAAGTGGCATAGAGCAGAATGACGATGGTCTGCACAGTGATATACCTGGTCCACTGGCAGATCTGCCCACAGAGGTTTCTCACCAGTATCCAAGGGCATCGTGGAGCCTGGCACCGGCTCAGCACAGAGCTTCACACAGAGCATACAGCCTGTACTTTCCAACAGGGAGCGGGTGGCCAATTGCATTGGATGGCCGATGGCTCAGCCTCTCTCAACCAGCGTGTAGGGCTCAGGCTATAGGACTTGTGAAGGCCAGCAGCTCTACAAGCTCACACTGCACACTGGGATCTCAGCCTCACGCTGGCGATGTCAAGGCTCACGCCGCACACTGGGATCTCAGGGCTCACGCTGCACACTGGCAATTTCAAGGCTCACGCCGCGCACTGGGATCTCAGGGCTCACGCCGCGCACTGAGATCTCAGGGCTCACGCCGCGCACTGAGATCTCAGGGCTCACGCCGCGCACTGAGATCTCAGGGCTCACGCCGCGCACTGAGATCTCAGGGCTCACGCCGCGCACTGAGATCTCAGGGCTCACGCTGCGCACTGAGATTTCAAGGCTCACGCTGCGCACTGGGATTTCATGGCTCACGCTGCGCACTGGGATTTCAAGCCTCACGCTGCGCACTGAGATTTCAGGGTTCACACGGCTCACTGGGATTTCAAGTCTCACACTGCACACTGGGATCTCAGGCTCACGCCGCACACTGGCAATTTCAAGGCTCACACTGCACACTGAGATTTCAGGGTTCACGCTGCTCACTGGGATTTCAAGTCTCACACTGCACACTGGGATCTCAGGCTCACGCCGCACACTGGCAATTTCATGGCTCACACTGCACACTGGGATCTCAGGCTCACACTGCGCACTGGCAATTTCAAGGCTCACACTGCACACTGAGATTTCATGGGCTCACGCTGCGCACTGAGATTTCTGGCTCACATTGCGCACTGAGATTTCAAGCCTCACGCTGCGCACTGAGATTTCAAGCCTCACACTGCGCACTGAGATTTCAGGGTTCACGCTGCACACTGAGATTTCAAGCCTCACGCTGCACACTGAGATTTCAGGGTTCACGCTGCTCACTGGGATTTCAAGTCTCACACTGCACACTGGGATCTCAGGCTCACACTGTGCACTGGCAATTTCAAGGCTCACGCTGCACACTGGGATTTAAAGGCTCACGCTGCACACTGGGATTTCAAGCCTCACGCTGCGCACTGAGATTTCATGGGCTCACGCTGCGCACTGAGATTTCTGGCTCACATTGCGCACTGAGATTTCAAGCCTCACGCTGCGCACTGAGATTTCAAGCCTCACGCTGCGCACTGAGATTTCTGGCTCACATTGCGCACTGAGATTTCAAGCCTCACATTGCGCACTGAGATTTCAAGCCTCACGCTGCGCACTGAGATTTCTGGCTCACATTGCGCACTGAGATTTCAAGCCTCACACTGCGCACTCAGATTTCAAGCCTCACACTGCGCACTGAGATTTCAAGCCTCACGCTGCACACTGAGATTTCAGGGTTCACGTTGCTCACTGGGATTTCAAGTCTCACACTGCACACTGGGATCTCAGGCTCACACTGTGCACTGGCAATTTCAAGGCTCACGCTGCACACTGGGATTTAAAGGCTCACGCTGCACACTGGGATCTCAGGCTCACACTGTGCACTGGCAATTTCAAGGCTCACACTGCGCACTAGCAATTTCAAGGCTCACCCTGCACACTGGGATCTCAGGGCTCACACTGCACACTGGAATCTCAGGCTCACGCTGCACACTGGGATCTCAGGGCTCACGCTGCACACTGGGATCTCAGGCTCACACTGCACACTGGCAATTTCAAGGCTCACGCTGCACACTGGGATTTCAAGGCTCACGCTGCACACTGGGATCTCAGGCTCACGCTGTACACTGGGATCTCAGGCTCACACTGTGCATTGGCAATTTCAAGGCACACACTGCGCACTAGCAGTTTCAAGGCTCACACTGCGCACTAGCAGTTTCAAGGCTCACCCTGCACACTGGGATCTCAGGGCTCACGCTGTACACTGGGATCTCAGGCTCACACTGCGCACTAGCAGTTTCAAGGCTCACCCTGCACACTGGGATCTCAGGGCTCACGCTGCACACTGGGATCTCAGGCTCACGCTGCACACTGGGATCTCAGGCTCACGCTGCACACTGGGATCTCAGGCTCACGCTGCACACTGGGGATTTCAGGCTCACGCTGCACACTGGGATCTCAGGCTCACGCTGCACACTGGGATCTCAGGCTCACGCTGCACACTGGGATCTCAGGCTCACACTGTGCACTGGCAATTTCAAGGCTCACACTGCGCACTAGCAGTTTCAAGGCTCACCCTGCACACTGGGATCTCAGGGCTCACGCTGCACGCTGGGATCTCAGGCTCACGCTGCACACTGGGATCTCAGGCTCACGCTGCACACTGGGGATTTCAGGCTCACGCTGCACACTGGGATCTCAGGCTCACGCTGCACACTGGGATGTCAGGGCTCACGCTGCACACTGGGATCTCAGGGCTCACGCTGCACACTGGGATCTCAGGGCTCACGCTGCACACTGGGATCTCAGGGCTCACACTGCACACTGGGATCTCAGGGCTCACACTGCACACTGGCAATTTCAAGGCTCACACTGCGCACTGGCAATTTCAAGGCTCACACTGCGCACTGGCAAATTCAAGGATCACATGCGCACTGGCAAATTCAAGGATCACACTGCGCACTGGCAAATTCAAGGATCACCCTGCGTGCTGGGATCTTAGGCTCACACTGCGCGCTGGCGATGTCAAGGCTCGCCCTGCGTGCTGGGATTTCAAGGCTCACGCTGCACACTGGGATTTCAAGGCTCACACTGCGCACTGGGATCTCAGACTCACACTGCGCCCTGGCGATGTCAAGGCTCACCCTGCGTGCTGGGATGTCAAGGCTCATGCTGCACACTGGGATCTCAGGCTCACACTGGGATCTCAGGCTCACACTGGGATCTCACACTGCACATTGGGATTTCAGGCTCACGCTGCACACTGGGATTTCAAGTCTCACGCTGCTCACTGGGATTTCAGGGCACACTCTGCGCACTGGGATTTCAGGGCACACTCTGCGCACTGGGATCTCAGGCTCATACTGCACACTCGGATTTCAGGCTCACACTGTGCACTGGCGATTTGAAGGCTCACATTGTGCAGTGGGATCTCAGACTCTCTCACTGCGCGCTGACGATGTCAAGGCTCACCCTGCCCGCTGGGATTTCAAGGCTCACGCTGCTCACTGGGATTTCAAGGCTCACGCTGCTCACTGGGGATTTCAAGGCTCACGCTGCGCACTGGGGATTTCAAGGCTCACGCTGCTCACTGGGGATTTCAAGGCTCACGCTGCACACTGGGATATCAGGCTTAAACTGCACAACAGCAATTTCACGGCTCACACTGAGCACTGGCAAATTCAAGGATCACACTGCGCACTGGGATCTCAGACTCACGCTGGCGATGTCAAGGCTCACCCTGCGTGCTGGGATTTCAAGGCTCACGCTGCACACTGGGATTTCAGGGCACACTCTGCGCACTGGGATCTCAGGCTCACACTGCACACTGGAATCTCAGGCTCCCACTGTGCACTGGCAATTTCAAGGCTCACACTGCGCACTGGGATTTCCGACTCATGCTGCACACTGGCAATTTCGAGGCTCACACTGCACACTGACTGTTTCAGGCTCACACTGCACACTGGGATTTCAGGGCTCACACTGCACACTGGGATTTCCGACTCATGCTGCACACTGGCAATTTCAAGGCTCACACTGCACACTGGCTGTTTCAGGCTCACACTGCGCTCTGGGATTTCCGACTCATGCTGCATACTGGCAATTTCAAGGCTCACACTGCGCACTGACAATTTCAGGGCTCACCCTGCGTGCTGGGATCACAGGCTCATGCTGCACACTTGGATTTCAAGGCTCACGCTGCACACTGGCAAATTCAAGGCTCACGCTGGACACTGGGATTTCAAGGCTCACACTGCACACTGGAATTTCAGGCTCACACTGCACACTGGGATTTCTAGGCTCACGCTACACACTGGGATTTCCGACTCATGCTGCACACTGGGATTTCAGGGCTCACTCTGCACACTGGGATCTCAGGCTCTTACTCCACACTGACAATTTCAAGGCTCACCCTGCGTGCTGGGATCACAGGCTCACACTGCACATTGGGATTTCAAGGCTGACGCTGTGCGCTGGCGATTTCAAGGCTCACGCTGTGCACTGGGATCTCAGGCTCACACTGCACGCTGGCATTTCAGGCTCACACTGCGTGCTGACAATGTCAAGGCTCACACTGCGTGGTGGGATTTCAGGCTCACACTGCACACTGGAATTTCAAGGTCCACACTGCGCACTGGGATTTCAGGCTCACACTGCATACTAGCAATGTCAAGGCTCACACTGTACACTGGGGATTTCACGGCTCACGCTGCGCACTGGGGATTTCAAGGCTCACGCTGCACACTGGCATTTCAAGGCTCACGCTGCACACTGGCATTTCAAGGCTCACGCTGCACACTGGGATCTCAGGCTCACGCTGCACACTGGGATCTCAGGCTCACGCTGCACACTGGGATTTCAAGGCTCACGCTGCACACTGGGATCTCAGCCTCACACTGCGCACTGGAAACTTCAAGGCGCATGCTGTGCACTGGCAAACTCAAGGCTCACACTGCGCACTGGCAATTTCAAGGCTCACCCTGCGTGCTGGGATCTCAGGCTCACACTGCACACTGGCGATTTCACGGCTCACATTGCGCACTGGCGAATTCAAGGATCACACTGCGTGCACTGGGGATTTCAAGGCTCACGCTGCACACTGGGATTTCAGGTTTACAGTGCCCACTGGGATTTCAGGTTTACACTGCCCACTGGGATTTCAGGCTCACGCTGCACGCTGGGATTTCAGGGCTCACGCTGCACGCTGGGATTTCAGGGCTCACGCTGCACACTGGGATTTCAGGGCTCACGCTGCACACTGGGATTTCAGGGCTCACGCTGCACACTGGGATTTCAGGGCTCACGCTGCACACTGGGATTTCAGGGCTCACGCTGCACACTGGGATCTCAGGCTCACACTGCACCCTGGCAATTTCAAGGCTCACACTGCGCACTGGGATCTCAGACTCACTCCGCGCTGGCGATGTCAACGCTCACGCTGCACACTGGGATTTCAGGGCGCACTCTGCACACTGGGATTTCAGGGCGCACTGTGGACACTGGGATTTCAGGGCGCACTGTGGACACTGGGATTTCAGGGCGCACTGTGGACACTGGGATTTCAGGGCGCACTGTGGACACTGGGATTTCAGGGCGCACTGTGGACACTGGGATTTCAGGGCGCACTGTGGACACTGGGATTTCAGGGCGCACACTGCACACTGCGATTTCAGGGCTCACACTGCACACTGGGATTTCAGGGCTCACACTGCACACGGGGATTTCAGGGCTCACGCTGCACACGGGGATTTCAGGGCTCACGCTGCACACGGGGATTTCAGGGCTCACGCTGCACATAGGGATGTCAAGGCTCACGCTGCACACTGGCGATGTCAAGGCTCACGCTGCACACTGGCGATGTCAAGGCTCACGCTGCACACTGGCGATGTCAAGGCTCATGCTGCGCATTGTGGATTTCAAGGCTCACGCCGCGCACTGAGATCTCAGGCTCACACTGCACACTGGGATTTAAAGGCTCACGCTGCACACTGGGATCTCAGGCTCACACTGCACACTGGGATTTCAAGGCTCACACTGCACACTGGGAATTTCAAGGCTCACACTGCACACTGGGAATTTCAAGGCTCACACTGCACACTGGGATTTCAAACCTCACGCTGCACACTGGGATCTCAGGCTCACGCTGCTCATTGGGATATCAAGGCTCACGCTGCACACTGGGATATCAAGGCTCACGCTGCGCACTGGGATTTCAGGCTCACACTGGCAATGTCAAGGCTCACACTGCACACTGGGATCTCAGGCTCACACTGGGATCTCAGGCTCACACTGGGATCTCAGGCTCACACTGGGATCTCAGGCTCACAATACACACTGGGATCTCAGGCACACACTGCACACTGGGATCTCAGGCTCACGCTGCACACTGGGATCTCAGGCTCACGCTGCACACTGGGGATTTCAAGGCTCACACTGCACACTGGGATTTCAAACCTCACGCTGCACACTGGGATCTCAGGCTCACGCTGCTCATTGGGATATCAAGGCTCACGCTGCACACTGGGATATCAAGGCTCATGCTGCGCACTGGGATTTCAGGCTCACACTGGCAATGTCAAGGCTCACACTGCACACTGGGATCTCAGGCTCACACTGGGATCTCAGGCTCACACTGGGATCTCAGGCTCACAATACACACTGGGATCTCAGGCACACACTGCACACTGGGATCTCAGGCTCACGCTGCACACTGGGGATTTCAAGGCTCACACTGCACACTGGAATTACAAGGCTCACACTGCGCACTGGGATCTCAGGCTCACGCTGCGCACTGGGATTTCCGACTCACGCTGCGCACTGGGATTTCAAGGCACACACTGCGCACTGGGATTTCAGGGCTCACACTGCGCACTGGGATTTCAGGGCTCACACTGCGCACTGGGATTTCAGGGCTCACACTGCGCACTGGGATTTCAGGGCTCACACTGCGCACTGGGATTTCAGGGCTCACACTGCGCACTGGGATTTCAGGGCTCACACTGCGCACTGGGATTTCAGGGCTCACACTGCGCACTGGGATTTCAGGGCTCACACTGCGCACTGGGATTTCAGGGCTCACACTGCGCACTGGGATTTCAGGGCTCACACTGCGCACTGGGATTTCAGGGCTCACACTGCACACTGACGATTTCAAGGCTCACGCTGCGCACTGGGATTGCAAGGCTCACACTGCGCGCTGGCGATGTCAAGGCTCACGCTGCACACTGGGATTTCACGGTTCACGCTGCGCATTGGGATTTCAGGCCTCACACTAAACACTGGGATTTCAGGGCTCACACTGCGCACTGGGATTTCAGGGCTCACGCTGCACATAGGGATTTCAGGGCTCACGCTGCACACTGGGATTTCAGGGCTCACGCTGCACGCTGGGATTTCAGGCCTCACACTAAACACTGGGATTTCAGGGCTCACGCTGCACACTGGGATTTCAGGGCTCACGCTGCACATAGGGATTTCAGGGCTCACGCTGCACACTGGGATTTCAGGGCTCACGCTGCACACTGGGATTTCAGGGCTCACGCTGCACACTGGGATTTCAGGGCTCACGCTGCACACTGGGATTTCAGGGCTCACGCTGCACACTGGGATTTCAGGGCTCACGCTGCACGCTGGGATTTCAGGGCTCACGCTGCACACTGGGATTTCAGGGCTGACGCTGCACACTGGGATTTCAGGGCTGACGCTGCACACTGGGATTTCAGGGCTGACGCTGCACACTGGGATTTCAGGGCTCACGCTGCACACTGGGATTTCAGGGCTCACGCTGCACACTGGGATTTCAGGGCTCACGCTGCACACTGGGATTTCAGGGCTCACGCTGCACACTGGGATTTCAGGGCTCACGCTGCTCACTGGGATTTCAGGGCTCACGCTGCACACTGGGATTTCAGGGCTCACGCTGCGCACTGGGATTTCAAGGCTCACACTACACACTGGGATTTCAAGCCTCACACTGCACACTGGGATTTCAAGGCTCATGCTGCGCACTGGCGACTTCAAGGCTCACGCTGCGCACTGGCGTCTTCAAGGCATACAAGGCTAAGGGCCAAGTGGTGATCAATGTGACTAGAACTGGCATAGTCAAGGCCTTTTGAGACCAACAGACAGTGCAGATGCTGGAGTGCATCATCACCAAATGAAAATATCATTTTCTCAGCTAAAGTCCTGCTCTGTTATTGGTGTTTGATTTCAGTGTGGTTCCCCAGCAGGGCCTTTTATTTTGCCCTAATATCATTTTGCATTGCCTGACAAAGCCAGGGGAGCATTTATTTTAACCTGCTATTGTCCCTTTCCCAGAAGTGTTTTATAGGATCGGTGGGAGGACAACTTTATTTTCTTTTCGAATGAGAAGGAATTTTCCTCTGTAGTTTAACTCCTTGCTGTCCCTGTCTCAAGAGTGTTTCACGAAGACGGTGCCGAGGGAATGTTCTTTTTATTTTTAAGGAAAAAAAAAGCCAAAATAACTTTACTTTAACTTCAAAAAGAGTCAAGGGACATTTGAGCTCCAAGGAGTCAAGGAAACTTTACTTCTCTGTTTAAAAAAGAAGTCAAATCATTTGATGCTTATGTTTGACAGATTCTGGCTCAATGGGCCAAATGGCCTCTTTCTGTGCTGTCGACCCCCATGACTCTTTGCCTGCAGATGTCAATGTACAGAGAGGTATGCAAACTCTCCCAGCCATCACTCAATCCAGACTCAGACACCATCACTCTGTGGTAAATATAACCATCTACTATCCTCTATTTCAGATCATCTGCCCTCATTCCCAAATCAATAACATAGCTTTATCTCGAGTGAGCTGATGTTATTTTAAACACAGTCCAATTAACATGTCGAGTGGTACTTCAGAGTTTGAAAGGATTCAGGGATGTTTATTTGCAAGCACGCTGCCAAATCCCTTCAGCAACTAGACACAACGATTTGAGCAAATATTAACCAAAGATATTACTTTGTAATTATTCATTCAGGTTGTATTGCAAAGATACCTGAACAAAAGCAGACACTCTCTATAAAATGAGATGATGGGGACTGACCAAAAGTGCTTTGAAGTCAAGAAATTACAAACCATCCATTTCCATAACAACATTGATTACTTCCAGTGAACTATTAACTCAACAAATATGAAAGCAATTGAAAGCTTCACTCAAACACACACCAGTGGCTGATATTCATGAAAACCCCGACAGACTGACAAACGACTTTACAACAACACTGATGATCAAATTTCCATATTTCCATCTCCTTCCAAAAACTTATTTTCAAAAGTATCTTCAGCTCCAGAGTTTCACTATGTTGAATAAATAAAAATTACTTTTAGCAATGGCACAATACAGGGCATTTGCTGACTCCACCTACCGGTGTTCCCATGCACTCAATCCTTCTCATGTTCCCTACCCTGTCATCTTCTCATTTTCCACTCCACCTTATACAGTGGTCTTGCTTCCAATATTATACCCCCATCTCCTCCTTGCTACCCTGCCCTACTGTCAACCTCTACCGCCGAAAAGGACAAGGGCAGCAGCTGCTTGGGACTATCACCTCCTGCACATTCCCTCCAAACCATACACCACTCTCCTGGAGCTGCGTGGCTCCTCATTCACTGTCATCCAGTCAAACTGTCTTCCATCTCTGGGAAGAGGGAGACGTTAGTGATGAGCGATGGATGGTCGTAACATTGATTTCAATCTCGGCATTATGAATTTATCTGCAGCACACAGACTGCAGCAGTTCAAAATAGTTCATCACCACGTTCTCAAGGGCAGTTAGAATTTGTAACAACTGCTGACCGAGCCAAGTAGACCATTCGGCCCATTTTCAGCAATTAATTAATTTCAATGATCAACCCTAAGCCGCTCAGTTTCCTAACACAGTGGAAGGGTGTGCTGCATACAAGATCATGCTCCGCAATTTGCATCATTTTCAACTCCTCTTGGTCTTTCAAGTAGATCACTGTTAACTTTAACTTTATTACCATGTATGCAAACCATGAAATTAACTGTTGGAAGTTTACTCTAAAGATAGGAAAAAAGAAAGACACTTCACGTGTTATGGATATCCCAGGAGCTGGGTTCCCAACCCACCAAGAAGCTCAAGGGGAAGTAGACACAAGGGAATATCACCGCCTACAAACTCCCCTCCAAACCACACACCATTCTGACTTGGAAATATATCGCTATTCCTTTATATGTCAATGGGTCAAAGTCCAGGAACACCCTCCCTAACAACACTGCAGATGTCCCTACACCCCATAGACTGCAGTAGTGCAAGAAGGCAGCTTCATACGGGACATTAGGGATTGACAATACATGCTGGTCCAGGCAGACAGGCCCACATCCCACATTCATAAAAAAAAAGGAGCGTAAACACCGGGAAAAACAAAACTGCCCAGGGAATAAACTGAGGGATGAGAATGTGTTAAAATGTAAAGGATATATTTAGCAAAGCATTATTAATTGCTAGTTACTAAATACCTTTAAATAGATGAAGCAAGATATTTTGGCTTCAGCTACTGGGCAAAAATGCAGAGTGAATAAGAGATTAAATCACTGACATTGAACATCAGCACAATATGCAAATGTACTTGATCAAAGCATACCTCGAATTGTAATGCACAAGAGCATTCTGATCTCCTGGTAATGAACAGCATTTTCAAACCTCAAAAAGGTGACATTGGCGAGAAGCCAGAGAACAATTCTCAAACTTTCTGTCAATGTTCGACTCTCTCCTTTTCCACTTGTTTACTCGGGGGGTGGTTCCACAAAAACAACTATTTGTTTTTGCACAGCACCCGAATTTAGGTTTTAAAAAATGCCAGGTATTCAATGAGTTATCAGATACAATTTGCCACAAAAAGGTATATAAGATGATCTTCAGACAATGGTCTGAAAGGCTAGTCAAAGCAGTCAGTCCTAAGGAGCATCTTAACGGAGGCGCATTGTGCAGGGAACTACAAATACAAAGAACCACCTTAACCAAAAGAATGCTCTGCTAGAAATTGGACAGTGGGTGGGAAAATGCTCAAATCAAGCTTCCTTTGAAGTGGTACCAGAGCTCACTGTTATTCATTCCAAACTTCTAATTAAATGGAACACAAAACCCTTGGCACTACAGCAATTAAATCTGGAAATGTGTTTTTCTCGACTCAACATGGGAATGGGAGTAGGCCATTCAGTCCCTCGAGACTGTTCAGCCATTCAGCGAGTTCCTGCTTGATCTGGAACCTAACTCCCTCTACCTTTGGTCCATGTCCCTTAACACCTCTGCTTAACAAAAATAAAAATAATCTATCCCGGATTTAAAAGATGTAGTAAAAGAGACAGGTCAAATGCACCCAGAGTTTACCAACACATTCCCTGAATGCAAAAAGATCCGACATATTTTTGTCCAGATATGTGTATCTGTTACACAAGTGTCTACTGCTGAGCTACATTAAATATATTAAAAGGTCCTATCAAATACAGTAAGTGTAGCATTGGAAAAGCACAGCAGGTCAGGGATCATCTGAGGAGCAGGAGAGCCGACGTTTTTGGATCTGCATTGTCAATCCTTAATGTTCCTTGTGAAGCTGCCTTCTTGCACCACTGCAGTCATTGGGGTGTAGGGACATCTACAGTGTTGTTAGGAAGGGAGTTCCAGGACTCTGACCCAGTGACATTTAAAAGGAATAACAATATATTTCCAAGTCAGAATGGTGTGTGGTTTGGAGGGGAAACATGTTGGTGGTGGTATTCCCTTGTCTCTATTTCCTTTTCGGGCTTATGCCCAAAACGTCGATTCTCCTTCTTGGATGCTGCCTGACCTGCTGTGCTTTTCCAGCGCCACACTTTTTGAGTCTGATCTCCTGCATCTGCAGTCCTCACTTTTTCCAGGTCATATCAAATTGCCTGCCTAACATGGTAAATGAGCATCAAAAAGCTCAAGACTCGACAAGAGGACTATTTTCTCCCTGAAGACCAGCACTTTCCATTTAGTAGGTAACCTCAGTCAAAAAAAAATATCATTTTGTATTGTCGTTCTGTTTGCTGTATAAGAAACCAGCGATCTCTGTTGACTTGGGTCAAGGTTGTATGGTGTTATGTTGTGGTAGTTCCTTGGTTCCTCAGGCTGTGGCTTTTTCCAATGACACACATTTTCACAAACCTGAATAGTCACATCAGCCAGGGACTGTTCTTACTATCAAAGGATACCTTCACTGATCCAGATCAATACTGCCGTTAGAACTCTGCCAAGTGTTTCAGAGGCCAAAGGTCTCCTGAAAAGAAAAGGTTTCAGCCTTAAACACTTTGTTCACAAAAAAACATATCCAACTACAGCAGGTGATTGAGGCTGTATGATCAATGTTAAAGATGTAGATCCAAGGAATACCGTTACTCAGTCATCTTCACTGAGAATAATATCATTGTATTTATTGGATCCCCTTTGCAGGAAGTTTTCAGAGACTGATCCTCATTAGCAGTTGAGAGTTGGTTCTTCCAAGTATACACTGGCTAACAATTTAAAGGTAAAGTCACTGGAGTCCCATGTGGGGTGGTTCTCTCATTAGAGAGAGGTGGCTGGTGGTGGTTTAACCTGAGGATTAACATGCCTGAGGCAAGGGGAGAGATTGGAAAAGAGAGAGTCCTTCGTGGTAGTTTCAGGCAATGCAGGAATTGAACCCACACTGTTGGCATCAGTCTGCATTACAAACCAGCCATCCAAACTAACCAACGCCCTCATGAGTTAATAGGTCTTGTGGTATGGTGGTAGCGACTCTATTCAATGTGGGGTGATCTCATTGAGTCACATAAGATTCTGAAGAGGCTTGACAGGGTAAATGCTAAGAGGATGTGTACCCCTCCTGGGAGAGTTTATGACCGGAGGGCACAGTCACAGGATAAGGGGGTGCTTTTGTAAGACAGGTGAGAAGAAATGCCTCACCTTGGAAGGTTGAGTGTGTTTGGAACTCCTTGCCACAGAGAGCTGTGGGGGCAGAGTCCGGAGATAGATAGACTCTTAATCAGTCAGGGAATCCAGGGTTACAGGGAAATGCAGGAAAGTGGATGGGAGGAATGTCACATCAGCCATGATCTTGTTGAATGACAAACAGAGGCTTGAGGGGCCAACTTGCCCCTTGTCTCTATTTCCCCTTCGGGCTTATGCCCGAAACATCAATTCTCCTGCTCCTCGGATGCTGCCTGACCTGCTGTGCTTTTTCAGTGCCACACTTTGAGTCTGTCCGGTCCTGTCCCTATTTCTTACGAAATATTTATAAACGACTATATGCTGCCGGTCTTATGAAGGAATGAGGGGAGATGACCAGCATTGTGGAGGCTGGAGTAAGGAATCTGGTTAAAGAAGTGGAGATGTGACCAGAAACTCATCTCTGGAGGGTACACAGGATGGCAAGTTTGCGAAGAGTGTGCTTCACAGCCTGAAGCAGCTGCCAGAACCTCATTGTCAAAGTGAATTCCCAGAGATCTCTGTGAAGTCAAATAGTGCAGAGAGAAACTTTGGACCATATCCACAGTGGGCAATAAACAGGTGAACAGTTCTGCAGTAGGAGACTGCATGGAAAAAAAAGGACAAGAATAAAGTTAATACTTAAAGTGACTCAGAACATTTCCTGACCACCAGATGTGTAAAAGCACTTTACAGTTAATGAAGTCCTTTATGAGCTGCAGTTACTGTTGTAAATACAGGTAGGCAACATTTGTTCAGCAAACTCTCACAAAATGACAGTGACGGTGGCTGGCTAATCTGGGTTTTATGATGCTGTTTGACAGAGAAATAATGTCCTGAAGCCAACACCACAGGATCATTTACAATCCACCTGAACAGATGGGAACCGCAGCTTTATTCGTCATCTGAAGAGCTGCATCCCTGGTAATCCAGCACTCCACTGGAGGGTCAACGTTGCTTTTTCTCTGGATGTAGGTTTGATTGCTGAGCTGGAAGGTTCATTGCAAAACTCTTTCAAAAGAGCTTGCATGTCCATGATGGATCAAATGGTCTCTATCTGGCCTGTAGTAATCAATTTTCTACTTCTTTGAACCTTTAAAAGGATCTGATGTGTCGCTTTTTATACATAGATGCATTTTTGCTTTCCTCTCAGGACTGACATGTAAAACCCAACGTGCAGTTCACCCGGTTCTACTTGCCATGCTAATTAAAAGTTATGGACCTGCTTTATGACCAGGTCCATAGCAGAGAAATGCCTGAAGACCCAGACAGCGAGTTTCCTTGTAATATCTTTATCGAAAGGAAAACCATTGTCAGAAGTAAAGCCTGAAATGAGAGTGGATATTCAGCCAGTGAGCTTGTTCCTATTACAGAATGACTACAGCAAATGTTGTGCCTTGCTTAGTATCTTCCTCAAGTGTCCTTTACCCACCAAATGTCAGCCACATTCCCCAATTTACTCAGTTCAACCAGTTACCTAACATTGATGAGATGATGCATTATAATACTGACTACTCGTAATCCTTAAACTTAAACTAACATATCAGTTCAACTCCTCCCACTCAGCTGCTGAAATTTGAATTCAACTAATAATTTTGTAATTTTAAAAGAACCTTTGCTCAGTAACAGAGACTGTTAAACTATCATTTGTTGTAAGAACAGAACCCACCCAGATCACTAATGCCCTTTAAAGAAAGGAAATCTACCATCATCATGCAATCTGGAGGACAGAAAACTCCAGACCCACGGGACAGGGTTGCCTGTTATAGAACATAGAACATAGAACATAGAAGAATACAGCGCAGTACAGGCCCTTTGGCCCTCGATGTTGCGCCAATCCAAGCCCACCTAACCTACACTAGCCCACTATCCTCCATATGCCTATCCAATGCCCGCTTAAATGCCCATAAAGAGGGAGAGTCCACCACTGCTGCTGGCAGGGCATTCCATGAACTTACGACTCGCTGAGTGAAGAACCTACCCCTAACATCTGTCCTATACCTACCCCCCCTTAATTTAAAGCTATGCCCCCTTGTAATACCCGACTCCATACGCGGGAAAAGGTTCACACTGTCAACCCTATCTAACCCCCTAATCATCTTGTACACCTCAATCAAGTCACCCCTAAACCTTCTTTTCTCTAATGAAAACAGCCCTAAGTGCCTCAGTCTATCCTCATACGATCTTCCTTCCATACCAGGCAACATCCTGGTAAACCTCCTCTGCACCCGTTCCAGTGCCTCCACATCCTTCCTATAGTATGGCGACCAAAACTGCACACAATATTCCAGATGCGGCCGCACCAGAGTTTTATACAACTGCATCATGACCTCAGGACTCCGGAACTCAATTCCTCTACCAATAAAAGCCAGTACGCCATATGCCTTCCTCACCGCACTATTTACCTGGGTGGCAACTTTCAGAGATCTGTGTACATGGACACCAAGATCCCTCTGCTCATCCACACTACCAAGTATCCGACCATTAGCCCAGTACCCCATCTTTTTGTTATTCTTCCCAAAGTGAATCACCTCACATTTAGCTACATTGAATTCCATTTGCCACCTTTCTGCCCAGCTCTGCAGCTTCTCTATATCCTGCTGTAACCTGCCACATCCTTCCTCACTGTCAACAACTCCTCCGACTTTCGTATCATCCGCAAACTTGCTCACCCAACCTTCTAACCCCTCTTCCAGGTCATTTATAAAAATGACAAACAGCAATGGTCCCAAAACAGATCCTTGCGGAACACCGCTAGTGACGGCACTCCATGAAGAAACTTTGCCATCAACTACTACCCTCTGTCTTCTTCCATCCAGCCAATTCCTAATCCAAACCTCCAACTCACCCTCAATGCCATATCTCCGTATTTTCTGCAGTAGCCTACCATGGGGAACCTTATCAAACGCCTTACTAAAATCCATATATACCACATCTACCGCTTTCCCCTCATCAACCTCCTTCGTCACCTTTTCAAAGAATTCAATAAGGTTTGTGAGGCACGACCTGCCCTTCACAAAACCATGCTGACTATCCTTGATCACATTATTCCTATCCAGATGTGCATAAATCCTATCCCTTACAATTCTCTCTAAGACTTTGCCCACAACAGAAGTGAGACTCACCGGCCTATAGTTACTAGGGTTATCCCTACTCCCCTTTTTGAACAAGGGAACCACATTTGCTATCCTCCAGTCTTCTGGCACTACTCCTGTAGACAAAGAGGACATAAAAATCAAGGCCAATGGCTCTGCAATCTCCTCCCTTGCTTCCCAGAGAATCCTAGGATAAATGCCATCAGGCCCAGGGGACTTATCTATTTTCACCTTTTCCAGGATTTCCAACACCTCTTCTCTACATAC
This sequence comes from Chiloscyllium plagiosum, assembly GCF_037043375.1. Lineage (NCBI taxonomy): Eukaryota > Metazoa > Chordata > Chondrichthyes > Orectolobiformes > Hemiscylliidae > Chiloscyllium > Chiloscyllium plagiosum. Next base: position 13,673,349 of record NW_028270172.1, read on the forward strand.
CTCAAAGCCATCCATTCTACTTATTTGTGACTCAGTATTCACATCGACGACAATGCCCTGTTCCTGAGTAAATACTGAAGAAAAGTATTCATTCAGTGTCTCCCCAATCTCTTCCGCCTCCACACGCAACTTCCCACTACTATCCTTGACTGGACCTATTCCTACCCTAGTCATTCTTTTATTCCTAACATACCTATAGAAAGCCTTAGGGTTTTCCCTAATCCTACCGACTAAGGACCTTTCATGTCCCCTCCTTGCTGCTCTTAGCTCTCTCTTCAGGTCCTTCCTGGCTACCCTATAACTCTCAATCGCCCCAATTGAACCTTCACGTCTCATCTTGAGATAGGCCGCCCTCTTCCATTTAACAAGGGATTCCAATTCCTTATTAAACCACGGCTCCCTCGCACGACCCTTTCCTCCCTGCCTGACAGGTACATAATTATCAAGGAGTTGTTAATTAGAGTGGTGCTGGAAAAGCACAACAGGTCATTCCTGATGAAGGGCTTTTGCCCGAAACATCAAATGTTCCTGCTCCTCGGATGCTGCCCGACCTGCTGTGCTTTTCCAGCACCAGACTAATCTTGACTCTGATCTCCAGCATCTGCAGTCCTCACTTCTGCCTGTTAATAAACTGTGCAAGTCACTCAGTCCAAGGGCAATTAACAATAGGCAACAAATGTCATCCCATGAAGGAATGAGAAAACAGTGAGAAATGCATACCTCTTGCTGAAAGCAATTCTGCAACTTACTTGGAACATCATGTTAGTTTATCTCAAACAAGAAAATCCCACCATTAGTTCTGGTGGGGGTTTGCAGTCAGTGATTATTCTAAAGATGCTGCAACGTGAAGAGCATGTACCTTCCAGGGGGCCTTATCTTAAATTGCTCTCAATCACAGCCTAACTTCAGGCAGGATGGGATGTACACCTCATGACTTTGTACACACAGCAAGGCAAAATTCAGACTGATTTGATGTGTCTACAAAGCATCTTAGTTAACACTTGATGTGCAGTCACAACTTCAAAGAAAGAATTCAACTTATTGTTTTCTCAATCCTTGGTACATTTGCAAAAAAAGTTGAAGAACTCAACAAAAAAAAAGCACAAATGAATTATACACAGATGACATTTGTTTGAGTACAGAATTTAAGTTTGTCCCTAGTGTCTCTAAAAGGTTTTAATGATGGCATTTTCAAAAGGTGTGTTGAAGAGGGTGCTATTAATATGAATCTGCTAATCCAACAACACAACTTGATAGCTTGGGAATTCTCATCTGTTCAGCTTGGAAACTAACAAGGAGTTTCTGCTCATCCATGGCTGTTACGCAGTGCTACCCCTTAAATGTTCCAGTGCTTTGACTGCCTTGTATGCCACTAATCAACAGAAAGAAACTAAGAAGAAATAATTCTCAGAAGGAAAATGCATAGACCAGGATGGTAAGAACTGATTGCATCATCCCTGCAATTTTCATAATCAAATCTTAGCATTTAAAAGTTGGAGATGAGCACAGCTGGCTTTCATGAAAAGACAATTTCACGTTAAAAATGCACTCATCCCCCAGTATACATTCAAAGTTCTGACAGCTCATGACTCACCGTTCCGAAGACAAAAGGTTCAAAATCCTAAAACCCCATACATCCCCTTGTAATCTCACAGTTTCCCCTTTATCCGAGAACCGTTCTGTCATAAGACGACATAAATTATGTGAATAAATAAAAGAACTAAAGAATGGGCGCCCCATGATCGGGAATCACAAAACATCCAAAGACTAAAAGGTTGAGTCATGATTTTAAGTCATTAAACAAACAAATCTATGAAAGGATGGCTTGGTGGAATTGAAAATATTGCCCTTGATAATGTAAATCAAGCTCCCTCATTCCGCTTTTGAATCTGTCTTGACATTTGGTGCTGATATTGAGGGGTGTTTCTGGTCATCTTAATCCACATTGAACCCTGGTGAAAGTATCTTGGTGTGGACATTTGCCAAATTCTAAAAGGTCTAAACTCTCCTAATGTCATTATTTCCACCCGCACAGGAAAGATAACCACATGGTGAAGTAGAAGGAACACATTGATACTGTGTCAATGTCCTGACTTCAGGATACTTTGGTTAAAGTGGGAGAAAAGGCCAAGGGGAACGAAAGGGAGGTGGAGAAAATGGCAAGAATTAAAATTTCTCTAAGGATTTTGGATTCAAGACACTTTGTTATTGCAAAAACATACTTTATTCATAAAACAGCTGTCAGTACATTCAAAAGGTTTTAAATCAGTTTTCTAGTGTTTGCAGAGAAAAACCAAACAAAACATTGGAATTTAGAATTTCTCAGGGCCCTCCTGCAGTTGTAAAATCACTGGCATTTTCTACTCATGCAGGGAGCTATTTATATTCATTCAGAGGCATCAAGAAGGTCAGAAAACTGAACAGACCCTTTTTATTCTTTGGCAGATAAGACCTTCAATGGTGGTCTTTCCACAATGGGCTTTGGTGTCAGCTGCTCTAAGCTTCACTACATCCCTCAACTAAGAGCATTTTTTATTTCAGAAAATATATTTCATTCATTAAACAAATCTTTTATGAACATACATAGTCACCAGTGCAGTTCGGTTCTGTACAGTCTTTGCATGATGGAAAACAAACAAATATTGGAGTTTCGCTTTCCTGGCAGTTCCAACAAACAAGTACAAAGGCATTTCTTACTTATTCAAGTTACTACTTACATATACTTGAGGCACAGGGTCCAATAACTGAATGGACCCCATTGCGGTTTAGCAGAAAGACCTTAGCTGGTGGTCTTTCCCCACTGCGACCAAGTACGCCCCTCAACACATGGTCCTGGACTTTGGAATGTGCCAGTTTGCAACATTTGGATAAGGTCAATTCCTTGCTCTGGAAGACCAAAGAGCATCTTTTCACTAAGTTGATGGTCTTCCAGGCACAGAGCGTACAGCACAGGATGTTGCTCAGGATGGACCTCAACAAAAAGCCACTGCATCTCTCTCCAGGCCTTCTTTTCAAAGGCCCCTTCCAGGAGAAGATGTGTGACAGTCTCTATCTCCCCCCACAGCTGCTTCGAGGTGCAGAGAGTCCAGGAACACATGAAGGATTTCACCGGTAGTATGCGATGTCTTGGCGCTTGTTATAGAGTTCTGGTGACGAGGCATTCTGCCAAATTACTTTCACAGTCTGCTCAGGAAACCACGCAACTGGATCCACCCTCCCTTTTCCCGCAGGTCTGGAGAACACTATGTATTGACCACCTCCTGATGGCCATGTGGTCAAAAAGGTATTTTGCTTCACTAATTTCTCCACGAAAGACAGGTAATATGGGACAGTCCAACTACTCCGAGCATTCTACGGCAACGAGACCAGTCCCATCCTTCACAACACCAGGGACAGGTAGACTCTCAGTTCATAGTGACACTTGGTGTTTGCGTACCAAGGGTCTACACACAGCTTCATGCAGCCACATACAAAAATGGCCATCAGGGCGAGGGCGGTGTTGGGTATGCCCTCTTCCTCCCCACCCTAGCCCCTACCTTATCCAGAGGTTTATACATGGTGTCCCTGCGGACATGGTCCATCTTACACCTTCAGATGAAGTAGAAGATGACCCAGGTGTCTGCAATGACGCGGGTTCTGGGAATGGGCCATACCTGCATGACGTACAACAGAGTGTACCTCACAGCTGATGACCAGGTTTTTCCAGCAATGGAGAGGGAGTGGTGGTCCCATCTGCCCAGTGTCTGCCTCACCTTGGCGATGCGCTCCTCCCAAGTTTTTGTACATGTTCCCAACCCCTCCAAACCATAGTCCCAGCACCTTCAGGTAATGTGGTGAAGGGGATAAAGGATTGGGCTGCCCCATTCACAAAGAGCATGGCCTTGCTCTAGCCTCAACTTACCTTGGCTCCCATTTTGGAGAGCAGGTCCCATATTAAGCATGCGATATCCTGTCACAGGCCTTCTCCTGGTCCAGGCTGATGAGGTATTGTCCACCCCCCTATCCTGCACGTAGGCAGTTGAATCCTCAGTTAAAGGCACTTTGCCTCAAGATACCGATTTGGTAAAAGGATTTCATGGTTGTTGGGGGAAAATGAATTGTGATTCCTCAACTATCCCAGTGACTGATAGAGAAAATGAACCACGATTCACTAAACAAATTAAATGGCTATTACAATTACAGTTCTAATCACCAGATGCTAGACTTTGTGGGGAGGTGATGGTGTTGTGGTAATTTCACTGCCCTGATCATCCTGAGGCCTAGGCTGATGAGTTGGGGGAAAGCAGGGTCAAATCCCATCATATTAAATTCAATTTGTAAAAATCTGCAATTGACTGCTAATCTCAATAACAGTGTCCACAAACACACCCATCGTCTGTTTTAAGGTTCACCGACTCCCTTTAGAAAAGGAAGACTATATCCTTACCCAGTCTGATCTCTGTGGGACTCCAGACCCTAGAGTGATGTGAAACCATCTGCATTGCCCCTCAGTTCAAGGGTAATTGGAGATATCCACATTTCATAAAGGAATACAGAAAATCAGAATCTGTTACTTCTTATACATTGAGAACCATATTATTAATTTTCAGAGTCCAAAATCTATACTTAAAAACATATTGTAATAAACACTAAGAACAATCTAATCTTAAAATAATCTCTTAAAAAGTTATCCATTGTACTTTAGGATTGCAGCCTCTGAGTCTCTCTCATATAAGCTGAACAAGTTTTGTGGAATTTAATCACGAGTTGTATTCAAATGCAGCGTGGAGTTCGAATTTATTAATTCTGGCTTTGCAACGTTTTCACTTCAGGGAAGCTGTATAACGTGTGGTTGAATTAATAATATTTACTTTACGAAGTCTCACAAAGTGGAAATAGCATTTGTCCCACAGCCTTGAGTAATTAAATCCTGTACCATGAACTTACAGCAACATGCAGTGGGGTCACTAGACAGAGCCATACTCCAGAATATGGTGAGGCCTGCTCTGCATAGGAGGATCTCCAGATGTCATCTCTGTTGCCAAACATTCCCCAATACATACCATATATACTTGTGTAAAAGTCTAATTTTTTAGACTTTTTTTTAAAAAAGGTTAAATTTATGGAGTCAACTATTAAACAGATACCACAGAGTCTACTATTACACAGGGTCTGAAATCCATGCTACAGTCCAAGATATCTTATCATTAGCACAGCCCAATTGATCTCAGAATAGAGAAAAAACACAACGAATCACAGGAAGCTGAGCTGCACAGAGGGAGGTTGTCACCTGACTCTGACCTGAAATCAGCAACTTTAGCACCAAATTAGTGTGAATTGTACACCAAACACATAGTAACATGGGAAAAAAAACTTCATTTCCTCATCTTATCATTTACTTACAGGATAATACCTTGACTCTCAAATGTTGATCTGTTATCGGTGAAGAACTAGGGTCGACCTTTATAATGAGATATGGAAAATTTCAGATCTTTTGGGGGTTGACTTTTCTACGAGATCAACTTCTACTCATTATATACGGCAGTTCTCTCATCGGCTCTGGTTCTTATCAAGTTGGGCAATTAACAGTTTGCCAGCACAGGAGGCTCAGTGGTTAGCACCGCTGCCTCACAACGCCAGGGATCTGGGTGACTGTCTGCATGCAGGTTGCACATTCTCTCAGTGTCTGTGTGCATTTCCTCCCACAGTCTAAAGATGTACAGGTTAGGAGGATTGGCCATGGGAAACACAGGGTCAAGAGGATCATGTAGGGACTGGGTCTGAGTGGATTGCTCTCCAGTGAGCTGGTACAGACTTAGTGGACTGAATGGCCTGCTTCCACATTATAGGGATTCTATGATTTAATCATTAGTGCTAGCACACAAGACAAGCTTCCACATCCATGGATCCAGGTGAAAAAATTGTAAATTGTTGTAACAGTATTAAATGTGAAAGAAAAGTAATACATGAGGCTCTGTTATTAAGTGAAACCAAAAAGGATGTGGACCCAAAAAAATTGTAAATGATAAAACTTTAAATGAGTAAACTTAAAGTAACTATTCCACTGGTGCCTCATGGGTGGTCTATGAAGTAAACTATCACATCCCTGAAGAAGCTGTGACAATGCTGCTCCTTTAACAAGGTCACATTGTCCTTGGCTTTTCTTTTCCCCCAATGAGGTCGTAAAACACATGGGTTCCAAAAGGTCTGGGCTTGGAAGGGTTTTAGGGTCAGCTCGAATACAGCTAACGGATACTGCCTCAGGCAAAATGCTTTCAAGTTTAAAAAACACACTTGTACATTGGGAGTGGCCAGTTCTCCCAGCTCAGCTCTTCTCCAGTTTCCTGATGAAAGGCTTACACCCGAAACGTTGACTTTCCTGCTCCTCGGATGCTGCCTGACCTGCTGTGTTTTTCCAGCCCCACACACACTACTTTTCTCTGGTTTGGTTTGGTTTTAGCAGTAGAGTCGAAAGGTCTGCTGGACTGCAAAAAAGCAGGTCCATGTTGATCCTCCTCTCTCTCTGGCTTCTCCCCTGTCAGACTCTGGGTTTGATTTTACCTTTTGTGCCAAGAGGTGTTTATGGGGATTGTTGCCAGCATTGGGAACAGCATCATTAAGCTGGGATAATCTGGTGGGTTTTCGGATAGGTCAGGCTATTCGGTACGCTGTTCTCTTTTGTTTGCGTTACATTCACTAATCTTGCAAATAAATTCTGCTTCATTTAAAACTAAGTGGTTTGACCAGCTGCATCTCTCCTGGAATATCCGCATTAAAAAACCTTGCAAAGTTAGTGTCTGGGCCACTTTCTTGAAATGTTTTGAGGGGGTCTGGCCTGGTCCATAACAAAACTAACCAACTGGAAATCAAATGAAAGAGCTTTAAACGAGTCATCAAGAAGCAGTGAAGGTGATTCCAGCTGGCTGGGTACTTGTTTCAGCCCAGTTTTAATGGCCCTGAACAAAGTTACCAAAACAAGTGTTTTCACGTGAAGGCCCAGTTTTTCATAGATGACAACAGGTGCAGGAGTAGGCCATTCTGCCCTTCGAGCCAGTACCACCATTCATTATGATCATGGCTGATCATGGCTGATCATCCTCAATCAGTATCCTGTTCCTGCCTTATCCCCATAACCCTTGAATCCACTATCCCTAAGAGCTCTATCCAACTCTTTCTTGAAAGTATCCAGAGATTTGGCCTCCACAGCCCTCTGGGGCAGAGCATTCCATACACCCACCACTCTCTGGGTGAAGAAGTTTCTCCTCAACTCTGTTCTAAGTGGCCTACCCTTTATTTTTAAACTGTGTCCTCTGGTTCGGGACTCACCCATCAGCGGAAACATGTTTCCTGCCTCCTAAGTCTCCAATCCTTTATTAATCTTCAACGTTTCAATCAGATCCCCTCCCAGCCTTCTAAACTCAAGCGTGTACAAGCCCAGTCGATCCAATCTTTCAGTGTAAGATAGTCCCACCATTCTGGGAATTGACCTCGTGAACCTACGCTGCACTCCCTCAATAGCCAGAATGTCTTTCCTCAAATTTGGAGACCAGAACTGCACATAGTACTCCAGGTGCGGTCTCACCAGGGCCCTGTACAGCTGCAGAAGGACCTCTTTGCTTCTATGCTCAATTCCTCTTGTTATGAAGGCCAGCATGCTATTAGCTTTCTTCACTGCCTGCTGTACCTGCATGCTTGCTTTCATTGACTAATATACAAGAACACCTAGATCTCGTTGTACTGCTCCTTTAAGTAGTAATCTGCCTTCCTGTTCTTGCCACCAAAGTGATGCTTGGGTGGTGTTTCTGAATTCAGGCTTTAGTCATACACTGCTCCTGACACATGCCCAAAGACATTGAGCAATGACTGAAGAACTACACACAAAGTTATAATCCTGCCTCTGGGGCAATCAAACCACATTCAAGCTCTCTGCTTATAAAGTATTGGTCTCTCATTCAACATCATGTCATGGATGCTCTGCCTTGGCTCACTGTCAGGCTGACGCTTCACTCCGAGCAACGTCTGAGGAGTCTGAGTTATTGGTGGTTTGCCCTTTGCCTTCCCCATTCAGGAGCAGGTCCAATGTCTACCTCCGCCGCAAAGAGACTTGAACCCCATTACTGGCCTTCATCTGAACTACATGCAAACCAGCACACCAAGTGAACTCATTGGAAAGGGAACAGACTGACCTTGATGCATGGGAGGAACTGCCATGAAAGCTGTACCATTTGGTGGCACAACATGATGAACCATAACCAGGGTGGCACAATGACTCGCACTGTTGCCTGACAGCACCAGGGGCCCAGGTTTGATTCCACCCTCAGTCAACAGTCTGCGTGGAGTAAGCACATTCTCCCAGTGCTGTGTGGGTCTCCTCCCACAGTCCGAGGACATGCAGGTTAATGGATTGCCCATGTTAAATTGTCCTATAGTGCACAGGGATCTGTGGGCTAGGTGGAAATGCAGGATTACTGGGATAGGGTGGAGGGACTGGATCAGGCTGGGATGCTCTTTGTAGGGTTGGTGTGGACTCGATGGTGCACATGGCCTGCTCCCACACTACAGGGATGAGAGACAGAGGAACAAAGAGACATGGAACACATGTACCAACAGGTTCAAGAACAGCTTCTTCCCCACTGGTATTAAACTGCTGAATGCACCTCCCAAATTTCATGTTGATCTCACTCTTTGTGCATCTTGTCTGCTGCCTGTATTCCTGGCTCTGTTCTATTATTCCTATGATCTTTGTACTGCACAGAAAACAAAACTTTTCACTGTACCTAGGTACATGTGACAATAATAAATCAAATCAAACAGCCTGAAAATTCACTGGTGATACAACAGTATTATCTAACGGTGGAGGTCATAAACAAATGGACCGTATTGGCTTTATTCAGCCATTGCAGACAGACAGTGTCTCCGGCAGACAAGAAGAACTGTTGTGTCATAAACACAGGCAAATGATGAAATATGACCAGTGAATGTAACTTGTCTTTGTTTTAGTCTCTAGCTGCTCAGCAGTCAGCTCTGATCATGTTAACAGTAATCAATGTGGCAATCTAGGCTGGTGGATCCTGATAATAGCTTAAAAATGTGTTGCTGGAAAAGCGCAGCAGGTCAGGCAGCATCAAAAGAGCAGGAGAATCGACGTTTCGGGCATAAGCCCTTCTTCAGGGATCCTGATAATAACCAGTTATTATTCTTGGGACAGGGACGGCTGAAGAAAATATAATCATTTTTTCCCAATCTACCACCACAAGTACCATAGACCTCACCTCCCAGCGACCATAAATGGTTGTTTGTTCGTGAAATATTGGGGGATGGGGTGAACTCCAACGTCCCACGGGCAGGAAAAAAAAAAGTGAAGCTCTCCCTCTGAATGTTTCTGCCAAGAGCAAGCTGAGTGCACAGATGGCAACCGGCCTAGTAGCAGTAGGACGTTAATTAAAGCCTTTGAGGGGCCAACATTCCCACAGCAGGAAAGAGGGAGGCAAATAGGTGCATGCTGTGTATCTGCAACACATTTCCTCACAGAAGAAGCAGGGACAGAGGGTCACTGACTCATGTTTAAAAGGAGCTGAAAGGTCTCAAACAGCACATTTGTTGGCAGTTGCCGTCATTTGGAGACAATATTTGCACAGATTAATCCCTGGGCCACTATTTATTGGATGCCATTGCCGTCATGAGGATGAATGCCTCCATCTTATGGTACGTTCTTGCTCTCAGTCACCTTCCTCAGCAGAGGTCCAACCAGCCCTCACTTCAGCCGTCCAACGGTCTCCCTCCTCAATACCCAATAGCCTCCATGCACAATGTGACTTGGCTACGAACCAAGATTTCTAATAGTTTGTTAAAACAGGGGTACAGATGGGATGCGATTTCTTGATTAGTAAGTTTACAAGCTTTTAATAGGTGATCTACTTTGTCACTGGCTCAGTGTTTATTTCCACAAGGTAAAGAGGTATTGCATGCTTATATTTTGTTATTGACATTTTAAGTGCCTGGTGATTAACATTTTTATAGCTTGTTGCAGCTGCACGGTTTATAAGAAAGTTAACCAATGGTTATTACTTTCTTTTAACAGTTCCACGTTTGCCATTGGTAGAAGACCCATTGGTTCGTACAGAGGCAATGCTGAGTGAATGGGCCGTGAAGGTACTACAGATGGACATAGAATTTATGAACGGCCATTGAAGGTGGTTGGAGGGGCATAAGAGGGTCATGAAAAGACCCTTTGAAATCATACCCAGACTATAACTCAAGATGCCCCTAAAAAGGAGCCAAGAGCCATGAGTCTATACAAAGCTAGATTCCATGTTAATTGAATGGGAACTTCGTGTTGCCTGGTCTTGCAATGAAGATGGCCAAGTTGGCAATGGAAACATCTCCTCAGAGGTGGGAAGCAGAAATGGAGGCAGGAATCTGGTGCTGTCCAGCATTTATACAAGTCCATGAAAATCCAACCCATTATCACCAATCCCATGAGTCCTAATTATACCATGGGTTCCAACCTATATGTTTATACCAGTGGGCAAGGTAAACATCTCCTTCAAAATGTAACATCTCAAGTATTTACATCACAGAATCCCTAATAGTGTGGAAACAGTCCATTTGGCCCAACAAGTCCAGAGTGACCCTCTGAAGAGTATCCCACCCAGGCCCACTTCCTCACCCTATTACTCCACATTTCCTCTGACTAATGCACCTAGCCTACACATCCCTGAACACTTTGGGCAATTTAGCATGGCCAATTTACCTAACCTGCACATGTCTAATCGACCATTTCCCTTAGGAGCCTTGGATCTGTCCCAGCTGGTACTTATGATTATCATATTACTGTAAGGGAGTCGGTTAGCTCAGCTAGTCAGGTGGCTCACTTACAATGTAGAGTGATGCCAACAGTGTGGGTTCACTTCCTGCATCAACGTAGGCCTGGTGGCCCTCAGGTTAAGCCCCATCGGCCATATCTCTGAGACAGCAGCCCTCTAGTCTGGTAAGACTATAATGATGACCATACTTTTTTATTGCTTTAAACCAATTAGAGGTTTACTCCAGCTCTAATACCCTTCGGGTCTGATAGATGCTTTGTTGTGCTCAGCCTTAATAGCTCACCATGGAAGTAAAGAACGACTGCAGTGCAGCAGTTAGTTATTTGATCCATTGTGTCTCTGCGTTACCCCTCTCCTTGAGGAATTTAGCAAACTTCCCCCGCCCCCAAAGCAAATGAGATTGTCATCTGATGCTCCAATCTATTGTTCAAAGCCAAGGTTGAATCTTCCTCCAAAGAAAGATTATTGCAGACCCTAACCATTTACTGCTCAAAACACACTTCTCCTCATGATATTGTTGGTTCTTTTGTCAATCCCCTTTAAATTAATCTCTCCTCTGGTTCTTGACCCTGCACTTGTGGGAATAGGTTCACGCTACCCAGTCTGTCCAGACATCTCATGATCTTAAACCTCCAGCCAATCTCCTTCTCAATCTCCTCTTCTCCAACAGTCACTGTCCCAGCTTCCTGCTCATCCCCGTTGATTCTGGAGTTCACAATCCTCTCACAGGCTTACACTGGGCAATTCTCATTATTACAGATCCATTTGCAGAGCACTTTAATATTCTTCTGATTATTCCCAGTATAATCCCTGCCCAGTTTCCTCAGATCTCCCACAGCTACTTTCCTTCACTTTGCAGAGTGACACCAGAAATAGCAGATATGCTGGAAAATGCAGTGAGGTGATAATGGGGGATAAGACCCTGAAGAACAAATCCGTCTGGTTCTTCCTAAAAATTCATATTTGTTTTGAAAAGGTACTTTCATGAAATCAAGAGTTTGAGGTCAGACCGACAGCTGTGATGGAATTTATTAGGAAGGATTAAAAGAACATTTTATTTGATTAATCAGGCTGCTTTTACAGTAACAGTAAATGCTAGAAATGGAGGGCACTGGTGTATTGGATTGTACATGTTCAGCGCATAAAATCATGGAAGTTGGTTAACCCCACTCTCTCCCACAGTGATGCTCCACATCCACGTCTCAGCAAGTGCAGTCTCACCTCAGAGAGAGGCATTCGTGGGTTTAAGCACCAATTCTTGCTGGGAGTTGCTCACTAAAGAAAAACTACGGCAGGTCTCAGAATATGGGTCACCCATGAAGTCAGAGATGAGGTGAAACACCATTTCTAAAACCAGTAGCAAATTTGTGAAATTTCTTACCACAGAAGGCTGTGTTGTTAACGCTGAGATAGACAGATTTTTGATCAGTAAAGGGAATCAAGGGTTATGAGGAATAGGCAGGAAAATGGAGAAGAGCATAATCAGATCAGCTATGATCTCACTGAATGGCACAGTATACTTGGTTGCCTGAATAGTCTACCATGGTCTTGTGGACACTCCACTGCAGTGTGGAGAGAAGGCCTACAGTATTGGAGGTGCCAACCTTCTTATGAGGCGTTAAAACGAAGATTGATCCGCCCTCTCAAGTAGATGCTAAGAGATCCCACGACACCATTTTGAAGAGGGTTGTGTCCTGGCTAATATTTATCCCACAATCAACATCACAGAAACAGAATACCTGGACAGCATCACACCCCTGACTGGGGAAGCTTGTTTGGCAAAACTTGGATGCTGTGTTTTCTATAAAAGGTAAAGTCACCAGAGTCTTACCAGATGATAAAGCTGCTCTCTCATTAGAGAGACACAGATGGTATTAACCCATATCTCAGGTGAGGGTGAGACAGAGAGTCCTTCACAGTAACCTTAGCCAGTGTGGGAATTGAACCCACACTGTTGGCATCACTGCGTATCGCAAACCTGCCATCCAGCCAACTGAGCTTGCATTTCCTATTTTACAACAGCGACCAGAAGCTTTTTAATAACATGCTTCATTGGGTATAAAGTCCTGGCTCGTGACAGATGAATGCAAAAATCCTCCTTTCCTGATGACTATCAAAGAAATTTGTAGGAAGCCTTATGGATATGAAAAGGTGGTTTTTCCTTGTTCCTTATTCTTTCTTACGATGTGGGCATCTCTAATGAGGTCAGTATTTTTGGTGCATCCCAAACAGATCTTCAACTGTGGGGCTTGCTCAGCCATTTCAGAGGGAAACTATGAGCCAGCCACGTTGCTGTGGGTCTGGAATCAAACTTCAGCCAGACTAGGTCAGGTCAAAGTATCTCCTTCCCTAACCATAAAAGTGAAGCAGATGGGTTTTTACAACAGTGGTAGTTTCATTGTCAGCATCACGGAGTACAGTTTTATAATCCAAGCTTATTAACTGAATTTAAAATGCAATCAGATACAGGGGTTGGGTTTGAACTCACGTCCCTAAAGCACTAACCTGACTATCTCGACTATGTGCATGGTGGCATTATCACTACTGCACCATCCCCTTCTAAAATTGCAGGATTTTTTTCAAAGGTTTTAGAAATTGGCTCTCTTTAACTGTCATGAGGTACATCATCAAACTGACCTAGTTTAAAAGGCAATAAAAGGACAGAATATAGCACTTGGAACGGGCAAAGGCAGGCAGAACTTTATCACTTCAGGAGGTCGTTATCAGGGAAGGAGCTGCTGTTGGTGATTCACTGAAGTGATGGGAATATGCAGATGGTCCTGCATCATCACATTAACCATCTGGGCTGTGACTCAAACAGCTCATGTTTTTTCTGAGGTGCTGAGTCAGGTAACAAAGGTTAACTCGACCAGCAGATGCGTTCAAAAGCGGACTCATTATCTGATGAGCAAGGATGGAACTGCAAAGATGCCCAGGGTGTTTCAGCAGTGCAGGGTTTGAGAGATTGAAAGGTTTATAAAAATGCACACCGGGCAACATCCAGTGCACAGCCTACTGAAAAGAGACTGAATCAGGTGCTCCCCACAGAAGGCAATATCTGTTAAGGGATAGATAACTCTAGTTGAATTAATTGTATTTCATCCCAATTTTCAGAAACGTCATATTATAAAGGCAGCTCACCCAACTCCAGCAACATCTGTTAAGAACGAAGCAGAGCTAGTGTCCCAAACCCAATATCTCTCTTCCAATAAGAATCATATTGGATTCAGAACCTTAAACACTTTCTCATCTTACCAATACCACCTGGACCGTGGAGCTTTTCCAGCACTTTGTTTAATTATATCAGAGCCAAAGAAACCCAAACGTATAAATAGAAAGCAGCAGTGCTACACCCAGAGGCTCACTGAAGATGTTACCTAGTATAATGACAAAACGTCTGGAAGTGAACCTTCCAGCTCAGCGAGCAAACCTACATCCAGAACCTCAACCTGAGCTACAAACCTTCTCAAAACTCGCTATATCAGAGGTCCAGCCTCTGCAGTATTTTGAGGAAGGGTCACTTGCCCCAAAGAGTTAACTCTAATTCTCTCCACAGATGCTGCCAGACCTGCTGAGCTTTTCCAGCAATTTCTATTTTTGCCTCCGCAGTATTTTTCTTTTACTAATCAAAGCAATGAGAGTGCCTTCTCATCTAGCAGAAAGCAGACTGTAAGCATGTTTCAGAGTCAGCACAACAGCAAACTAAATGACAGTTAAGATATTGTTAGACTATCTCTAGTACAATTCAGTTGGTGATATTCAAAAAAAATTACACTGAACCAAACTAGCAACAGCAAGAACTTGTTTCTGTGAAATAATGAGAAGCTCATACCAAGTGCAGTTGCATTATGAATCACAGTCAGCGTGTCTTTAAGCGATGGACTCATGACCTCATCAACCGTATCATAGTCCAGCTTCCCTCCGATCACCTGAAGCAAGTCACTACCGGAAGCTTGCTGCTCTGTTGCAATCGGATAGCTTAATATTAGCCCAGACACACTATGCCTGAGGAACATAATGTTTGTACATAGTTGGTTGTAAATATCTGTTGGATTCTTCAATACCATTACAGTGGAACCCAGTTTCTTACATTACAGGAAACAACAGAAGCATTACCTCACAGGGGTAAAACACCTCGTTGGAAGCAAACTCATACCAAAAGTTGATAAGGAATATCAAATAATTCCCCAAAGGCCAGTTGCCTATCAACAACCTCCCATTATTCACACAAACTGTCCTTCAGTACTGCCTCATTCAGATTCAGATGTTCGTGTGTCAGTATCTCTGATACTCCCCCTTCTTATATATCAGCCAGGGCCCCCTGATTGGACCAGATTAACAGCCCCAAATAGGGAAACCATATTCTATGAGTGCCAACTGGCTGACCTTGTTACAATCACTACAGAAATCACAAGTAGTGGTGCATGTGACTGCACACAAACCTTACTCAATATTATATAATTCCTACATTATAATGAATTTGCCAATGAAATATAATCTGTTCCTGAAATCCAATATGCTCAAGATTCTGAAAGTGCTTCAGTACTTGTAATATACAATTTTCGTTGCAGAAAAACCCCTTCGATAACAAATATCGACTGAGCTTATTTCCAAAATTGGGTTACGGATTTCCAACAATAAACTGAACTAAAACGCAAAGAAAAGCACTCGCGAGAGCTAACTCCTACCTCAGTCGTTCTTGTTCCTTCTTCCGGAGATCAAAATCCCGCTGGACAACCTGTAGCACATGTTCAGCTTCATCATCTGTCAATCCAGACAAGTCGAGGTTTTTTCCCATGCTTTCTACCTTGTTCCAAGATGTGCTTCAATCACCAGAAAGAATACCTAAAGCAGAAGAAAAGGGTCTGAACACATTAGGATATCCAAGTAGTTTGATCTATCCTTACACAAGGCTGGAGGAAAGTGAAGACTGCAGATGCTGGAGCTCAGTCGAAAATGTGGTGTTAGAAAAGTATAGCAGGTCAGGCAGCATCCGAGGAGCAGGAATCCTGATGAAAGACTTATGCCCAATCGTCAATTCTTCTGTGAGACAAGACTGGCACACATCAGGGGTCAGGGTCCCCTTTGTTAACAATCTGTGGTTGTTCAAAACGAAGTATTAATAATTTCTGGAAAGTTAAATCAATTTGATTTTACAACCTTCTGAGCTCATCAAAAGTTTCAGATTATGATCATTGCCCCAATTTCTTTCCAGATATTAGACATTATTGTGGTAATGCTGCTGCCAATTACACCTCTTCTGCGCATCTGTTGTTGCCCTATGAGTGTCTCTGTTTCACCATGCACTATCAACCTTTGGCCATTTAATCTCACCTGCTCTCCAGCAGACATGCCTCTCCCCTTTTGTTCCCCCCACCATCCCCCAATGTATTTTAGTTAAAACCTGTTACGTAGATTCCAGGGTTGGCCACGTGACCCTTCAGACCTCCTCCACCATTCAATAAGATCATGGCTGATCTGGTCATGGTTTTATCTCCTCTCGACTCTTGTCTGTCAAAAACGTGTCTAGTTCAGCCTCAACTTCAGTGAGCTGACCTCATCTTTCTGAGGAAAAGAATTCCACAGACCAATGAACACCTAGAAAAAGAAATTCTCCTCATCTCCATTTTAAAAGGAAGGATTCTTCTTTCAATCTGTGCCCCCAATTGTAGCCTTAAATACAAGAGGCGACTTCTGATGAAGAATTTCCAGACTAAAAACTTTAACTTTGCTTTTGTCCTACAGATGCTGCCAGACCTGCCGAGTTTCTCCAGCGCTTTCTGTTTTCATTTCAGATCTCCAGCATCCTCAGTTATTTGTTTCATGAAATGGAATGAGTCAGGGAAAACCATCTCTGAACCACTTCTCATGCGATTATATCCTTTCCCAAATAAAGGAGACCAAAAATTGTACACAGTCCTGCAGTTTTGGTCACCTTGCTAGAGGAAGGATGTTATTAAACTGGAAAGAGTACAGAGGAAATTTACTTGAGTGTTGCCAGGACTGAATGGTCTGACTTATAGGGAGAGGTTTGGACAAGCTAGGACCTTTTTCTTTAGAGCATAGGAGACTGAGGGAGGATCTTATAGAAGTGTATTAGACCATAAGAGGCATGGATAGGGTGAATGCACTCAGTCTTTTTCCCCAGGGTTGGGTGGTATGTAAATGGAATGAGCTGCCAGCAGAAGTGGTTGAGGTGGGTACATTAACGACAATTAAAAAGGCATTTGGACAAATACATGGATAGGAAACATTTAGAAGGATATGGGCCAAGTGCAGGTAAATGGGGTTAACATGGATGGACACTTTGTTCAGTGTGGACCAGTTTGGGCAGAAGGGCCTGTCTCCGTGCTGTAGGACTCTATGACTCTGTATGGTCTCAGCTGCGCAGCTGCAGTAAAACCTCCCTTCTTTAACATTGTATTCCACTCGCAATAAGTGCCAAGGTTCCATTCGCTTTGAGTCCCTTGCTATACCTGTAAAGTAACATTGTAATCCTTTGTGGTACGGGAGTCTGCAATCCCTTGCCATTTAACATATTGTGCTGCTTTTCAATTCTTCCCGTCAAAGTTTACATTTTCCCCTATTAAATTCCATCTGCTAAATGTTTGCCCACTCACTTTAGCTATCTATATCCTTTTACAGATTCTCCACCTGCTCTCAACTCTGCCTTACTTTCCTACACAACTTAGCTTCATCTGGAAACTAAACTACCATCCTTCAAGTCATTGATATGTACATATTAACACTCCAGTACTAATCCCTGTGGCACTTCACGAGTTACAAACGAAAAATGATCCATTTATCTGTACATTCTGCTTCTTGGGTAATAAGATAACCAATCCTTCATCTGCGTTAATACATTAAATCTGACAGCATGAGCGATTATTTTCTGCAGCAAAGTTTGATATGGCATCTTATCAGATTCCTTTTGGAAAATCAAGTACACCATACCTTCAAGTTCCAGTTCTGAAGAAAAAAACTCACTGACCTGAAACATTGGTCTGTGGTTTCTCTCTCCACAGACGGTGCCTGAGAAGTTCCAGTACTTTCTGTTTATTCTCAATTAGTCAGATTTGCATTGCAAGATTAAATCGCAGGATTTAATAAAATGCGTCTATTCTTTGAATTTTTACAAAGGGAAAGATATAGAAGGGGTAGTTGGAGAGAAACAATGCATTGCTCCACGGTTTAGTTCTTTCATGTTCACGACAAATAGCACTCAATAGGTTCTCCAGGATTAGAATGAAATGTAAGAGGTACTTACAACATGTATTTGCCGCCCCAATGATTTTATGGTTCCTTTTAAAAAAAAATCCTAACATTGAGTTACTTCAAAAAAAATCTCATGATGGTGCAACTTTGAAAATTGATGTTTGATAATCTTTTGAAGTGACTGTACTTCAGCTAGCAACACATGGAGCTGACAAATTTCCATTCCACAGCCCAGAAAAGGAAGGAATTGGTCAAGACTGCAAGCTCAACTTGCAGGCTTTATACAATTGGGAAGAAATGGGTTAGGGTTAGGAGTTTCTGGTTTGTGGGTGCTAGATCTTATTGTTGAGGCAGGCTATGTTCCCCTACACAGTGGCCAGCCAGGTTATCTCCGGGATTGTCCATTCCTAGCCCAACCGCAGGTGATGGGGAGGGGTTGGCAAGGTTAACTGCCTGGAGGGGGGAAGCCAGCCTTGGGCCAAGGGACCAGCACCCTGACCTGGCTTACAGACCTTCCCATGACAGTGGCCAAGGTATGTTGAAGCCCTCTACTGCAGTCACGGGCTCCTCTGAAGCTCGAAGACATCTGAATGGGCTCAGGGCTCTGACAACTCACTTTCAAATTCATTCATGGGATGTGGGCATCGCTGGCTGAGTCAGCATTTATAGAAAAAGGATGATGGCAAGCTGCCTCCCTATACCAGAGCTGTCCTTGGGGTGTCTGAAGTGACATTCAGAATTTGACAGGGAGCCCATCGCCATGTCAATCCAGGGGCAAACTCTGCAGAAATCCCAAAAAGTAACCATTTTCCACTAGGAATAGTTTTGGGACTCAAACAGATCCAATGTCTCATTCCAATCCCTAAAGCAAAAATGCAACAGCATACTGTAAAACTCCTTATTAATAATTTACAAAAAAAAAACTTTAGATGTAGAAACTATCTTATTATGAAAATGTGAGATATGACTTCAGTTTTCATCCCAATATTCAAAATGAAGAATAAGATAAAATCATTGCAATTTTCATCGCTTTCCTTTACTGGTCAGAGTATTGAGTACAGGAGTTGGGAGGTCATGTTGCAGCTGTACAAGACATTGGTAAAGCCACTGTTGGAATATTGCGTGCAATTCCGGTCTCCTTATCGGAAAGATATTGTGAAACTTGAAAGGGTTCCAAAAAGATTTACAAGGATGTTGCCAGGGTTGGAGGATTTGAGCTATGGGGAGAGGCTGAACAGGCTGGGGCTGTTTTACGTGGAGCGTCGGAGGCAGAGGGGTGACCTTATATAGGTTTACAGAATCATGAGAGGCATGGATAGGATAAATAGACAAAGTCTTTTCCCTGGGGTGGGGGAGTCCAAAACTAGAGAGCATAGGTTTAGGGGGAGAGGGGCAACATTTAAAAGGGACCTAAGGGGCAACTTTTTCATGCAGATGGTGGTGCGTGTATGGAATGAGCTGCCAGAGGAGGTGGTGGAGGCTGGTACAATTGCAATATTTAAAAGGCATCTGGATAGGTACATGAATAGGAAGGGTTGAGAGGGATATGGGCCAAGTGCTGGTAGGTGGGACTAGGTTAGGTTAGGATATAACGGAAATGTTGGATGGAAGGGTCTGTTTTCGTGCTGTACATCTCTAGGACTTGGTTCATTTCCAAATGATTGACAATGGACTGCTAATACAGATATGTGCAGGGTGGAGAAAGTTAACGTACTCCAGATTGAGCACATATCCGACCATCGAACATGACACATCACATTCTTAATATTGCTATCAAGCATCATCTTTATTTATGATTTTCCCCTAGTTTTTCTTATTAGGTATTATGTAATTTCATCTTCAGTTAAAGAATTTAAATTTTTCTCAATCAGTATTGTTAACCTGACAGCTGAACTTGCAACTTAAAGAAATAGCTATTTCAGAGTAATGTTGTGCATGCAGTCTTTAGTTGATGAACGAATCGGTTTATTGTTGGCCATCACCTTGGGAGGTTTGGCTAACCCAATATCATGAAGAATACTCCAAATGTCATAGATAGAGACTGTGCATGTTAGAGTGGAACTATGAGGATTTAGTAGTTTGAGTCATCAAAACAGAAAATTAAAATTATTTCAGTGGACATTCTTCAATCAAACAGATAAATGAGACATACAGACTTGTTAC
This sequence comes from Chiloscyllium plagiosum, assembly GCF_037043375.1. Taxonomy (NCBI): domain Eukaryota; kingdom Metazoa; phylum Chordata; class Chondrichthyes; order Orectolobiformes; family Hemiscylliidae; genus Chiloscyllium; species Chiloscyllium plagiosum. Next base: position 13,693,532 of record NW_028270172.1, read on the forward strand.
TGATTTATAGTGATGGTCTCATTAAAATAGATAGAGTTAAACATTCATCTTGGACAGTAATTCAAAACACAGTCAATTTGGCATGTACTGACTTTATTATGAGGCTATCTGGAAACTGTATCAACAAAAGCAGACTAAACTGATGGCCTCATTATGAATGCTTGACTGTGGGCCAAGAGTGGCTATGTTGGATTGCACTTATAAAACGACAGGTGGACAGACCCGGTGAAAACCTGGGTAACTGTGCCAATTTGAAAGCCATTGTTGGAAGGCTTTCACAAATTGAGCAGGGACATGACAGACTGCTGTCAATATAGTTAATGCAAATAAATATAATTGGTATGACTAAATACAGACCTAAATCATTCTGCTATTCATATAGTATTCACATTAGTGGAACTAAAGTGTACTCTAATGCAGCCCCATCATCTGTTTCTGTGAATCTGAATAACTGTATTCAATAAAATCAATGGCTAATACACATCAATTATTGCAATTAATTTCACAGCCTGTTACACCATCAAAATTATGGCTTGGGTATTAAACATTATGCCACTCAAGTGAACAAATATATTTTAGAGCTGGGTACAGTCTGCCTGATTCAGTTGGTAAGTGATATTTGTAGGTTCTGCAGACTAGAACCATCTTAAGCTATTTGGAGTTAGCTTATGTCAGTTGGGCATTGCTTGCTGGTTAAACTGCACTCCTGCTCCTGAATTTCCAACTGGGGACAATGTAAATATTCATACACTATGTAGGAAGCAGCTTTCTATCCTTGAAATATGGGAAGAATGAAAAAGATTCACATTTATAAAACACCTTGCACCACCAAAGCATTTTACAGTCAAAGAAGTACTTTTTGAAGTTAGTCACTACTGTAAATTAGGAAATTTAGCAGCCAATGTGCACAGCAAGCTCCCACAAGCTGCAATATGGTAATAACTGAGTCATGTGTTTAAGTCATGCGGATGCTGGATAAACATTGGCTAGGACACCAGGGGTAACAAGCCTACTTTTGTTTGAAGTAATAGCATATGATTTTTCAGGTCCCCTGAGAGAGCAGACAGAGCTCTTATCCACAAGACACCATCTCTGATACCACAGCTCAGTCTCGACACCTCATTGGTAGTGTCAGCCTTGTTTACTGTGCTCAAGTCTTGGATTGGAACTTAAACCCACAACCTCAGAGCCAACAGCACTACACACTGAGCCTCAGTCATATTCACCACTGACTCATGACTAATGGCCACTTGGTTGATGTGCTGAGAGAAAAGTCAACATCTGCAGTGCCAATCCCAACAGGAAAGTCAATCCATTTGGAAATGAGGTTAACAATAAGTGAGTAAGAAAATCATGCCTTCGACAAAGTGGTATAGATCTTTAAATCAATGAACTAGGGTCTGTATTCAAATCAAAGTAAGATTAGTGATCTAAATTCGTCTCTTCCAACCAATGTTTGCAAGTTCTTA